>NC_133380.1:357632-413536 GCF_049309525.1 Garra rufa
CACACATGTTGGGATTACATGTTTTATGGGGACATTCCATAGGCGTAATGGTTTTTATACTGTACAAACCGTACTTTCTATGGCCCTACACCTACCCTACACCTAAACCTAGCCCTCACAGGAGATTGTGCACACTTTTACTTCCTCAAAAAAACTCATTGTGCATGATTTATAAGCCTGTTTCCTCATGGGGACCTAAGAAATGTCCCCACAAGGTCAAAATCTACTGGTATTCCTATCCTTGTGGGGACATTTGGTCCCCACAACGTGATGAATACCAGGTACACACACACACACACACACACACACACACACACACACACACACATATATATATATATATATATATATATTTAATTTTTGTAATTTTTTTCCTGCAGATGTATATCTCAAAAACATACCTGCCATGAGTACTTCAGTAGGTGGAGCTGTTCAACCTAGTTAGAATTTTTTGCCTGCTCTTTCGATGCCAGACGCGTGGCGGCAGTGCAGGACAGTGCTGTTAGATTTCTGCAGCCCCACCTACTGTTTTGTCACCCTGTAATCACCCACAGCTGAGGGGGAATCTCCCATCTTGATACACATACTCACGCACTCGCTCCTCTCCGTCTCTCGCCCACTCTCATGCTCTAAGCCTCAACACATAACATTGTGATGATCATTACAGCAGTAGTGTTAGAAGAACTCATGTTGATAGGCTCTGTCTATCAGTTTGATTGAAAGGATTTAATCAGTATGATTGCCATGTGCTGTGCCTGAATTCTCTATGATCTCTGTGCAGTTGAAAGGGGTTGAGAAAACCTGACCACTAGTAGAGGACATCACTAATATCTTACATCACTCATGCTGTGAATAAGGTCTACTCCCTCATGCCTCAAACCTGTGTTACAACAGCATGGATTGCACGGTTAATATACTACTGAATATGATGTTCATGCTATTTATGCTGTCTAAACCACGGAAAAAATGTGTGGAAGCTACTAAATCATATGTGACCCTGGACCACAAAACCAGTCATAAGGTTAAATTTGACCAAACTGAGATTTATACATCATATGAAAGCTCAATAAATAAGCTTTCTATTGATGTATGGTTTGTTAGGATCGGACAATATTTGACTGAGATACATCTATTTGAAATCAGAAATCTGAGGATGCAAAAAAATCAAAAAGACTGAGAAAATCACCTTTAAAGTTGTCCAAATTAGGTTCTTAACAATGCATATTACAAATCAAAAATTACATTTTGATATGTTTACAGTAGGAATTTTACAAAAAATCTTCATGGAACATGAACTTTACTTAATTTCTCAATGATTTTTGGCATAAAAGAAAATTCAAAAATTTTGACCCTTACAATGTATTTTTGGCTATTTCTACAAACAAACCCCAGCGACTTAAGACTGGTTTTGTGGTCCAGGGTCACATATAGATAAGGACTTAGTAAGCAGGAAAGGACGCATATTTTAACAAACTAAAGTTGCAATAGTTTATATTAGCCTAATATTTCACCTACTTGACTGAAAATGATAAGAACAAACATAAATGTTGTCAAGATTCTTGCCCTGGAAAACCTGGTTCAGTTTGACCAACCACAAACACCTTTTTGTTCCTCAGACAATTTGTTGCAAATCTTCTCCTTAATTTGTTATAGCTTTTGGCAGTCTATTGTACTCCAAATGTTTTTTTCTGGTCCGACCGATTAGTGCAGGCCAAAACATGACAATATATGACAATTTATAGCAGCAGTAAACAGCAAAATATGCTAGTTTTGTTCGGTTCAGTGGCATTGTTTACATTCAGTGCCACCAAAATGGCCGATTGATGACGTGAAAACACTTATTGAATTACAATAGGTGGTGACTATGTGCTGATCAAAAAGAAGAGCATTATAAATGTGGTTCTTACTTCTATGGTAGTTCATAAGATATTCCATGTCCTCTCAAACCATATCATAACTTCGACTTGAAGTGAAAGATGATATTTCCAGAAAACGTTGCATGACGGCTGTGTTATTTTAGCACCATTGATACACTATTATGTGTTTTGGTAATATTTTTTAAATTAGATTATATTTTTTAAAATTTTATGTTATATTTTAATTTGAGTTAGTTTTATACATTTTTTTATTACAGTTTTTTTTTTCATTTTTATATATATATTTTTTGTAAAGTTTAGTTTTAGTTAAATATGTTTATATGGGATTTATTAAATTTTAGTTATTAGTTTTATTTAAATTTTTTTTGTTTTATACTTTAGTTTATATAAAATTGCTAAACAAAATGTTGTTTTAACCACCAACATTGCAATGAATAATACATTATTTACAATATGTATCTTTTTTAATGTTAGTTAATGAAAATATAGTTGTTCATTGTTAGTTCATATTAAATCACAGTGCAGTAACTAATGTTAACAAACACAACCTTTGGTTTTAATAATGCATTAGTAAAATGTTGAAATTAACATTAACTAAGATTAATAAATGCTGTAGAAGTATTGTTCATTCTTGGTTCGTGTGAACTAAAGTAGTTAACTAATGTTAACTGTAAATGCTGCCAATTTTTTACATTTTGTTTCCTTTAACATTTAACATTTATAACTAACGTAAATGTTTATCTTTATCTTTTTTGAATGGTTTTAGTTTTTGTTTAGTTTGCTCATGGACTTTCATTGCACGTCAATTAAATATACAAATATACAGTTAAAATCAGAACTATTAGCTCCCTTGGTAAATATGAGGAAAGAAGGCTGTTAAAATAAATATGAATTGTTTATAATTTTGATATTTCATAAATATGAAATGAAAAAAAAAAAAAAAGTAACCTTTTATTATAATAAAACAATTCAAAATGGGTGCAAAATCACATTACGAAATAAATGTTTTTCTTCAATAGTGGTCAGAATTATTGGCCCCGTTTCTATTCAATACTTTTTGCAACCTTGATTTACCAAGATAACAGCTCTCAGTCTTCTCGTACATACCTGATGAGGATGGCAATAGAGCAGAGACCATTATCTTTCAACAGAATCTCTCCAGATTCATTAAATTTCCTAATTTTCTATAGGTTTCTGCTGAGGGATCTGGGATGGCCATAGCAGAACCCTTGTTTCATACACAATAACACATTTTTGTGCTGATTTGGATGTTTGTTTTGAATCTTGATAGAAGATTCATCCATGGCCCATCCTAAGATCTCTAGCAGAGGCAGTCAGGGTTTACAGGGTTTATCTGTTAGTGTTTGATAGAATCCATGATGCTATGTATCTGAACAAGATGTCCAGGACCTCTGGCAGAAAAACATTAAGGATCCAGCAGTATATTTAACTGTGGATATGAGGTACGTTTTATCCCTGTTTGCACCAAACCCATCTGGTGGGTTTGCTGCCAAAAAGCTCTTTTTTTAGTTTCATCTGCCGATACAAACCAGTCCTGTTTGAAGTTTCAGTCCTGTCTGACAACTGAATATGCTGGAGGTTTTTCTTGAAACCCTCCCAAACAACTTCATGATGTAGGTGCTGTTTGAATTTTATGTATACTGTATATATATAAAGATGAAAAAGGGTTTAAGCATAAAAACAATAAGTGTAATACTGCTTTAGATTGTTGTTTTTCCTCATTTAATTGCATTTTTTTCTGAGCAAAAAATCTTGTCAGGCATATTTACAACAAAAATCAATTATTAAAAATACTAATTACTTTTACCCCAACTTGTGAGCAGCCACAATGCGCAGCCGCAGGTCCTCAGTGAGCTCCTTTGTCTTAGCCATGACTGTCCACAAACCAACAGCAGAGAGCTTCTGTTTTTCACCTGTTGAGTTGATTAAAACAGCTGTTCCCAATGAATCAGGGTAATTAGGATGCTTTAAAACAGCTCGGACTATTTGGAATGGTATATAACTTTGCATTTTCCCATAGACTGTGACAGTTTGCAAAGGGTATGAATAATTTTGGACATGCCACTTTTTGTTCAAATATAAATAAAAGATGAGAAATATTTTTTCCACAATGATGCCTCTTGTACATCAACTTATTATCTTTTGGGAGAAGCCTGTGTCATTTCTGGTAAAAAAATAAATAAAAAAACTTGGTTGAATAAAAGTAACTTTAAGTCAGAATATGCCAGGGGTATGAATAATTTCGGGCTTGACTGTATATATTTATTCCACGGAATGTCTGGATACTGGATTCTGATTGGCTGGCAGGTATGCAGTAAAACCGTTTAATGCACAGGTAGTCCCAAGTCAGTTTAATCACCGTTCTATATTAATGCGCTGCTTTAATTGATGCATGCAAACGCAGAGAGAGAGAGAGAGAGAGGTCGAAGATCACGTTTTGCTGCGCACATACATAAACTTCTTGTCAGCGCTTGCCTGCGATCCTTATTAAAATAGCCTAGATACTAGATCGCTACATTATATTCCTCAGCAACGGGGTGGTAAAACTGCTGTTTTTGAATGAATCTTTTGTAGAGAGAGACGCACAGCATGCAGGCAAGTCATCTCTCTTGCCTTCACACTCTCTCTTGGTCATCGATAATCTACTGAAACAAATGCTATATTTCATTCAAATAAATGTGATCTTACCGGACTATTTAATCTCTGTGTCTGATTTGAAGCGGCCAGAATGCTAGAGCTGCGTGTCATAACTGACGAAAATAACCGTCTTTTTTATCCATTGAGTCAAATTTGCGCTGCAAATATCAATCCTAGTTTTAATTTGTCTATAACTTCGCAAATGACCATGGAATAAGCGGGATAATCAACGGCTTGCCGTGCGTTAAAGGATTTAAAATGCACTTCGCGGAGGCAACCACCCTCCGCTTCGCGTCGGGTGGTTATTAGCCTCCACATCGTGCATTTAAAATCCTTTAATGCACGGCAAACCGTTGATTATCCCTTACATATAACGTTAATCATTACTTCCCCCACTTTCAAATGTTCTACAAAAGAATGTAAGATTTTTGTGTATTTTTTAAATGAAAGATCAAAAGAATAAACAATGCAGATTTATTCTCACAGCCTTCTTTGCTCATATTTATCATGGGGGTTAATAATTCTGACCTAATTCTGATTATATATATTTATTTGTGCTCCACAGAAGAAGTCATATGGGTTTGGAAGAACATTGTGTCTATTTCTTTAAGTCATCTTCTGTCTATATCATCTCTCTCTCTTTCTCTTTTTTTTTTATAAGATAGATTTATCAATCACAAACACCATTAGTTTATTTTCACCTTTCTATTCCTCTTTAGTTCCAGTCCATTACCTCATCATCTGAATGAAGTAATCAAAAACTGCAGCTCTCAGGTTTGCGTTTGATGAAAACCAGCAGTGTTTATATACAGTACAGTATTCCCAGCAGCCACCATGTCACCAGTGTTCAGTTCTGACTAACGTCACCGTTAAGTGCTCCAGCCTGTCTGAGTAGCCATGCGTCCCATCGCTCATGTCTTCTCAGGGTCACTCTCCCTGATTGGCTGGCTGCCAGTTTCAGCTCGGCTCTTTTCTCAATGAAACGCTCAGAGGGTGTGATTTACGCTGTCCTAACGCCACCAATGGAAATGAGATGCAGCAGAGTGCGGATGGCAAACGCACACAAATACAAAAGAGGGTATCAAAGGAATAGAAACAAAGCAAATGTTAAAGGGATGGTTCACACAAAAAGTAAAAAAATCTCTTATCATTTGCTCCATCATATCTTTCCAAAGCCGTATGATTCAAATAGAATAGGTGAATCAGTACTAGTGCAATTTACTATGAAAGGCATAAAACCTGATTTATGTGTGTGTGTGTGTGTGTGTGTGTGTGTATGTGTGTGTGTGTGGCAAAGAGATTTAACTAGTTGTTTCATCATAAGACAAATGCTTTTCATGAGCACAAACCATACATATATATTTCTAAATTAAAATTTTAATTGACTATTTTTCCTAATTCCTATTTAAAGGGATAGTTCACCCAAAAATAAAAAATCTGCCATTGATTACTCACCCTCATGTCGTTACAAACCCGTAGGACCTTAGTTCATCTTCGGAACACAAATTAAGATATTTTTGATGAAATCCGAGAGCTTTCTGACCCTATGTTGTAGTATTCGTGTCTGAGACTGACACAAAGGAGAAGAAATTATTGAATAAAGCTATTTTAATGACGTCCTTACTACCTTTCTTGGCCTTGAATGTGTCAGTTGCATTGCTGTCTATGCAGCACTCGGATTTCATCAGAAATATTTTAATTTGTGTTCCGAAGATGAACGTAAAATGAAGATGGGTTTGGAACGAAATGAGGGGGAGTAATTAATGACAGATTTTTTTTTTTTTAAGTTTTATATCCTGTTTGGGACGTTAATTCATTTTGAATTCAGGAAGAAGTATTTTTCTCTCTGTCTTTGATTATTGTCCGCAGTAAATCTAGGAATCATTTTTTAGAGAGCAAATTGGGTCGGAAGGACACTGATGCATTGCGCACATTCACGCACCCACAAAAATACTTCCTTTTCTCTTCTTTCCCCTCCCTTTTCCATTTCCATCTTTCTCTAACTCTGATCTTCTGACTCCTCCCCCCCCTCTCTCTCGCCAAGTGTTTTCACTTTAATTGAAAGGCCCTCAGTGATGAATCAGGGCTGATTTGCCATTTGCCGGAGCAGGAAAAACGAACGCTCAGCACACTGGCTAGATGCATGGATGGATGGAAAGAAGGAGGGATGGAGGGAAGGGGGATGGAGAAATGGAGGGAGGGATCGATGGGCTGACGTGGTCGCAAGCGCTCTCGGCCAGACTCATTCACCATCTCTCCTGCTTACTCATAACTTCCCATCCACCTCTGATCACACCTCCTGCTTTTAAAATCATTTCCTGCCTGTAATATGCTCTTTTCATTTTCTGTCTCTCTTTTAGTCTGCAGCGCCGTCTATTCTTTTGAAGCACACGAGTCGTCAGCATTCACGTCATTTTGATACGATTATGATACATTTATTCTGGTTTAAAATAATGAAAGAATAGCTATTTTGCTAGGAAAAAAATACAAAAACGCTGTTAATTTTAAATGTATAAATATCAAAAGAAAGATGCTTTTTGGCTCCAGATGGTGTAGTTATGACATCTGCTAGCTGTGCCTGGTTAACTAGCCATATCTTGACCTTCTAGTTTTTGCTTAAAGGAGAAGCAAAAATTTTACAGATAGTTTACTCACCCCATGTCATCCAAGATGTATGTTTTCTGAGGCAAACATTTCAGGATTTTTCTCCATATACTGGACTTATATGTGTTAGGAAGCAGACAGGACAACAAGGTAAGTGCAACAGAGATATATGTTTATTGAATGCAGCGATGCCGGAGATGTGAGAAGACCCTGAGACTGGAGAGTATGGCAGACGTTGAGAGGATGGGAGTTGAATGAGCCGGGTATTGAATCGGGATGTAATCTTTCTTGCAGGAATAGTGCAGCGGGGATTGAGTGGCCGATCCCGTGGACGGAGTGAACACAGACTTATGGCACACACCACTTAGAGCTGACGCTGACAAACTTGGAGATGGCGATTCGGAAGACTGGAACTTGGAAGACTGGAACTTGGAAGACTGGAACTTGGAAGACTGGAAACTCGGAAGACTGGAACGAGACAGAATTCAGGTAAGTAATTTCAGGTAACGATTGATAGCGAAACTCTTGGGAAGAGAGACACTACAGTCCGCTTTCGTGGGAACGAGCCCGGACAGTGAGTGTGGTGTGGCGTGCTGCTTTATGCGTGGTGGTGATGATGGCGTGCAGGTGATGGTGATTAAAACTCAGGTGACGGTGATCTGGGCGTGACAGAGGGTGTGGAGCCTGGCCAATCCGTGACACTACCCCCCTCCCCAGGGCCCGCTCCTGAGGGCCGAGATCTTCTGCGCCGTGGTGGTCTCCCTCGTCCCCTAGGTGCAGGAAACTCCGGGTGATTAGTGTGGAACTCCTCGGTGAGCGTGGGATCGAGGATGTCTTCTCTTGGGACCCATGACCTCTCTTCAGGTCCATACCCTTCCCAGTCTACCAGATATTCGAGGAGACCACCACGACGACGGGACCGGAGGATCTCTCGGACGGAATAGACGGCGCCCTCATCCAGCATCAGGGGGGGAGGAGGTTCCTCTTCATGGCCAGGCTCTGTGGAGGAAGTGAGAGGTGGGTGAAATGGTTTTAGGAGGGAGACGTGGAATGTAGGATGGATGCGGTATTCCGGAGGGAGTTGGAGTTTGTATGTGACCGGGTTTACCTGTTCCAGGACTTGGAAGGGACCAACAAACCTGGGACTTAACTTTTTGGAGGGCAGCCGCAGACGGATGTCTCGGGTAGACAGCCAAACCTGGTCACCTGGCCTGAATTCAGGAGCCGCAGTCCTCCTCCGATCCGCTTGGGTCTTCTGTCTGCGGACTGCCCTCTGTAGGTGGTGATGGGCCTCGTCCCAGACCCTCTCGCTCTCCCGGAACCAGTGATCCACTGCGGGGACCTCAGATGGTTCACCATTCCAGGGGAATAGAGGTGGCTGGAACCCGAGGACGCACTGGAATGGTGTGAGGCCGGTGGATGGTTGCCGCAGTGAATTCTGGGCGTATTCGGCCCAGCCCAGGAACTGGCTCCAGGAGTTCTGGCGGCCATGGCAGAATGTCCGGAGGAACCGCCCCACTTCTTGGATTTTCCTCTCCGTCTGGCCGTTGGACTGCGGATGGTAGCCAGAGGAGAGGCTGACGGTCACACCTAGGAGCCGGAAGAAGGATTTCCAGAGGCGGGAGATGAACTGTGGACCACGATCGGATACCACATCCTCAGGTATGCCGTATTGACGAAAGACATTATTGAACAGGAGCTCCGCGGTTTCAAAGGCAGTGGGTAATCCTTTCAGGGGTAGGAGCTTGCAAAACTTCGAGAAGCGGTCCACAATTACCAAGATGCAGGTGTTTCCATCCGACTCCGGTAGATCCGTCATGAAATCGACTCCCAGGTGTGACCAGGGGCGGTTCGGGATCGGCAAGGGATGGAGCTTGCCTGCTGGTAAGTGTCTGGGGCTCTTGGACATAGCACATTCTCGGCATCCTTTGACGAAGCGCTGCACATCCCTTGCCATCCCAGGCCACCAGAAACGTTCGGACAACAGCGAGAGGGTGTTGTTGGTCCCGGGGTGCCCGGTGCCCAGGGAAGTATGGATGGAACGGATGAGATCTACCCGTTGTGTCCTGGGGATGTAGCGACGATAAAAGTTGGCAAAGCCAAGAAATCTCTGAAGCTCTTTGACAGATGATGGTTGGGGCCAGGATGTGACGGATGACACCTTCCTCTCGTCCATGCGGATACCTTCATGGTCGATGATGTAACCCAAAAACTGAACAGATGGAAGATGAAATGAGCATTTTTCTGCCTTGAGAAACAGCTGGTGCTCCCTGAGTTTTTGGAGGACCTCCGCAACGTGGTGGATATGTTCGGTCTCACTCCGGGAGTACACGAGGATGTCATCTATGTAGACTATAACAAATCTGTGGAGGAACTCCCGGAGGACTTCGTGGATGAAGTTCTGAAATACGGAGGGGGCGTTGACCAGGCCATAGGGCATGACCCGATATTCGTAGTGCCCGGTAGGGGTCACGAAAGCCGTCTTCCACTCGTCCCCCCTCCGTATTCTCACCAGATTGTATGCGCTGCGGAGGTCCAACTTGGTGAAGATGGTGGCTGACCTTAGTTGTTCCAGGGCCGCAGGGACGAGAGGAAGGGGGTATTTGAATTTGACGGTACCTTGGTTTAACACTCGATAGTCAATGCATGGCCGCAGCCCTCCATCCTTCTTAGCGACAAAGAAAAAGCTGGAAGCTGCTGGGGACTTGGACGGACGGATATAGCCTTGGTTCAATGCTTCCTGTATGTACTCCTCCATGGCCTTACTCTCCGGAAGTGACAACGGGTAGATCCTTCCCTTGGGCAGAGGGGCGCCTGGAATCAGGTCGATGGCGCAGTCCCATGGCCGATGGGGCGGCAGCTGGGAAGCTCTCCTGGGGCAGAAGACGTCCTGGAAGGAGGAGTAAATTTCCGGAATCTGGGTAGAACGGTTCTCCAAGGGGCTTTCAATAGACGTGGCGTTGACAGGCATGGGTCTCGGAACAGGAAGAGGAAGTTCTGGAAAGCACTCGGGAAAGCAGGCATGGCTCCACTGAATTATTTCTCCACTGCCCCAGGAGATGATGGGATTATGCTTCGCCAGCCACGGGCGCCCCAAGATGATGTCCATAGTGGCGCCCTCCAGAACCAGTAGCTGAATCTCCTCTTGATGAAGGACTCCGATTTGGAGGTAAATGGGTTGGCATTTCCAGTGGATCCTTGGTCTTGTGGTAATTGAACGGGTTATAGGCTGGATCTGGTAGACGCTCGACGAAGCTTCGGTTCGGAGTTGGAGCTGGCGACAGAGGTTCCCCGAGATGAAATTACCCGCTGACCCGGAGTCGATGAGGGCGTGGGCTACGATGGAAGACGTAGGAGTGGTTAACTGCACACATGTAGACAAGGGATACATTTTTTCAACGTCTGACTGGATGACACTCACCGCAGCAGTAACAGGACGGAGGGGGCACGTCAGTCTGATGTGCCCACTAGCACCACAATAGAGGCATAAACCCCGGGTCAGCCTCCTCTGTCGCTCAGCGGGAGATAGTCTACCAGACTCCAGTATCATAGGTTCTGGTTCTGGAGGGCTGGCGATGTCCGCTGGGCGGAGGAGTGCAGTAGTCGAGGTTTCTGAGAGGTAAGATTGCATGCGGTCTGAACATCGGATGGATTGTTGGATGAAGCGCTCTAACCCCATAGCGTCATCTAGGGCAGCGAGTTGGAGACGAAGGCGAGGCTCGAGACCAAGGCGGTAAGTGGTCAGCAATGACCGCTCGTTCCATCCACTGGCCGCTGCGAGGGTGCGAAATCGTAGGGCATACTCCTGAGTAGACATAGATCCTTGAGACAAATGATACAGTTGCTCACCCGCTGATATTTCTCCATCCGTGCGACTGAAGACCTCCTTGAAGTGAGTGATAAAAGTCTGGATGGAACGAGTGGCCGGTCCATTCTGCTGCCAAATAGAGTTTGCCCATTTTAACGCTGGTCCTGTGAGGAGAGAGGTGATAAATGCAATTTTAGATTGATCAGTGGGGTAGAGCGCAGGTTGCATTGTAAAAATCAGAGAACACTGCAGAAGAAATCCATTGCACTCCTCCGCCCCGCCATTGTATGGCGCTGGTTGGGCCATGGGACTGGATGGTAGCGGATCCGAAGAAGTGCTGGGAGGCGTGACAAGCGGCGGTGCGGAAGGGGTGACAGATGGTGAAGCCAGAAGGACTTTTCTCAGCGAGTCCACCAACTCTTGAAACGGGTCTTGTGGGTTCATGCTGCTGACTGTTTTCGGGTCCGGGCTTCTGTTAGGAAGCAGACAGGACAACAAGGTAAGTGCAACAGAGATATATGTTTATTGAATGCAGCGATGCCGGAGATGTGAGAAGACCCTGAGACTGGAGAGTATGGCAGACGTTGAGAGGATGGGAGTTGAATGAGCCGGGTATTGAATCGGGATGTAATCTTTCTTGCAGGAATAGTGCAGCGGGGATTGAGTGGCCGATCCCGTGGACGGAGTGAACACAGACTTATGGCACACACCACTTAGAGCTGACGCTGACAAACTTGGAGATGGCGATTCGGAAGACTGGAACTTGGAAGACTGGAACTTGGAAGACTGGAACTTGGAAGACTGGAAACTCGGAAGACTGGAACGAGACAGAATTCAGGTAAGTAATTTCAGGTAACGATTGATAGCGAAACTCTTGGGAAGAGAGACACTACAGTCCGCTTTCGTGGGAACGAGCCCGGACAGTGAGTGTGGTGTGGCGTGCTGCTTTATGCGTGGTGGTGATGATGGCGTGCAGGTGATGGTGATTAAAACTCAGGTGACGGTGATCTGGGCGTGACAGAGGGTGTGGAGCCTGGCCAATCCGTGACAATATGGAGTTTGAACTTCCAAAATGCAGCTTCAAAGGTCTCTAAACAATCCCAGCCGAGGAAGAAGGGTCTTATCTAGCGAAACGATCTGTCATTTTCTAAAAAGCAATTACATTTTATACATTTTTTAACCTCAAATGCTCATCTTGTCTAGCTCTGCGTGTTTCAATACAGTTAGGGTATGTTGAAAAACTCCCGAAAAATTGTTATTTTCTTCTCCAACTTCAAAACAGTTCACTTCTTCAAGTTCACTTTGTAAACACGGGATCAGTACTTCTGCAGCGATGTAGGGCGATTTTTAAGTTGGAGGAGAAAATGAGATGGGAGTTTTTCGACATACCCTAACTGTATTGAACCGGAATACACAATGAGCATTTGAGGTTAAAAAGTATATAAACTGTCAATTTGTTTATAAAATGACCAATCGTTTTGCTAGATAAGACCCTTCTTTCTAGACTGGGATCGTTTAGAGCCCTTTGAAGCTGCATTTAAACCGCATTTTGGAAGTTTAAACTCACGGGCACCATAGAAGTCCACTATATGGAGAGAAATCCTGAAATGTTTTCCTCAAAAACATAATTTCTTTATGACTGAAGAAAGAAAGACATGAACATGGGGTGGGTAAATTATCTGTAAATTTTTGTTCTGGAAGTGAACATCTCCTTTAAATTATTACCCCCTTCTGTCAAAGATTTGTCACACAGATAAAGAATAAAAGAGAGTGACAGATTGAACGACTCTGCGTTCATGTTCATGTTATTTATTCGCCTGATGGCATTGCAAACCTGTATGTTTTTCTTTCTTTTATGAAGAAGAAGATATTTTGAAGAATGTTGGTAATCAAACAGTTTATGGTTCCTTTGACAAACATAGTATTTATTTTTTACCATCTCTATTTAAATGGAAGTCAATGAGACACAAAACTGTTTGGTTACAAGCATTATAAAAAAAAAATTATATATATATATATACTACCAGTCAAAAGTTTTTGAACAGTAAGATTTGTAATGTTTTTAAAGACATTTCTTCTGCTAACCAACCTGCATTTATTGGATCCAAAGTACTGCAAAAACAGTAAAATTTTGAAATATGTTTACTACTTAAAATAACTGTTTTCTATTTAATATATTTTATATTTATTCCTGTAATTTCAAAGCTGAATTTGAGCATCATTACTCCAGTCACATGATCCTTCAGAAATCATTCTAATATTCGGATTTGCTGCTCAAAAACATGTATTGTTATTATTATGATGAAAACAGCTGAGTAGACTTTTTTCAGGTTTCTTTGACAAATAGAAAGTTTAGAAGAACAGCATTTATCTGAAATAGAAATATTTTTTCTTCTTCCTCATTACTTTTGATCAATTTAAAGCATCCTTGCTAAAGAAAAGCAATTTCTTTAATTTTTCCCTAGAAAAATTATACTGACTCCAAGTTTTTGAATGGTATAATGTTATAAAAGCTTTTTACTTCAGATAAATGCTTTCCATCAAAGAATCCTGAAAAAAACTGTACTCAACTGTTTTAAATATTGATAATTATAATAAAAATAACAAAATCTCTCCTGAAAAGCAAATCAGAATATTTCTGCAGGATTATGTGACACTGAAGTAATGATGCTGAAAATGTAGCTTTGATCACAGGAATAAATTACATTTTAAATATATATTCAAATAGAAAGCAGTTATTTTAAATAGTAAAAATATTTCACAATTTTACTGTTTTTTCTGTATCAAATAAATGCAGGCTTGGTGAGCAGAAGACACTTCTTTAAAAACATTAAAAATCTCACTGTTCAAAAACTTTTGACTGGTAGTGTATATTGGTAGTATTTGTTCTTTCTGGGCTTTCTGATGAAAGTAGTCGGCATTAAATGAGAATTCACCCTAGCTACTTTTTAAATTCACATCATAGATCTTACTGTGAACACTTCATCACTGCATATGTGTGAGATAACTGCATAAGCTCACTGGTGACTGCTGATTCTGTCCCAGCGACCCAACGATCATTTCAAACATCCCGGATGGCATCACAGGGTCAGAAGGGCCTTTATCTCAGCAGGGAGTTGAGTCATGGCCTGACATGGCTGCACCGATTCCTTCTAGTTCTTGACTGTGCAAATTTAGCCTAAATGCATGTGTATTTATATTGTAGTTGTTTTGTGTGTGCAAACACTCAGCGTGTGTGTGTATGCGTGGGCGTGTGTGTAAGTGCTGATCCTCCTCAGTAGACTGCTTACTCCACAACAGTCTTAGGCCATTAGCTGAGGCCAGCAGTGCAGTCTCACCCCTCCACTCGCTTTCTCCACCTCTCGCTCTCTCCCTCCATCCCCACTCATCAATCAGTTCATCAATTAATACACACTCAGTCCCTCTGCAAACACACAGAACAGCCAAAAAAGACCAATCTCCTAATTACTGTGGCTCTTCTCCCATCCTCTCCCATTCCTCTCTCTGTCACTTTTCATCCCTCCCCCCTTTCCTATCATCCCCCCACACCCCCTCCCGACTCATAAACTCTCTCTTTCTCTCTCTCTCTCTCTCTGAAGACTCTATCCATTTAACCTCATTGGTCTGAGAACTGAAACGGATACAGATAAAGACAAGATATTTTATATAACGTAATATGTTGGATGTGTATTTCATTAAGGAATATCAGGGTCTGAAAGGCAGAGAAAATCAATAGGGTTAAGGTTTAAGTTGAAAGTTTATGTCATATTTTTTTCATTCATTACTCACCCTCATGTCCTTTCAAACCTGTAAGACCTTCATTCATATTTGGAAAACAAATTAAGATATTTTTGATGAAATCTGAGAGCTTTCCCACCCTGCATAGATTTTCTGTGAACTATTCCTTTAAGCATGCAAATCATACATAATATTAAATGTTTAATATTAATTTAATATTTAAAATTTAAGTGATATACATTTTTGGTAACACTGTTTTTACTTTTTATCTATGTACAAGATCATTTCTGATATTTGTATACTACACATAGAGCTGAACCTCCCTTGTACTGAAGTAGCAATGCATTGCCTAATGAAATATTAACTAACAGAACAAAGGCCAGCATGCATCAGTGCATAGATATAATTCTGAGTAAAGCACTGTCAGGTTGGTGATGTGTTTGTTACATCTTTTGTTCTTCAGTTTGAATAAATTACCGAAAGAAAAAAAGTGATTTAGACGAGCGACTTGAGAAGCGAACACTAGTGGAGAAGATAAAAACAACAAAAGTGAGGGTCTCTCAGGACTCTCTTGGTTAGGAAATTCAAGGAGCTGTATTAGGAAAACACATCCACTTGCTCATACTTACACTTGGAGATGCTGCAGAGAGTTAAACAGATCAAAGTTTAATAATGAGAGCTGGGCTAATATGCATGGCTGCTATGAATTATTTAGGTTTATGAATCATTGAGTATTGAATCATTTTCTGGACAGAACTCAACACTTGCTCAGCCTTAAAACGAAGATTACCGGACACAGGTATATGCAGTAGACACATGAACATATACACAGTTAAATCTGTACAGTTGAAGTCAAAAGTTTACATACACCTTGCAGAATCTGCAAAATTATTTTGTTATTTTTTTTAGTACTGACCTAAATAAGATATTTCACATAAAATATGTTTACATATAGTCCACAAGAGAAAATAATAGTTGAATTTATAAAAATTACCCTGTTCAAAAGTTTACATACACTTGATTCTTAATACTGTGTTGTTACCTGAATGATCCACAGCTGATTTTTTAATGTTCATGAGTCACTTGTTTGTCCTGAACAGTTAAACTTCCTGATGTTCTTCAGAAAAAAGTCTTTCAGATCCCACAAATTCTTAGTTTTTTTTTTAGCATTTCTGTGTATTTGAATCCTTTCCAACAATGACTGTATTATTTTGAGATCCATCTTTTCACACTGAGGACAACTGAGGAACTCATATGCAACTATTACAGAAGGTTCAAACACTCACTGATGCTTCAGAAGGAAACACGATGCCTTAAGAGCTGGGGGGGGGGGGGGGTGAAAACTTTTGGAATTTGAAGATCAATGTAAATTTACCTTATTTTGTCTTCTAGGAAACAAGTATCTTTTGTAGCTTCTGAAGGGCAGTACTAAATGAAAAAAATATGATATTTAGGCAAAATAACAAAAATTTACACATCCTCATTCCGTTCAAAAGTTTTCAGCCCCCGGCTCTTAATGCATTGTCTTTCCTTCTGAAGCATCAGTGAGTGTTTGAACCTTCTGTAATAGTTGTATATGAATCCCTCAGTTGTCCTCTGTGTGAAAAGATAGATCTCAAAATCATGCAGTCATTATTGGAAAGGGTTCAAATACACTAAAAAAAACTAAAAATCTGTGGGACCTGAAAGACATTTCTGAAGAACAGCGGGCAGGTTAACTGTTCAAGGGACTCATTGGGACTCAATGTGGATCATTCAGGTAACAGCACAGTATTAAGAATCAAGTGTATGTAAACTTTTGAACAAGGTCATTTTTATAACTTTTTTTGAGAACTATATGTAAACGTCTTTAATGTGAAATATCTTATTCAGGTCAGTGCTAAATAAAAAATAACATGCATTTTCTATGATCCCTCTTATTTTGGTAATATAACTAACATTTTGCAGATTCTGCAAGGTGTATGTAAACTTTTGACTTCAACTGTATATATAATATGAAGATACATTGGAAATACAGCCAAAAAACTTTGAGACTTCGTTTGACATTTTATTTTCTAATGCAGTGCATTTTTGTACAGTAGATGTCCTAAGTGTCTAAATTCATATTTGGGCCACTGTATTTGCCTCAAACCCAGATCGTCCTGTCAGTGCATCAGAGCGAAGTTTGAGTAGAACTATTTCTCCAAGACTTCATAAGAGCAACTTGTTCCTGGGATTATAACGACAGAATCTATTGCCACGAGTGTAGTCTTGTCACATCTGATTCCTTTGATTGACACCTCCAAGCTGGGGCATTTGTTCTTGCTGTGGGTGAGCGAGGTGCTTTCTAATGTGTTGCAGTCACAGAGCAGTAGAATAAGTGAGTTCTCGAGCATATTCTAACCTCTTGAGACAGCCTGTAAAGGGGCTACACACACCTCCTGCTGCCATACACCGAGATAAACTGAGGATGAATCTATTGCACTCGCTAGCCCGGTTTAAATATAGTAGCCCCCCCTCCATCTCCGCATACGCGCTCTTTATTGCTAAGAGACTCATGGCTTCTTGGCAGGTGGTGATTTTCTGTGCATTCTCATGTGCTCTACATGCTGTTTGGCTTGTTTCAGTCATTTTGAAATGCCATAGGTATAGCTCATCATAATATTTTGACTGTTATGATCCAGCTATCTATTAAGTTTTGGGCATTTCTTTTCACAGTCTAAAAATGTTTTTCGAAGTTACAAACAAAATTCTATTATTAGAGTATGTTTTTACAATACAGTACAATTTTAAGTTTAAATCATTGTTTTACTTGATTTTTTTTGTGTGAAATTTGCTAGAAATTTCTGTAACAGAAACAGGTTTTTAATGTGTTTTAAAGAAGTCTCTTCTGCTCACCAAGGCTGCATTTATTGGATCCAGAGTACAGCAAAAACAGTAAAATCTTGAAATATGTTTACTATTTAAAATAGCTGCTTTCTATTTAAATATATTTTAAAACGTAATTTATTTGTGTGATTTCAAAGCTGAATTTTTAGCATCATTACTCCAGGCACATGATCCTTCAGAAATCAATGCAATATTCTAAGTTGCTGCTCAAAAAACATTATTATTAGTATTATGTTGAAAACATAATATGAATAGAACGTTCAGAAGAACAGCATTTATCTGAAAAAATCGTTTGTAACATTAAACATGTCTTTATCATCACTTTTGATCAATTTAAAGCATCCTTGCTTTAAAATAAATAAAAATTCCTCACTCCAAGCTTTTGAATAGTATAGTGTATAATGTTACAAAAGCTTTTTATTTCAGATAAATGCTGATCCTTGGATCTTTCTATTCATCAAAGAATTCTGAAAAAAATAAACTGTTTTAAATATTTATAATATTGTGACACTGAAGACTGGAGTAATGATGCTGAAAATGTAGCTTTGATCACAGAAATAAATTACAGTTAAAAATATATTTAAATAGAAAGCAATTATTTTAAATGTTACTGTTTTTGCTGTGCTTCGGATAAAAAATGCAGGCTAGGTTCTTTAAAAACATTACAAATCTTACTGTTCAAAAACTTTTGACTGGTAGTGTACTTTCCAAAGTATTAACAGTGAACCATGCATATTTACATGAAATTAATGCTTATTCTTAACCCTAACCCTACGTTAAAGGCATAGATGACATAAAAAAATGTAAATGTAGATGAATTCTTAATCAGAGCAGATTTATCTTTACATCAGTCGCTCTGCGGTGAATGGGTGCCGTCAGAATGAGAGTCCAAATAGTTGACAAAAGCATCACAATAATCCACACGACTCCATTCCATCAGTTAATGTCTTGTGAACTGAAAAGCTGCACACTCATATAATAAATCCATCAAGGCTTTTTACCTTTAAACAGCTGCTTCTGGCTAAAATACGAATCCGTAATACATAAAATGCTTCCTTCAGTGAAAACGTCCATCCCCGTTGTCCTTTCACATCAAAATCCACAGACATTTGTTTAGAACGGTTTTGGACTGTTTGTACTCGTAATTGGGGCATGATCTGTAAATATTTCTCTCATAATTTCTCTCATGAGAAAGCGATATATGGATAGAGCTTTGAAGGTAAAAATATCTTAATGATACATTTATTTATTGCAAACATGTAGCTTTTCCCTTCATAAGACATTAATTGATGGACTGGATTCGTGTGGATTACTTGTGAATTATTGTGAAGCTTTTATCAGCATTTATGTTTAGAATCTCATTCTGACGGCACCCATTCACTGCAGAGGATCCATTGATGAGCAAGTTACATAATGCTTAATTTCTCCAAATCGGTTCTGACGAGCAAACAAAGTCATTTACAGTTTGAATCGCCTGAAGGGGAGTTAATTTTTTAGCGAATTATCATTTTTAGTGAACTATTCCCATAAGTGCATGTAGTTAATTAATATTACACACAATCTACCCCGCCACGGACTTATTCCTTTATAACAGTAGAGTGTCGAGTTTCCTATTGGATCTGATGCTCATCGCTTGCTTGTGGTGGATGTAAGGGTTATCATGCTTCATGCTATGTGCAGTCAAAACACCATCTGGTAACCCTGAATATTCCTGAAGGGCCAGAGCTTAGAGAGCAGGTGGTTAGAAAGTTATATGTGTTCCCATTCTAAACAAATGCACACATATTTACATTCCTGTCTTCCTTTCCCCATGCATTCTGATCCGTTCCCTGTTTCTTGCTGTACTTGAGGCTAGATGGGTGCGGAGAGAGAGGAAGTGGAAGGATAGAACGAATAAGGAGAGAGAGCAAAAAGCAAGCCAGAGGGAGAGAGAGAGAGAGAGAGAGAGAGAGAGAGAGAGAGCGAGAGAGAATGCGGGGGAGCACTGGGTGCTTCCTGCAGGGTTGCCGTGTGAACGCGGTCTGAATGACAATGGTGCGCATCAGGGCCCCAGCACGACTCAGTCTCACGGCTCAGCCAGAAACACAGGAACACATAGCATGCTGTTACATATACACATATGCATGCAGCACAAAATGCACAGAAGATATATAAACATTGATTTTTGGGATGGCTTATTTGTCACATCCAAACTAGTTATGGGGCGAATATCAAAAATGGGACTGTACAAGAATGAAAGGATCAGAAATGAATTCTGAAATGTTTTTGCTGAAGGCTAGCAGTGAATAGTCACCTATGTGTGGTGTATGCTGCAATGGTGATTTCTCTCTCTCCTTCTCTTTCTCTGTCTCTCTCCTCTGTGCTGTGTGTTACAAAACCTTTTGTCAAATTGTCTCCCCAAGCGAATGCATTAGGCCTTAATTAACCATGTCTCTCAACGCGGAGGCTCATCATCTTTGTTGCATTACACCAGGCACTCCGGCAGATACGCTACAGACTGCGCATCCACGCCCCTTACCGACACTCATGCTCGCCCACTACCAGGACAACCACTCCACCTTCTCAGCGGGAATCCTCCCCTTTTATTGCATTATTATGGGCGGCCTCGAACGAGTGCACTGACTAATCATGCTGTACCTGTGCTGCTTTATTTCTGATTCTGAGTTCATCTTTTGATTTCAGGACCACGGAGAGCGCAGTTTGAGTGCAAGGCGGGGATAGTGCCATTTCAGCACCGTGGACAGCGTCCGTTGGTTTTCACTGCAAATATTGTGATTGCTTTCAAACAGAACATTCCCAAATTCAGTTCACAGCCCTTTAGTATGCCACCAGCTGTCTTCCGATGGAATTCAGACACGTTTTCTCAGCAAGTTTAGCTGGAGAGTAAACCCAGGGAATTAGCAACCAAAGGCATTTCAGAGGCTGGTGCCAGGTGGACAGATGGGCATGATATGAGCAGAGTGTTTTTAGGACACACACTCTCTCCTGAGTGTCTTTTCAGGCTGACAAACTGTCTGTTCAGAGAGAGAGCATCACATTGCACTGTTATGTAAAAAACATGTTATTGGCTAACTGTACTGTAAGTTATCCTACCATATATGATAAAAATCATATTGTGTTTTAAAAGACAATGCTTTGCATTTTACTTTTAATTGCCAATATTGATCTCATAAAAAATGTGAAAATTATGTATTTATCACATTTATTAAAAATGAAAAAGTAAATTAAAGAGATGTCTCTGTGAGCCATCAAATTTGTTTACATTACATTACATTTTAGAATTAAGCAAAAGTTTTAAATCACTGTGAAGTCTCTTATGCTCACGAAAGCTGCATTTATTTAATGAATAATACTGTAAAAACAGTAATGTCCTGAAATATTATAACAATTTGTAAATAACTGTTTTTATTTTAAAATATTTTAAGATGTAACTTATTCCTGTGACGGCAAAGCTGAATTTTTCAGCATTCATTACTCCACTTCAGTGTCATGTGCTCCTTCAGAAATCAAGAAATATATTTTTTCTTATTATTAATGTTGAAAACACTTCTGCTGCATAATATTTTTTTTGTTAAAACTATTACTTACTGTTAACTATTCTGTTAAAATGATACAGTATTTCAGGATTTTTTATGAATAGAAAGTTTGCATAATTAATGTTTACAGTTTACAATATATAACGTATTTATTTAAAAAAAATATTTTAGTGACAGTGCAAGAAATTAATACGTGTAAGCAAATAAAATAAATAAAAATGCCAAACCTTTGAAAGTAGTGCACAATGGAGTGCTATGTTGCAAACATTGTAAAAAAAATATAACTAGCAATTAAATTAAAGGGACATTCCCATGAACATCACACACATTTTATTTAAGAATTAATTAATATTTTTAAGTGACTGTGTGTCACTTATCTCTTATGCTCACTAAGGCTGCATTTGTTTCATAAATACAGTAAAAACAGTAAATGCAAATGTTGTAGATATTATTACAATTGAAATTGTTATTTTACAATATATAGTTTATCTATTTGAAATATTTTTGTGACAATGCAAAAAGTAAATAAATGTAGGCTATTCAAATAAAAGAAATAATCTCACTGATGCCAAACCTTTGAAAGTTTACAATGGAGTGTTTTCACGAGTGTTGCATTCATAATATTTCATTAATATTCGTTGTTTATAGCATTACTTTAGTGTGTTTCCAGAATGTGTTTTGTTACTGCTGCTGGGATATGATCATATGGATTCCATTATACCACCACTTTTTATCTATACATTTATATATTTTAAGTGCTCTAAAAGAGTTGCTTATTAGTATGATATTATTTAATGATTTACAAAAATATATACAGTAGTCACCATAATGTATGTTCTAGTAACCACAGTTCATTTTTAACCTTAAATGTAAAACTAAATTTAGTGTATCATATCGTGATTAATTATAGTAACATTTAATATGTGTAACAAGGACACTGTAGTCCCCACAAATCCATACTTGGTCAACAAGTACACACTCCCTCTTCCGGCAAGGTGTATGACTCAGACACAATACGTATTGAGAGATATGAATCCATCTATCGCCTTTGGAAAATATCTCGTCTCACACAGTTTGCGAGAAGAAGCAAAATGGCACGCAGTGCTCGTTTGAGTCTTGCCTTGGCCATAAGGAGGAGTGAGCTGGAGGATAAGCGAATCGCTACGGGGACGCGCGTCATGTGCTGCAAGGCTTGAGCACGAGCGTTAAATTGATCAGATGCTCTAAACCAGCCAGCTGATCTGAGGAGGATTGCGCTCAAGACCCCGCGTCTCCGTTTCGTTCTCTCCGCCAAAAATTAAACTTTTAAAGCCGAAATAATCGCTCGTCGTCCACTGAGGCGACAGGGAAAAAACCGAAGCGGAGCATTTTTGGGGTACTTCAGGCTATGGGTGCCTCTTGGTTCCTCTCGGTTACCACAGAAGATGCGAGCCCGAGCTTCAATCCACGCGCTCCGGCGCCTCTCCAAAACTGATGATGCTCCTTTCAACGACCACCGTCGGATTTTTCGCGTCTTGGATTTGTCTACGAGTTCTGGAGTATAGATGATAATTGTTTTTAGTGAGAAATCGAGGGAGAAACCGCGAGAGATCATCATTATTTCTTGACATGGTGTTTTTTGTTTTCTCAGTGCGCGCTCACGCCCACCCTACTGGACCGATATGGCTGTAAAAAGGGCAAATAAACTTAAATGACTAAAATCAACAAATGTCACCGAGGTGTGGATTTTTTGGGGAAGCCCCGTCGTCTGCATTTGCGAGAGTAATTCGAGAGTTTGGCGGAGGGGAGGCTGAATATTGCCATAGTAGCCTATACCAAACATTGCGGATACCACAGAAATAAATTAATTATTAAAAGCTTTTCACCATTTTTCTATTCTATTTCTGTCTGGTGGATGCGAGAATGCAACTCCCGAGAAAGACACATTAAACCTGATGTAGTTGATGCCAATTTACATGTAATGTATTAACGCAATTATGTTAAAAGGATCTGTACGTACACCTTGCAAATGGAAAGGCGACCCACACCGAGCTGTTGAGACGGGAAATACTTCTTAAAATGTGGATCCCACCCTCCTGAGGAAGATAATCCGTCGACATTTTATCTCTTTTTATGTTTGACTATTTGTTAGACTATTTGTTGAGCTGACTGCACCACTCAAAAGGACATAGCTACTCCATCTATCCATCCATCAATCTCGTTATCTGAGTCGCTTTTTGGCACTCACACACATTCCCCCATCCACTGATCTCGTTTGGTGCTTTATGATGGACATTTCTTAGCCATGAAGATCAGATCTGAATGTCTGTGTGCTCTGTGCTGAGGCGGATGGGGTGTAATGTGGTGTTGTCACCCTGAGACTTCACCCCCTTCTCGGCTGCTTCGTAACGATTGGCGTTTGGTGTCTACAGAATGGCTCGGTTCGGAGACGAAGTGCCGGCCAGGTATGGCGGCGGGGGCTCCAGTCAGGGGGGACCCGGCCGCGGCGGCAGCAGGCAGGGCGGCCCGCCAGGGGCCCAAAGGATGTACAAGCAATCGATGGCCCAGAGAGCCCGGACCATGGCCCTCTACAACCCGATCCCGGTCCGACAGAACTGCCTGACGGTCAACCGCTCTCTGTTTCTCTTCAGTGAAGACAACATAGTGAGAAAATACGCCAAAAAGATCACCGAATGGCCATATCCTTTACTAAATCCAGACGCCAGGGGCCCTGGGAACAGGTACAGATCTGTAAAATGTAACATGCTCCTGATGGGTCTTTCAGTGGACCCTGCTTAGACACTTCTGCAACGTAAGTTGTTAATTATGCATTTTAATATTGTGAATAATCACGAGGCATGTTAAGATTGTTATTCAAACGGTATTTAGTTGTTTATCATTAGTTTTAGTTTATTTCAAGATGCTGAGCAACAGTCAGGGCACCAGATTTCTCTATAGGGCGGGCCATACAAAAATGTATGTGCTATATACACCTTTTAAAAATAAAGCATTTATGTATATGTATATATCTATCAACAAAACGTTTTTACATTTTAAAAGGTGCTTTAGAATGTTAAAATTTTCTTTACATAATGGTTTGTTCAAGAACTGTTCACTAAAAGGCACTTTGGGGAACTAAAATTGTTCTCTTTTGGAATCTTTATTTTTGAAAGTATTACCCTTTGACTTATATGTTCGGACAAGTACCATTCTAATACTGTGATATTCTTTAAAAATTCTAAAATAAATAGATAATTTGTGACCCTGGACCACAAAGCCAGTCATAAGCGTCAATTTTGTGACCTGAAAGCTGAATAAACAAGCTTTCAATTGATGTCGATTGGATGGTGATTGGTCGAGATACAGCTATTTGAAAATCTGGAATCTGAGGGTGCAAAAAAATCCAAATATTGAGAAAATTGCCTTTAAAGTTGCCCAAATGAAGTTCTTAGCAATGCATATTACTAATCAAAAATTCAGTTTTTGATTGGTAAATTTACAAAATATCTTAAAGGAACATGATCTTTACTTAATATCCTAATGATTTTTGGCATAAAATCGATCATTTTGACCCATACAATGTATTTTTGGCTATTGCTACAAATATACCCATGCTCTTTAAGACTGGTTTTCTGGTCCAGAGTCACATTTAATATCATGGTACATATCAAAGGGCAATGGTGCTTCCATTTAAGACAATCAAACTACTTTTTGAATGAGCCAGCCCTAATGTAGACATGTTCTTCTAAATAAGTAAGTAGAGAATTCCTATTATATTAAAGTGATTCTACCCCACCCTAAAGCATCTTGAGTTTAAAGTACCATGGTTGCCAGGGTGGGCTAGGCTCGTTTTTTTCCCCCCTGTAGATCCGAGCCTGATGTGCATGTGTTTTCATATCCATGTGTAAGCATGTGTTATGTGTATAAGTCTGTGTTCAGAGGCCCGAGGCTGCGTGGGTGTGCGTGGTTTCCCGCTGGTTGGGATTGGCGGAGTGCGCGAGTGACTGTTTGAGTGCTTGTGTGAGTGTGGAGGGGGGCTGCTGATGTCAGCATATGAGCTTTAGCGGAGCCTTGCAGTGTGGAGTGAAGCAAAGCAGGAGGAATGGGGGAAAGATGACGGATGGAGGCTTGGAGAAAGTGTTTTGTATACTGTATGTACACTGCTGAGTGAACCACATTGAGTGGTGATTTGATCAGATTCGAGCTGAATTGTCCAGAGAATGCATGAAAATGCATAGTAGTGAATTGCAAACATAGGCACAGGCGTCAGTTTATGTTTCTGCCGGTGGGTGCCCACGCTCTATAATATATTATATATATATACATAGCACTAAGACTATTCTCTGTACATACACCAATGTAGAAAGATCACAGTAATGCAATAGTAACTTTTAGAGACTTTGAGTCAGTTCTTCTATCATGATTGGCAGACTGCCATGTGTTAAGTTCTCTGTAATATTAGCTGTACTGTTACAGAGGCAGAGTACTAATACTAATGTATACTCCATTTCTTGGAAAGTTGTTGTATGTAACTTGCCGTTGAGTTTAAAAAGCCTCAATCCTACCCTATCACCATTTGGATTTCATCAGCAGCTCAACTTTTTCTGTTGGTCAGTTTCCTTAGCTCAGTTTGTTGGCTTGCTGTTCTTTTTCTATCAGAGTGTTAATGATTTGCTGAAACAGTGCTGTGGTAGAGGTGTTAGACTGTTTTAAAAATACTCTGTCGGAATGATGAGTTTATAAGGTCTTTGCTTGTATGAGTGCCAGTAAAAAAATTCCTTCATACTCTCCATGCTCCTACGCCTCCCCTTTCCTTTTGCCATCTTTCTGTCTCTCTCTCTGATTCTCTCAGACCATCTGCTCGTTCTCTCTGTTGTCTGTATGGTGGTGGTGCTTCCTGGGGTTCTGTTGGACTCACTGGGCATGAGCATGTGAGAGGAAACGGTAAAAGAACGGAAAAAGAGGGTTTTGGAGAGAAATTTTTGTCCCTTTGGACACATGTGCGCGTGCATGTGTGATGCAAGTGAAACAGATTTGTAGCTTTTCGGCCAAAGATAGTATTGGAGAGGCCAAGATCATGGTCTTATTTTAGGATCAGGGGGTTTTTTTTTACATGATGTTCAGTTTTATAATCTTTGAGGGTTATTGCTCACCCCAAAATCAAAAGATGTACATAATAATGTTAAGAAAATTAAGCTTATTTTAAGACTATTAGATTTTTTTTTAAATTATCCTTTTTTAATGGAATAAAAACAAAAATAGTTAAAAAAAATGTACACTACCATTCAATTAAGACATTAAATTGATCAAAAACATTAGATATTTTTAATGTTACAAAACAAACTGCTCTTTGAAACTACAAAAATTAATGAATCATTATTTTCCACAAAATATTAAAAAACACAAATGTTTTCAACATTGATAATATTAAGAATTTTTTCATTGGACACTGAAGACTGGTGTAATGTGGCTTAAATTTGGCTTTGCATTCACAGAAATCCAAAAATATATTAAAATATTAAACAGTTATTTTAGATTGTAATAATATTTTACAATATTACTGTTTTGCTGTATCAAATAATTCAGCATTGGTGAACATAAGAGACTTCTTAAAAATAATAATAATAATAATAATAATAATAATAATAATAATAAATCTTACAGACACTAAGCTTTTTAACAATGTTGTGTTTACTTATACATCATAATTTATACAGATAATTTATGAAAAACATAATTTCGCTACCGTTTTTTAAAACTGTAATTCAGTAAAAAAGAAATATTTAGAATATTGGATACATTTTTTTTGACAGTTAAGGAAAAGGAAATATTTAGAATATTGGAATAAAAAAAAATAGTAATTTTTATAAAATCTCAAATTATCCTTTTAATGGAAAACAAAAACAAAACATTTAATATATACTCCCATTTAATGAAGTTTTTATTGTTTTTGTTTTTAAAGAAATTAACTTTTATTTACCAAGGACACATTAAATTCCTTAAAAGTGTCAGTAAAGACATTCTTAATGTTACAAAACAGTATATATACACTAAAAGTTTTTGAACAGTATGATTTTTTTATGTTTTTTAAAGAAGTGTCTTCTGCTCATCAAGCCTGTATTTATTTAAAAGTACAGCAAAAACAGTAAAATTTTTAAATATTTTTACTATTTGAAATCATTGATTTCTATTATAATATTTTTAAAATGTAATTTATTCCTGTTTAAATGCTGCATTTTTAGCATCATTATTCCAGTCACATGATCCTTCAGCAGTCATTCTAATATTCTGATTTACTACTCAAAAAATAACATTTAATAATATTAATATTATTATGTTAAAAACAGCGGAGATTTTTTTTTCCAAGTTTCTTTGGTAAATAGGAAGTTCAGAAGAACAGCATTTATTTGCGAGTTAATTAATTTCAGTAGTTAATTTCATTAATTTTCTATTCTTTCTCCCCCCAATATTTTTTTTTATTTTTTTAAAAAGTAATTATGCTAAAAATTCGGCTTTGAAATCACAGAAATAAATTACATTTTAAAATATAGTCAATTATAAAACAGTTATTTTAAATAGTAAAAATATTTCAAAATTTTACTGTTTTTGCTGTACTTTGGATCAAATAAATGCAAGCTTATTTTAAAAATATTTAAAAATCTTACCGTTCGAAAACTTTTGACTGGTAGTGTATGACTGGTATGAAAAATAATATAATTTTCTATATGCAAATTCAACTTAAATATATATATTTTTTGTAACATTTCTTCTTATTGTTTCTTTAAATTTGGGGGTGAAATATAACCTAGACATGTTTCTATGACATTCACCCTTTGACCTTTTAAGTCCTGCTTTCGTTACCTTATGTTCGTGGACACGTTTGTAATCTGTTCCTGCACGGATGGAGGTAGTGACGTGTTTTAACAGAAGAACAGGGGTTTGTAAATGTCTCAGCTGGTTTCACACTGTGGCCTCCTGTCCAAGTTGAATGGACATTGCGCATCGCCGCTAACATACAGTGGATGGATCATTGCTGGGTGAGTGGAGACTTGGTAGGGCGGCACAGCCTGTGGCATCAACCGCACAAACACACAAACACACACACACACATGGACTATGGCAGCTAAAACAGTGACACCTGTTCTGTAGGATCAGTCTCCTCGGGAGACCAAAGGAAAAAGGAACCGGGCCAGAACTCAGCACCAGCCTATGGCATCACACGCACACACCATGTGGGACATTCACGCTCCAGTGTGCAATCATGCAGACACACAAGAAACGGACACACACTCACACACACAAACTCACACATCCACACACGCACGCCAGATACCAGACACTAAATCCATTGCTTTTCTCTGGCTAGAGAACACAATCTGGCACTCTGCTGCAGTGCAGACTTGAAGGGATACGAGATAGTTTGAGCAGAAGAAGCGTCTAATGGTCTGTGTGTGTATGCATCCGAGTGTTACTCAAAAGAGTAAGGAATACGTCACAATGCACTTCACATGACTGTTTATTGTGTAACCCTTTTGGACACACACATACACACTTGCTCTCTTTCTCTCTTCTGAATTCTGTCGCACACTCCCACACATATTCATATTGAAATGCTCTTTTTTGCTTCTCAGTTGGACATTTCCTTCCTTATTGCCGTAACCTTTAGGTACCCTCTGCTGTTTAAAGGTCTTTTTTTTATGAATACCAAATTATTTGTTATTTTTATTATTAATTTTGTTGTCCTGCTGATGCTTTTGCCCCTCTATTAGGAGGAAGTGAGTTCAAGAAAGCTTTGGGAGCATAACCTTTTTGCAGTTGTTGTATTGTGAGTGCTTCCATAATGCTTTGCTAAACCACATTGAGACACCTGGTTGGCCTCTGGATTGGATCTCAGTAGATTTAAAAGAGTTAGTTCACACAAAAATGAAAATTCTGTCATTAATTACTCACCCTCACGTCGTTCCAAACCTGTAAGACCTTTGTTCATATTTTAAACGTGAATTAAGATATTTTTGATGACTTTATAACTCGGAATTGCTGGTTTATATCTCACAGTTCTGAGGAAAAAAAGTCAGAATTGTGAGAAAACACAATTTTATTATATAAGTTAATATAACACAAAATTGCGAGTTATGAAGTGAGAATTGTGAGATATGAACTCGCAATTCTGAGAAAATATCTTTTTTTTCCCCTCAGAAATGGACTTTATAACTCGTAATTGCGAGTTTATATCTCACAATTCTGACTTTATAACTAGGAATTGCTGGCTTTTATCTCACAGTTCTGAGGAAAAACGTCAGAATTGCGAGAAAACACACAATTTTATTATATAACTTAATGTAACACAAAATTGCAAGTTATTTAGTGAGAATTGTGAGATATAAACCCGCAATTCTGAGAAAATATTTTTTTCCCCCCTCAGAATTGGACTTTATAACTCAGAATTGCTGCTTTATATCTCACAGTTCTGAGGAAAAAAAGTCAGAATTGTGAGAAAACACAACATTTTATTATATAAGTTAATATAACACAAAATTGTGAGTTATTAAGTGAGAATTGTGAGATATAGAATTGCTGTTTTTTTATATCTCACAGTTCTGAGTGAAAAATTCATAATTGCAAGAAAAAGGTCAAAATTGCAAGTTTATATCCCTCAATTCTGCCTTTTTTTCACAGAATTGCATGATATAAACTTGAAATTTTGAGACAAACTCGCAATTCTGACTTTATAACAAAATTGTGAGTTATTAAGTGAGAATTGTGAGATATAAACTCGCAATTCTGAGAAAATATATTTTTCCCCCCAGAAATGGACTTTATAGCTTGTAATTGCGAGTTTATAGCTCGAAATTCTGATTTTATAACTCGGAATTGCTGGTTTATATCTCACAGTTCTGAGTAAAAAATTCAGAATTGTAAGAAAAAGGTCAAAATTGCAAGTTTATATCCCTCAATTCTGCCTTTTTTTCACAGAATTGCATGATATAAACTTGAAATTTTGAGACAAACTCGCAATTCTGACTTCATAACAAAATTGTTATTAAGTGGGAATTGTGAGATATAAACTCGCAATTCTGAGAAAATATATTTTTCCCCCCAGAAATGGACTTTATAGCTTGTAATTGCGAGTTTATAGCTCGAAATTCTGATTTTATAACTCGGAATTGCTGGTTTATATCTCACAGTTCTGAGTAAAAAATTCAGAATTGTAAGAAAAAGGTCAAAATTGTGGGTTTATATCCCACAATTCTACCTTTTTTCTCAGAATTGTTTGAGACAAACTCGCACTTCTTTTTGTTCCCACAGAATTGCATGATATAAACTTGAAATAGTGAGATACAAACTCGCAATTCTAAGAAAATAGATATTTTTTCCCCTCAGAAATGGACTTTATAACTCTTAATTGCAAGTTTATAGCTCGCAATTCTGATTTTATAATTTGGAATTGCTGGTTTACATCTCAATTCTGAGGATAAACAGCAACGGTACAGTTTATTTTTGCATTTTACAGTTTATTTTTAATTGAACTGTCTCTTTAAATTATTTCTGAAGCATCATTTGAAACTGAAGACTGGAGTAATATCTGCTAAAAATGTTAAAATCTATTAAAATAGAAAGTTTGATTTTTACTGTATTTTGAAGTAAGTGCAGGCTTGGTGAGCATTATAGAAAAGTCTTGATGCAAATCCAATATTTCTCCTGTCATTACAATGTAGCCTTCACATTATACTGTATGTGCAGTGATAACAGAGTGACTGTTTACAATAAAATACACCCAAGTTTTAGACAAAAAAACAGCAGAGTGCCTTGTCACAGTCTTCTATTATGTTTTATTATGTATTTATGTTTTATGTTTCTATTATATTGTAAATACAATTTTTGTTTGTTTTTACTCAATAATGGTAAAGGAGTCAAAATTCTCACTTGTGGTTATTAACAGCATGTCACAGATGCTGTTGATGGAGCTTAAATTGCATTGAACATGAAACATTCCTTTCTTGTGTTTATGTGCGTGTGTGTTTGTATGTGTTTCAGTGGGCACGGATTGCCCTCATCATTCAGAGAGAGAGACACAGAGAGATTCAAGAGTTCTTTCCATTGTCTGGCTTGATGTGTTGGACGTGAGCCATTGGCTGCTGTCCAGAGTGGCTGTATGGCCTTAGTGTCACTGCTGTCACTGTAACGAAAGTCTCACCTTATGAGCTCCCATGGTTCCCTCTTTAGTTTACCGTGTCTTATGGTTAAAGACACATTTAGGCTTTTTATCACTGGCTTTAAAGGGATAGTTAACAAAAAAATTAAAATGCTGTCATTGTTTTCTTCACCTTCACCTTCATGGTGTTCTATCTTGTGTGGAAAACAAAAATATGCTTTTTTCATAACAGGAGCTGAAGGTAAAATGCTTTAAAAATGACAAACAATTAGCATACATGTAGTCAAGTAAACAAGTATTTGCAATATTTGAATTGATGCAAAGATGAATTTGACTTGAGAATTAAAATTTTTTTTCAAACAAATCTATTACATAGCTTCAGAACACTGAGAATATAGCACGTCATATGGACTCTATATACTGTAGCACGTCATATGGATTTTTTGATATTTTTGGTGCTTTTAGAGCTTATGAAATAAGAGTGAGTAAATGATTACAGAATTTTCATAAATTGAAAAAAGTGTTACGATAATAATGTTAATATTGTTAACACATTTAAAAAATCTCAAATGATGTTTGTTCACTTACATAAAACTTATTAAATAGGCAGAACAGTAAACAAGAAAATAAAAAAGGTAATTGTGACTTCTTATCTCACAATTCTTTTTTTCAGAGAATTGCATTATGTAAATTCCATAACACAAATTGCAAGATATATTCTCACAATTCTGACTTTATATCTTACAATTTTTACTTTTTTTTTTTAGAATTGTAAGATATGAGACCGCAATAATAAATTGTGAGTTTATATCTTGCAATTCTGACTTAATTTCTCAGAATTGCACGTTTATATCTCGCAATTCTGACTTTATATCTGCGGCTTTTTTTCTGCGGCTTTATATCTGAGAAAAAAAGTCTGAATTGTGAGAAAAAAAAGTAAAAATTGCAAGTTTATATTCCACAATTCTGACTTTATATCTCAAAATTCTGACTTTACAACTTGCAATTGTGAGTTTAAATCACACAAATGAAATGTCAGAAATTTTGCCTTTTTTTCTCATAATTGCATGATATAAACTCGCAATTGTGAGTTATAAAGTTATAAAGAAAAAAGTTAGAATTGCAAGTTTATATCATGCAATTCCAAGAAAAAGGTCAGAATTGTACGTTTATATCATGCAATTTGGAGAAAAAAGTCAGAATTATGAGTTTATATCATGCAGTTTGGAGAAAAAAGTCAAAATTGTGAGTTTATATCGCGCATTTCAGAGAAAAAAAGTCTGAATTGTGAGTTTATAATATACAATTTCAGGAGAAAAAGTCAGAATTGTGAGTTTATATCACGCATTTCTAACTTCATTTCTCATAACTGCAAGTTTATATCTCACAAAACGTCAGAATTGCATAAAAAAGTAAAAATTGTGAATTTATATACCACAATTTTGTCTTTATATCTCACAGTTCTGACTTTACAACTTGCAATTGTGAGTTTAAATCACACAAATGAAATGTCAGAAATTTTGCCTTTTTTTCTCATAATTGCATGATATAAACTCGCAATTGTGAGTTATAAAGTTATAAAGAAAAAAGTTAGAATTGCAAGTTTATATCATGCAATTCCGAGAAAAAGGTCAGAATTGTACGTTTATATCATGCAATTTGGAGAAAAAAGTCAGAATTATGAGTTTATATCATGCAATTTGGAGAAAAAAGTCAAAATTGTGAGTTTATATCGTGCATTTCAGAGAAAAAAAGTCTGAATTGTGAGTTTATATCATACAGTTTCAGGAGAAAAAGTCAGAATTGTGAGTTTATATCACGCATTTCTGACTTCATTTCTCAGAACTGCAAGTTTATACCTCACAAAACGTCAGAATTGCATAAAAAAGTAAAAATTGTGAGTTTATATACCACAATTTTGTCTTTATATCTCACAGTTCTGACTTTCTAACTCGCAATTGCAGGTTTTGTCATGCAATTCTGAGAAAAAAATGTCAGAATTGCGAGATGCAAGCTTACAATTGCTATAAAAAAGTCAGAATTGTGAGAAAAATTTGCAATACCTTTTTTTAAAAAAATATTTTTTATGGGCTTCCATAAAACAGCTTTTTTGTGTGCTACTGTTGAGAAGTTATGTTTTTGAAAGAAGTCTCTAATGCTTACCAAGGCTGCATTTATTTGATCATTTATTTAAAAATAGTAAAACATCTTAAAATGTAATTAATTCCTGTGATGGCAAAGTTTTCAGCATCATTACTCCAGTCTTCACTGTCACATGTTCCTTTCATAAATCATTTCTAATATGCTGATTTGGCTCAATGTTGTTTCTATTACTATTAATGTTGAAAACAGTTGTGCTGCTTAATATGTTTAGGGGAAATTGTGTTTTTTTTAAGAATTCTGTGGTCAAAAGAACAGTATTGCTTTAAATCAGAAATTGTTTGTAATATTTAAAAATGTCTTTACTGTCACTTTTGATCAATTGAATGCATCCCCGCTGAATAAATAGTATCTTGAATACAATTTAGAGCGTATAGTATGCAAATTGAGATGCAGGAAGTGTAACATATGGTAAGTCTTCACAGCCCTGTGCCAAAAATTGAAAAATAGCAAATTCATGTACTTTAGGTATACAGGGATGTTATTGCTTGATGAGATCAGCAAAATGAAAGAGACAGACATACTGAAGAAGACATGGAGCAGATGCTGCTGGTTGTGTCGTTTTGCTTATTTAACAACTTTCTATCCGTTCATTCTGCCGAATGATCTATCTACATGATATTTGTTGGCCTTTCAACCAGGCACCATGTTTCTGTTACAGGCTTGTGTGCGTGTTGGTAGTTACACTGGACCTTTCCATGTGACTGAAAGTGCCTTAGCCTCAGGTACCCCACAGTCTCTTTGGGCTGTTCCTGGCCCTGGTTTTATATCGGTGGAGTTTCTTGGCCCTCTAGGTTTGAGCAGTCCTGTTAAATATCACAGTGTGTGCTGTGAAGCATTTACTGATTCTTTGTCATGTACGCTTTTGGCTCTTCTCCTCTTCCTAATGTTCCTCTCATTATAAAACCATGCGACTGTAAGAACATCTCGGTACGAGGCAGAAAACAAACCCTCCGCCACCTCGGATGACTGAATGAGGCTGGAGATACTGTAATATTGTCCTTGTTCTTGTTCAGGAGCCATGTTTTCATCTGTGCCCTGAATTGATCAAATAGATATCCAGCCTAATTGTTATTTTGTGATTAAAACACTGCATTAATGAGAGGATACTAATAGGAGTGCTTATGTAAGGGAGGGTAATGATAATAATTATTCTGATGACAGTGTGATTTGGCATTATAGGGGCTGCTTCTGGAGAATCTGAGAGAGCAGAGAAAAAGGGAGAGGAGGAAAGAAAGATGAGTAGAGGTGGAGAAAGAGGAAGAGACCGGGCAATCTATCTATCGTTCTATCGTTCTGTCAATCATTCTGTCAATCACTCTATGTTGTTATATCTATCTATCTATCTATCTATCTATCTATCTATCTATCTATCTATCTATCTATCTATCGTTCTATCTATCGTTCTATCGTTCTATCATTCTATCATTCTGTCAATCGTTCTGTCAATCACTCTATCGTTCTATGTTGTTATATCTATCTATCTATCTATCTATCTATCTATCTATCTATCTATCTATCTATCTATCTATCTATCTATCTATCTATCTATCTATCTATCTATCGTTCTATCTATCTATCGTTCTATCATTCTATCATTCTGTCAATCGTTCTGTCAATCACTCTATCGTTCTATGTTGTTATATCTATCTATCTATCTATCTATCTATCTATCTATCTATCTATCTATCTATCTATCTATCTATCTATCTATCTATCTATCTATCTATCTATCTATCTATCTATCTATCTATCTATTGTTCTATCTATCTATCTATTGTTCTATCTATCTATCGTTCTATCTATCGTTCTCTCTTTCATTCTATTCTATGTTGTTCTGTCATCTATTGTTCACTCTGTCACTCTATTTTGTTCTATCTATCTATCTATCTATCTATCTGTCTATCTGTCTATCTATCTATCTATCTATCTATCGTTCTATCGTTCTATCGTTCACTCTTTTATTCTGTCATCTATTGTTCTATCATTCTATATTCTGTCGTTCTATCTATCGTTCTATTGTTGTATCATTCACTCTATCGTTCTATATTGTTCTAAAATAGAATCTAGAACAGAATGATAGATGATAGACAGATAATAGAACAACAGAACAATAGAGTGAACAATACAGAATGGTAGAACAATAGAACGATAGATAGAACGACAGAATGATGTCTATCTATCTTATCTATTTTATCTATCTATCTATCTATCGTTCTCTCGTTCACTCTTTCTTTTTATGTTGATATCTATGATTGTTATCTATTTAGCATTCTATGTATCGTTCATTTTTTTTGTCAATGTGTTCGCTGATATGCTGTTCATTCAATTTGTTTTCTTTCTATTATATTATTCTATTGTTTTAGCTATAATTTTATATCATTCTTTCTATCATTTTATTGTTCCTTTTATCATTCTATTGTTCGTTTTTTCTAACCTTCTATCCATTGTTTGTTCTATTGTTATATCGTTCATTTTATCAGTGTCAACCTATTGTTCATTCTATCTATCGTTTCATCTGTTATTTCATCTACCATTTGTTGTTCTTTCTTTTGTTCTGTATATTGGTGTATCATTCTATTCTATTGTTCATTCTAACATTCATTGAATAGTCCATTCTATTGTTGTATATATCTATTCTATATTCTATTATTTTTATCTGTCATTCTATCTATAAGTGTGTCTGTCTGTCTGTGTCTAATATGTTTATCTGTCATCTTTTCTCACGTCTCCACTCATTCTCAGAGGATTCTCAATTTCCCATAAGCACAAATGTCATGTAAGTGTCAAACTTCGGCAAGAATTCAATTTGCAGCTCAATCAGAACCAATTAAAACAGCCCCCTGCTCTTTCTGTGTTTTCTCTGTGTACTGTGGACTACTACTGCCCTCATAAATAAGCATCGAGTGACTACACAGAGTAGAAATTATTTTGTGGCTGCACTTTCGTATCTCATGAATGGGTCAATTACCTATTAACTTTGAGATGTTTTTATGTAATTCTGTGAGAGAAATAAAATGGAAACCCAAGAGATTATTGCCATTGAGTACAATTTGAAACACAGTTGATCTGAAAAGACTTTGCCCTCCATTTGATCTCAGTGCTCTCTAGGAGAACTGCTTGAGGTATTATTTGAGTTATGATGTAGATGCTATAGTCATATATCCAGAGCTTGTCCATCTATTTATGCGTACGGTCCTTGTGTGTGTGTAGGTTTGACCGGGTTGGTGTGTTCTGACAGCACTAACGTGTGATTTGGTACGACAGCCTCCTCTTATAGATCAAACACCACCGGAATAAAAGTGTGCCAGTGAGAAGTCACAGCGTCCTCTTGCCCTCATGAAAAAAAAACATGCAATGAAAGACTGAATATGAGTAAATTATGATATTTTCATTCTTGTGCGAACTATTCCTTTAAATACAGTTGCCTGCAGGCCATCACAAAATGCTGGAGATTTTATTTCCAAATAAAATCAAATAGTTCATCCAGAGAATGTATAATGTGTACATGCATTAGCACACATGCTAGTAGTTTATAGTCCGCCACAGGTCTGGTGTAAAGATCGCCATGGTCCGATGATTGCTATTGATTCTGTCTTTATATAGCTGTTTTTGGTTACCACGGTAACTCGGTGGGTCTGCCCCTGCAGTAGCACACAAAGCCTGCACATACACACACAGACGAAGATGGAAGCAACTATCTAGGGGATGCAAACACACTCAGTGCAGTATACAATACCTTCTAAAGATGGGATGAAGGAGGGGAGTGTGTGTTAGAGACAGAGAGAGAGGCATCAGCTTTCTGCGTATCCTACAGGGAGCAATGAGTGTGATACATGCGAGTTGATTGCATGTACATGTGGTGGTTGACTCTGGGTCGGTGTAGGTGAAGGTCAGAGGTCACAGGGCCACTTTCATCTCATCAATAAAAGCGTTTGCTGGTGATAGCCAGTGGTTAAAGATGGTAACAGAAAGATTACAGGTTTGGTTCTCAGTAGGAGTGGCCTGTGAACTGCACAGTTAGACCACCCGTTGTTCCTATGCCTCTGTGTAGGGCGTTTGACCCCAGCTTGATGGAGGGGGAGTGACCCTGCAATTAGTGCACTGCGACTGGAGATGCTTTGGATAAAGTCGTCAACTAAATGCATTGCAAAATCTCATTTTCTTAATTGGTATTTGTCTTGTTTTCCAATTTCTAGACTTCTTTTCTGTTATCTTTTACTCACCCTCATGTCATTCGAAAGCCGTAAGATGTTAAATGAAGATGTTTTAAATTAAACCTGAGAGGTTTCTGTCTTTCCATTGAAAGTCCAAGTAACCAAATCTTCATAAAGGTCCGTAAAAGTCATAAAGGCATTGTAAAATGAATCCATATGAATCAAGCAGTTTAATCCAAGTCTTGTGAAGAGATACAGTCACTTTATATGATGAACAGATTTGATGCGATGAGCACATACATATAGCACATCACATATGTGACCCTGGACCACAAAACCACCAAAAATACATTGTATGGGTCAACATTATCTCAAAATTATTTTTCTTTTATGCCAAAAATCATTAGGATATTAAGTAAACATCATGTTCCATGAAGGTATTTTGTAAATTTCCTAACATAAATATATCAAAAATGTATTTTTGATTAGTAATATGCATTAGTAAGAACTGCATTTGCACAAGCGATTTTCTCAATATTTAGATTTTTTTGCACCCTCAGATTCCAGATTTTCAAATAGTTGTTTATCAGCCAAATATTGTCCTAACAAACCATACATCAATGGGAAGCTTACTTATTCAGCTTTTAGATGATATATACATTTAAATTTCCAAAAAATGACTGGTTTTGTGGTCTAGGGTCACAGGGTAAACCTCATTGATTCTCATGCATCACACAGACATGTTTGAGCTTCCGTGTGTACTTTATCTGATGCTGTCTAATATGTATATCTACCTGATCTCATGACGAAAACGTACCTGTGGAAACTTTTTCGCCAGATGAGAAATACGTACCAATAAGTACATATCGCTGCAGTTTCCAACAGAAATGAACACTAGAGGTACTAAAACAGTGAGCACTTGTAATCACTTTCGTACACAGTTATTATTACAGCTCCATATGGTTCGCTTTCAGGTTGTAACAAGGTTGCTCTGTAGCTCAGCCGGCACGGAATTAGACTTAGAATGCGGAATCCTTGGGTACTATTCTGTCAAAAACATGACTCACGATAAAAGATGAGATTGAAAAACAAGCTAAAATGGCATGCTTGCAATTGCGTTTTTATGTCACATCCGCTTTTGTTCAACTATCAGGTAGGTTTAGGGGTAGTGCAGATGGTGCAGACGTTATTTTAAAACGTCACGGAGCATTAGAGTTATAGCACCACTCAACGGACATTTCAGTTCAGAACTGCAGTGACACGTACAAAACCAACGTCACATAAAACGTACCATATGTACGTTCATCTGTTCCGGGAAAAAAAACAAACACTCTTTTAGCACCACTCAGTGGACATTTCACATCGAGTATGTCACGAAACATACATGGCAGTAAGTATGTACTGTAGTACATCCCCCGAAAAAGTTCCCACAGGTACGTTTTTATCATAAGAACAGGTTGTAAATAGCATTTGATCATTTTCATAGGTAAATATAAGCCTGAATTAAAAGGATAGTTCACCTAAAAATGAAAATTCTGTCACTGATTACTCACCCTCATTTTGTTCTAAACCAGTAAGACCTTTGGTCATCTTCAGAACACAAATAGTTAAATTGGTTCAACCTTCATTTTATGACGCTACGAGAATGCAAAATTAACGACTTTATTCAACAATTTCTGAACACTCTTAGTTGAAGACTAACAGGAAAAAGGAGAAATTGTTGAATAAAGTTGTTTTCACATGGACTATTTTAACAATGTCCTTACTACTTTTCTGGGCCTTGAACGTGGTACCGTTGCTGTCTATGCGGGGTCAGAAAGCTCTCGGATTTCATCAAAAATATCTTAATTTGTGTTTTAAAGATCATCAAAGGTCTTACGGGTTTGGAACGACATGAGGGTGAGTAATTATTGACAGAATTTTTTATTTTTGAGTGAACTATCCCTTTAAGACTTTAAGATAATGCCTTTTGGATTACCTGAACTTTTCAGAAGAGGGACAAAAACCTCTCAGGTTTCATTATAACCCGTTTAACTCCATTAACAAGATAAATTTACTTGAAAAGGAAGACTGGAACATAAACTCGAGAATCTTGGGAAATTTAGAAGCATAAATCTCAATAAAAGTTATATTCATTTATTAAAAATTGCCAAATATTGACCATTGAAAAGAATTTACTCTAATTAAGTTATACTAGTCATTTAGCATGTGTTTTTTTTTTACAGTAGATTAATTGCTACAACAGACTTCCTGCTGTAACCTGGGATTAAGTCTTGTGCTTCAGGGCACAGTGGTAATGAGGACAGTGATTTCAGTAAGTCTGCAGTTCATGGGTCACAGCAAGCTGGGATCAGGCTTTTTAAACTATTCAGATACTTTACACTTAGAATACCAAAGACATAAACTGGTTTATTAGTGAAATATTCATTTGAAATCCCAAAGTATTATATTCCTCAGCATTAGATTTTCCGTGTTTTTTTTCTCTCGGATGATTTCTCTTATACTCACCAAGGCTGTATTTGTTTAATTGATTGATAAGAATGAAAGTAATGAAATATTGTTGCAATTTAAAGTAACTAGTGTCTATTTGAACAATTTTAATATCTAATTTATTCCTGTGAATTTACATTTAATTTACTCACCCACTTATCATTCAAGATGTTCATGTCTTTCTTTCTTCAGTCGATAAGAAATTATGTTTCTTGAGGAAAACATTTCAGGATTTCTCTCTATGTAGTGGACTTCTATGGTGCCTGTGAGTTTGAACTTCCAAAATGCAGTTTAAATGCAGGTTCAAAGGGCTCTAAACAATCCCAGCTGAGGAAGAATGGTCTTATCTAGTGAAACAATCGGTCATTTTCAAAACAAACTGACAATTTGTATAATTTTTAACCTCAAACGCTTGTCTTGTCTATGTCTGTGTGAACAGTTTTTTCTGGTTTAATACAGTTAGGGTATGTCAGAAACTCCCATCTCGTTTTCTTCCCCAACTTCAAAATCGTCCTACATCGCTGCAGAAGTACAGACGCAGTTTTTACAAAGTGAACATGTAAAAAGAAGTTAAAACGCCCTTTACCAAAAAAAGGTAAAACAGTACTCTATTACGATTTTGAAGTTGAAGAAGAAAACGAGATGAGAGTTTTTCGACATACCCTAACTGTATTGACCCGGATTAGACAAGACAAGACAAGCATTTAAGGTTAAAAAGTATATAAATTGTCAATTAGTTTCGAAAATGACTGAGCGTTTCACTAGATAAGACCCTTCTTCTTTGGCTGGGATCGTTTAGAGCCATTTGAAGCTGCATTTAAACTGCATTTTGGAAGTTCAAACTTGGAGGCACCATAGAAGTCCACTATATGACTATATGAAACAATTCCTGAAATGTTTTCCTCAAGAAACAATTTCTTATTGACTGAAGAAAGAAAGATTATGAACATCTTGGATGACAAAGGGGTGAGTAAATTATCTGTAAATTTTTCTTCTGGAAGTGAACTAAACCTTTAAGTGTCAGTGTCGCATGATCCTTCAGAAATCATTCTGAAAATTTCTTATCATTATCAATGTTGAAAACTGTTGAGTTGCTTATTATTTGTGCAGAAACTGTGATACTTTTTTTCAGGATTCCTTGTCGAATGGGAAGTTCAAAACCACATCATTTATTTGAAGTAGAAATCTTTTGTAAAATTATAAATATTTTTACTGTCACGTTTGATTAGTGTAAAGAATCCTTGCATCCTTGCTGAATACAAATACTAAGTTCTTTCAAAAACTGAGTGGAAACTTTTAAATGCTAGTGTAAGTACGCTGCGGGAGGCACTCGAGTGATTATTGCAGTACATATGTTTTGACATTGAAGGTTAGATTATTAGCAAATCGTCTTGTCAAAACGGCCTTGTTTAAGCAGGCACAATACTGGATGATGTGAATAAAATATTCAAGGCAATAGAGAAGCTTAAAGATAATGTTAATCAGTTCAGATCAGTTCTTTTCAAACATCGTTTGCAGATGTTTGTGGACATCGGCTCACAGATACTCAGATGGGAACTGTCACAGACGTCAATATGTGTCAATAAGTTTATTTAGAGATCCCTGAGGTCAAACCTTCAATCCACAAATCCCCCTAAATATCTGATAACATTTAATAGGCTGGAATTACAGTCGTAACAAACAATAAAATGTAGTTTAGATGGATTTCAACTACTTGCAGACACTCTTCTCTCTGTCAGTCAGTTGATGTTTTTTTTTTAATTAATTTTTCAGTCAGGCTCTATTTCTAGTAACTGGGACAAGCTTGTGGTCACTGTGCTCCAGGCATTCAGCGAATTATGGTAATAAAAAAAAATTCTGCAAAGTTGTAAAATGGAGTCCTCTTAATTACTGCTATGCTCCTGCATGAAGACACAAGCCCTGATTTAATTAACCATTTGACAGCTGGGAAATCTCTTAGTCCTTTAATTACACTCATATCCTGTAGTATTACCAAACTAATGATTTTATGATTTTTCAAACTCTGGTCAGTTTTATCCAGCGTTAGATTTTGACAGCTTCTCAGCATCTTTGCGTAAAAGTTCTGCTAAAAAAAATTAGCAGTCACATGCAGGTATCACAGTCTTTCCCTTAAGATGACAGAAACAAACTTTTTTGCTAAGATACAAATAGGCCACTTAAAAAAAAACAGGGTTTCACAGGGGCAGGATCAAGTCCCCAAGATGGTGATCTGGTTCCATATATAGTACGCTGGGTGTAAACATAGATATCGCTAATGTGGCTAATTCTGTGTCCATCATGATTCAAGGGTGACTCACTGCCTGGTCGACACCTGTGTGTGTGTGTGTGTGTGTGTGTGTGTGTGTGTGTGTGTGTGTGTGTGTGTGTGTGTGTGTGTGTGTGTGTGTGTGTGTGTGTGTGTGTGTGTGTGTGCACCTGGTATTCATCACGTTGTGAGGACCAAATGTCCCCACAAGGATAGGAATACCAGTAGATGTTGACCTTGTGGGGACATTTCTTAGGTCCCCATGAGGAAACAGGCTTATAAATCATGCACAATGAGTTTTTTTGATGAAGTAAAAGTGTGCACAATCTCCTGTGAGGGCTAGGTTTAGGTGTAGGGTAGGTGTAGGGCGATAGAAAGTATGGTTTGTACAGTATAAAAACCATTACGCCTATGGAATGTCCCCATAAAACATGTAAACCCAACATGTGTGTGTGTGTGTGTGTGTGTGTGTGTGTGTGTGTGTGTGTGTGTGTGTGTGTGTGTGTGTGTGTGTGTGTGGTTGGTTTAAGAACTGTTGATTATTTTTAGGAGATCTGTGTCACCTGATGTTGCACTGTTAGCTGTTTTTATTTCTGTATGATTAATACACAAACATTTCAACGCTGTATTCTGTGTGGAGTTTTAAAAGCAGGACATCAAATGAAAAATGTAATAAAAAATAGTGTTATATATATGAAATTTTTATTTTTTTATTTTTTACTGGGACATGACAGTCAGGCGGCCTCTTATAAGACAAGATAAGCTCAGTATTAAGTACAATTATTTTCAGTGATAATTGTATTTATTGTATTTTTAATTGTATTTATAATTTTATTAACTGCATGTATGTATGTATGTATGTATTTATTTTTGGCTTCATTAACAGGGTTTTTGCAGGTTATTTAAATTTCCAGGTAAAAAGAAGTTATCATTTTGACAAAACTAATTTATTTATTTTTTTATATTATTATTTTATTTTATTTTATTATTTTCCTTTACTGTGTTTTATTTCATACTACTTCTACTACTACGACTACGACTACTACTTTTATTTTTTATTTTTACCTTTTATTTTAATTCTTTTTATTTTTCTACTTTTTATAAAATTACTAAAGCATTTTTAATTGTTAAAAGTTGAATCTATAACAATTGTTGTTAGCAGACACATTAATTAATATTTTGCTTAATAGTCAGGGTTACTGTGGGTTATTTAAATTTAGTTTATTAAATTATTATTATTTTTCTTTTTTTTAATTCCAAGTAAAATAGAGTCCTCTTCATTATTTTTCACTCTTTTTTTGAGGTAAAAACCCACTCTAATCAAGTTAGTAATCAACATGAATATTGAAAATAATATTTATTTATTATGAATGTAAGAAGATTTAAAAAGTCAACTAATTTTTCATATTTAATTTATTTTTTTTTTTTTTTCCCTAATTGTATTTATTTATTGCTTCATTACCAGGGTTATTGAAGGTTATTTAAATGTATGTTTTATTGAATTTATTTATTTATTTTATTCCAAGTATAAATAAGTCATCATTTTGACCAATATATATTTTTATTTTATTTTATTACTTTTTTATTTTAGTTTATACTACTGCAACTTCTACTACTACTACTACATATTTTTTTCTATTTTCTATTTTATTTTATTTTATTTTATTCTACAGTTTTTTCTTCATTTTTTTTACTTTATTATATATATATATATATATTATATATATTTTTATAAAATTACTTCAACATTTTTAATTGTTAATAGTTGAATCTATAACAATTGTTGTTAGCAGACACATTTATTTATTTGTTTTTTCATAGCCAGGTTTTAGAGTTTTTTAAATTTAGAGTTTTATTCAATTTATTTATTTTTAATTCCAATTAAAATGGAGTCCTCTTAATAAATGTTTCTCTCAAAAAATTACTCTAATCTAAAAAATAACTCTAATCAAGTTACTAATAGTGATAATCTAATGGCCAAAAGTCAACATGAATATTGAAAATCATATTTTACTATTTTATCATTGTTTCTCATTTATTATGAATGTAAGAAGATTTAAGAAGTCATTATATGACCGAACAATTTAATTTAATTTAAGTTTATTTTATTTTATTATTTATTTTACTATGTGTACTACTGCTGCTTTTTTATTGTATACTACTACTATTATTACTACTAATTTTTAAATATTTTTTTCTATATCTGTTTTATTTTTTTTACTTTATTTTTCCCTTTTTTCCTTTTATTTTAGTAATTTTTATAAAATTACTACAACATTTTTAATTGTTAATAGTCGAATTAATAACAAATGCTGTTAGCAGACACAGTTGTGTATTTATTATTATTATTATTATTATTTTTTGGCTTCATAACTAGGGGTTATTGCGGGTCACAGTAGATTGTTCAGAACACGGATACACCTTATCAACAACTGCGCTGTAGTCTTAAGTTATCAATACCTCTCATTGATCCGTGAGTCCTTTTCCCTCTTACCCAAGCATTTTTCTCACTCCTCTAAATGAGAAGTGGATTGGGGAGAGGGGTATTTTGTTGTTGGAGAAGGTGGGTTGTGCAAGTTCTGACTTTCCCCCAGGGTCCTAAATCTCCCATGGGACAATTTAGGAGTTGCAGTGCTGAGACTGCAAGCTTTTAGCCTCTGTTATCAGGGCCTGGCCTTGCTGACGTGCACGCCATACACACATACACACGCATATGCAGGTGCGCCCCACCGGTCCGTTGTAGATCTCCCAGATTGCATTGGGCCATTGACATTCCATCAAGTCCCATCAGCACTTGCTTCACTTGGCTGATGCTCAGAGAGCACAGCTCAGCCCGGGAGCCAAAATGTTACAGTGTTTTCTGTGGATCGCACAACGCATCTTTGTGTAGACAGGGGTATTGACATGGAGCAATATGTATTACTGTAAGAAATACTGACATGGAGAAATAACTATTACCGTTGGAAATACCGGACTCTTGCAGTTCTTAATGGCTCATATCCAAGTATTGCTGTAGCACTGAAGTACAATAAATGTACAATTACTGCACAAATGCGTGAAAAAACGAAAGTGTTGATATGTTTAAGTCAAGTAATGCTGATGTAGCCTCACTGTGGCATATTGTGCGTTTGCTGTTCTCCGATCAATACAGAAGCTCTATAAAACAGAAAGAACTCTCAGTGGCTGGCCACAGTAATGTAATGCATGTATTCATGGAGAACATATATATATATTTCTATGTAAACTGTAGTCTATATAGATATATAGATAGATAGATAAATTTATATAGATATATAAAAATATTTTATCACAAAAAGATTTAAGAAGTCATCATTTAGAACTATTTATTGTCTTATTTTATTTTATTTTACTTTTTATTTTTTATACTATATTGCTACTTCTACTTCTTTTACTACTACAAATACTACTTAGATAACTTAAGTAATTACTAATTTTTTCCTATTTTTAATTTTATTGTATATATATCGCTACTACTTCTACTACTAATACTAATACTTATTTTTTTCATTTTCTATTTTTTATTTTAATTTAATTTAATTTAATTTAATTTAATTTAATTTAATTTTATTTTATTTTATACCGCTACTACTTTACTGTTACTAATACTACTACTTATTTTTTCTATTTATTTTCTATTATTTAATTTTATTTATTATTTTATATTACTGCTATTTTTACTTCTGCTACTACTAATACTACTATTTTGTTATTATTTTATTTTATTTCAGTATTTTATTTTATTTTATACTACTACTATTTTATTTTATTTTTAAAATTTTTATTTAATTTATTGTATACTACTACTTCTACTACTACTATAATTTTTTTCCTTTTTTTCTTCTGTTTAATTTATTTTATACTACTTCTACGAATTATGCTACTACTTTTTTACTATTTTATTATTTCGTTTTATTTTATTTTATTATTTGATTTTATTTATACTACTGCTAATTTTACTACTACTAATACTGCTACTTTTTTATTTTTTAAATTATGTTTTATTTTATACTACTACTACTAACACTACTAATTTTTTATATTTTATTTTATTTTATACCCCTACTACTTCTACTACTACTAATACAACTAACACTACTACTTATTTTTTCTATTTTACTTTATTTTATTATTTTGTTTTATTTTATTTTAAATTTTTTTATGCCGCTACTACTTCTAATATAACTACTACTTATTCTTTCTATTTGTTTATTTTATTTTATTTATATTTACTACTACTACTAATACAACTTATTTTTTCTATTATTTTATTTTATTTTAATTTTATTATTTTATTTATTTTATACTACTGATATTACTATTTTTTATTTTTATTGTTTTATTTTTTACTACTCCTGCTAATACAACTACTTATTTTTCCTATTTTATTTTATTTTATTTTATACCTCTACTACTACTACGACTAATACTACTACTTATTCTATTTTTATTGTTTTATTTTATACTACTACTACTTATTTTTTCTTTTTTCTTTTATTTCATTTCATTTTCTTTTATTTATTTTATACTACTGCTACCTCTACTACTACGAATACTACTACTTTTTTATTTTTTTTTATTTTTTTTTATACTACTACTACTTATTTTTTCTTTTCTTTTATTTCATTTCATTTTCTTTTATTTATTTTATACTACTGCTACCTCTACTACTACGAATACTACTACTTTTTTATTTTTTATTTTTATTTTATACTTCTTCTTCTACTAGTACTACTACTTATTTTTTCTATTTTCTTTTTTATTTTCTATTTTATTTGAATTTGTTTTTGAATATTTGAATTTTTGAATAATTATAAAATTTTTAATATTAGAATAATTTTTACTTTCTTTTATTTATAATTGCTTAAATATTTGTTCATGTATATATATTTAGGAATGTCTGCGCATGTCTGAAAATGAGTGTTGTGGGTGCATTCATCTCTTTTGTATAATATGCAAACACATGATCACAGTTGCGCTTGAGTGTGTTTAAGTCAGCTGACAATAATCTACTTCCTAAAGCCCACTTGCAGACAAGCAGGGAAAAAAAAACTCCATCTCTTCTTTCCCTCCACCCTCAGTTCCAACACCTCTCCGCATTTCCCGTTTTCTCTTTCTCCCACTTCTCTGTTTATACACCCATCTCTCTCGCTCATACTCTCCATTTCGGTTTCTCTCACTAGGGGCTCTCTCTCCGTCTGTTCCACCACTGTTTATGTTCTTTCTTCCCTCTATCTTCTCTCTCTCTGCAGAAATGCTGAGGCGGCAGCGGCGCTCTGACTGAATTAAGATTGTATGATTGATGTGCAGCACTCTCAAACGAGAGCGAGAGAACGTGAAGGAAGCCGAAATGCAGGAGGGAAAGGAAGGAAGTCTGAAAGGGAAGGATAAAAGATAAGACGAGGAGGAGTGGAGAGAAAACAGGGTGGAATAAGCGACTAAAAGCTTTTTAATATACAGCAGACAGACAGAGAGAAACATGCAGATGTCAGGGTGTGAAAGGTGCCAGATTTGACGTTTAAAGACTGGAGAGGAAAAGGTATATGTGGAAAGACTGAAGGAAAAATGGAGGAATGAGAGAGAAGTTGAATTGAAAAGGAGCCATGTCAAAATGACCGACAGACTGTAAATATGAAAAACGCAAAGGCATTGTGACAGAAATGATGAGTGAATATCTGTGGAGAAAAGCTGTAATACCATATCTGAAATGTATATACACACCCAGGCTCCTGTCCTCATACACACATTTTTACAGGAAAAGTTGGAAGTGAATTAGATGACTGAAGGCTATTTGTCACAAAAAATCCGGAATATTAAGCAGCACAGCTGTGAACGTTGATAATAATCATAAATGTTTGTTAAGCACCAAACCAATATATTGATTTCTGAAGGATGATTTGACACTGAAAAGTGGAGTAATGGCTGCTGAATATTTAGCTTTACCATCACTGGAATAAATTAAGTTTTAAAAATACATTAAAATAGAAAATTGTTGTTTTAAATTGTAATACACAATTCACAATTCACAATATTGCATTTTTAAATATATTTTTAAGCAAATAAATGCCGCTACAGGCACTTTGCAAAAAGAAAAAAATAAAGGTTAAATCTTACCAACGCCAATTTTTGAATTATAGTGTACATTTCTGTTGTCCAAAACTGTAGTTAAGTATTTTTGTATGAAACCTTTTAGTTTATTAAATGAATTGGCTTAATAATAATGGTAAAAATATGTGCGTATACAGAATTTGGCCTTAGAAACAAAAACAACCCTGCTTGCAAAATGTTCACTGAAGATGAAATTGTTAAAACAAGCCTGGGTATCTGAAAATGAATCAGATTTTACATCCCTGCACATTATAGCCATAGCTTTTTCCGTTAACTAACCTTTAGCACTAATGCAAGAGATGCGAAACGATAGACAGAGTGAGGGAGTAGTTGTTCAATATAGAAAATAAAAGCACAAATATTTGTGGAGAAAAAGTCAAAGAAAAAGGCAGGAGAAAGGGAGAGGTTCAAATAAAAGACAAGTCCTCATTTACACTGTTACATAATATACAACTCAGTTTATTTCACAAGTACAATTACATTTTATTTTCTATAGGATTACATCAATTCACTGGAAAAATGAGCAGGCAATTATATTTAAATCACAGTCACACAGATCATAATGGCTTGGAATTGTGGTTGAAACCAAAGTATGTGTAGAGGATTCACCTTTTCAAGAACAACTGAGAGATTCATATGCAACTTTTACAAAAGGTTCAAACACTCATTGATGCTTCGGAAGGAAAAACGATGCATTAAGAGCCAGGGGTGAAAACTTTTGGAATTTGAAAATCAGGGTACATTTAACTTATTTTGTCTTTTGGGAAACATGTACGTATCTTCTGTAGCTTCTGAAGGGGAGTACTAAATAAAAAAAATATATATTTAGGCAAAATAACTCAAATGTACACATCCTCATTCCATTCAAAAGTTTTAACCCCCCACCCAGATCTTAATGCATCGATTAATGCTTAATGCAGATATGAAAAACCAAAGAATCTGTGGGACCTGAATGATTTTTCTAAAGAACAGCAGGCAGTTTAACTGTTAAGGACAAACGAGGGACTCATGAACAACTATCACTAAACACAGTATTAAGAATCAAGTGTATGTAAACATTTGAACAGGGTCATTTTTATAAATTCATCTATTATCTTCTCTTGTGGACTATATTTAAATGTAATCTATATAATATATCTTATTCAGGTCAGTACTAAATATTTGCATGATCCCTCTTATTTTGGCAACATAACATTTTGCAGATTCTGCAATGTAAACTTTTGACTTCAACTTGTATATGTTTCAAATCACACAGGTGCATGGTGTTGGCTGATGTTTCTGTGTACAATATGGTGGCAGTATTTTTTATTTTTGGGTGAACTACTGTATCCCTTTAACGTGTTTTAGCTGTATTAGAGCCGACTGTTTATATATGTGTGTTGGTATTGAGTGTAATGTTACTCTGGTTGCAGAATCAGGATCTTTCTGCATATTGCATCAGTGAAACAGCCCTCATGTGTGTGCAGTTAGCATCCAGCAGTCAGCTCAGTGGTTAACACAGGCTTACCGCAATGAAAACCATTAAAGGGATCCATGATGGAGGAAGAAAGCTATAGAGAGGGCGTTAGAGGGGAAATGAGAAAAGAGGGCGCTAAGACAGTGGAGTAACGGACAAATCTCTGTGAATCAAGTCTCACTTAGACCTCTACAGACCCGAACGCAACAGGATGCTGAAGTATTTAACGTCAAAAATAAAAATAATAAAGAAGTAAAGAAAGATAGTAAAGAAATTGGTTTCAAGGAGGAGAGGAGCAGACTCTTTAATCTGTCGTGTGTCTATTTTTAGTGTAGCGTATATGGAACAGGAGGGGGAATTCATAACTGAAGGCTTTTTAGCATGATGGATCACACACAAGCTCGCTTCAGGTCCCTCTGCAGGAAAAATAGAGTAATCGAGGAGAATCAGAATCAGAATGAGATTTATTGCCAAGTATGCTTACGCATACAAGGAATTTGTCTTGGTGACAAGCTTCTAGTGTGTATAGACGAAATGACAGCATCAAGACACAGATACTAAAATAAGTGTAAATATAAATATAAATATAAATAAAATTACACATGCAAGGGAATGTGTATAAGAGGTATGATATGTATTGCACATTTAGTGCACAGTGGAGACATTCAAAGTGGAGACAACCCAGTGCTGGGTAAATATTGGACAGAGCACATGCCTACATTTAAATGTTAAAAATGCACAGTAAAGTCTGATTTATATAAATAGGACAAGAACAATTCATATACAATAGTTTTTTTATTCAATGTCAAGTCTTTTACAATCATAAAATCTTCAGAAACATTCAGTAAAGGTTTTAAGAAGTGACAGGAGCAAGAAAAGCAGCCATCTGGTGCCATCTTGTCTGTCAGACTTTTAAGTTTCAACCGTCAAATGCAAAGCATTTGAACCCAGCATTTGGGTTAAAAAAAATAAAATTTTTAGAGTGTAGAAAAACTACCCAGCACCTGGGTGAAAATATAAAAATAATCCAATAAAATGATTAAACGAGCTGAACCCAGCATTTGGGTTTAAAAAAATAACCCAGAATTTTTTGAGTGTAGAAAAACTACCCAGCACCTGGGTGAAAAAATATAAAAAAATAATCCAATAAAATGACCAAACAAGCTGAACCCAGCTTTTGGGTTAAAAAAATAACCCATCATTTTTTAGAGTGTAGAAAAACTACCCAGCACCTGGGTTGAAACATAATAAATAGCCCAATAAAATGGCCAAACAGACTGAACCCAGTATTAAGATTAAAAAAACAGGCTGAACCCAGCATTTTAGAGTGTTTTTAGAGTGTAGGAAGTGGGTGACTCTCTGCAGTCCGGACCATCCGCTGTAGGCATTTGAGGTCTGATTTGGTATCCAAGCCAAAGCAGACAGTTACAGATTTTTTGACTGCAGAGTAGCAACTTCCTCAATTGGTGAAGGAAATGAAAAAAAGGTCTTCTGTTGGGCCTTTTTCACAATGCAGCCTATGTGAGTGTCCCATTTTCAGTCCCATGAGATGAATGAATGCCACAGTACTGTTCAGAATATTGAGTAGGGGTAAAACAGGGGTGTCAGAGCGGGTTTTTCAAACCTGCAATGAAACTCATTCAGACCATCAGCCAGTTTTTGATTCGTCACAGTGAGTAGAAAAGCTTACAGTTGATGAAGAGCACTTTTAGATTACGAGAGTACAACTTTAACATTCTTAAGTAGACCAACTTTCTTTGATGTAAAAGCATGTCCAACTGCCTCTCGTTTTCCCTGCTGATTCTGCGTCACAATCCGTTGGAGTCCAGGCAGATGTAACACGCAAGGTTTCTGTGAAACACAGAGCAGCAGAATTTGAATAGTACTTGTTTGTTCAGAAAGTTGTTCATCCATTTTGTTGGGGAGGAAGTGTAGATTCGCCAGATGGATACTAGGCAGTTCTGTTCTAAACCTGCGCTGTCTGAGCCTGACCAACGTGCCGGCTCGCATCCCACGCTTGCGCATCTTGTAGTGCATGAGGAGGAATGGAAAATGCAAAGATGGAGACAGGAAGACTATGGTGGGCCACGGATGGGAAAGCGAGGTAAGCAAGTCCTCTGTTGGCAAGAGCCCATGCTGAGTCTTGAGGATTCTTTCATTTAATTTGTAGGGTTGTTTGTTTTATTTCAGTTTAAATGCGTTCATCTCATCAGCTCCGTTTCCCCCTGAAGCACATTGTCAGCTCGAATCTAGAGCACAGAAACCACTCCAAAAAAAGAAATACTCCCTATCCAGCATGTCTATGTGCATTAAACGCGTGCAGTTACCTGCACCAAGAAGTCCTGTTAACTTAAAGGGCAAATTTACAATAAGATTCTCATTGTGATTTCTTTCAGGAAATGTTTATTCATGCTTGATTTTTCAGATTAAACACTAAAGTCAGTCATTTTCTATTTTGGTTGGCAATGTGACATAGAAATGCGACAAAGTTGGAAGCAATGCGGAACAACGTAATACACGAGTGCAGACAATGGAGGTCACGTGACTTGCCGCCCGTTAAGCGCTGCCAGTGCAAACTTTCTAAAGCCTGGAGGGCTAAATGACCGTATTAAACGTCTCTCCTCTCCTCTCGAGTGCTTTCTGATAATATAATATGGAGTTTTTAGTTGTGAGCAGTCAAGCATCAATATGCTGATGCTTGATAATGCAGTGTGTGCATAGGAAGGGAGTGTACAGTACTGGTGTGTGTGAGGAGAAGGAAAAAGTGCATGTGGGGACAAGAAGAGGTGGACATGGGAAGGTTGTAATGAGGGCAAATAGAAAATTACAGTTGGGGTGTTTATGACGCATATACAGTATGTATGTTTTCTCATCTACTTTTAGAAATTGCCTTTGGAAGTAAGCTGAATCTGATAAAATCTCCCATTAGGGACTTCCTTAAAGAGATAGTTCACTCAAAAATGAAAATTACCATGACTTACTCACCCTCAAGTAGGGGTGCGTCGCCATGATTTTTTTTTTTAGAAATTGAGGAATCGCGATTTGGAATAGAAATATTACCAAATGAGACACTTTGACAATATGCCACTGATAACAATAAAGAGAAAAGAATGATGCATGCAACCGAATCAAACATTATGAAAAAAATCGGTCATACATTATGAAAAACATTGAGACTTTAAAGGGTTAGTTCACCAAAAAATGAAAATTAGCCCATGATTTACTCACCCTTCAGGCATTCTAGGTGTTCTTCTTTCAGACAAATCCAATCAGAGTTATATTAAAAATGATCCTGGCACTTCCAAGCTTTACAATGGTATAGGTGGGTGTTTCTCTTCATCAGTCTAAAACAAGTCCAATAAAGTGCATCCATTCATGATAAAAAGATGAATATGAATAAAGGCCTCCTGTAGTGAACTGATGCGTTTTTGTAAGAAAAATATTCATATTTTAAACGTAAGAATCACTTTAATCTAGCTTTCGCCAACTGGTTGACGTCGGATGTCGGCGTTATGCATGCACCTGGGAGTTTCGTGAAAACCAACTTTTGTTAACAGGAGCAAAGGAAGCAAAGTTCCTCTTAGTTTTTTATCGAAATCCTCAGACATTTTCCTGTACAAATCCTCGTTTTGAATTTACATCATCCACCTGGAGATGCTTATGGATATAGATATTTTTCTTACAAAAACGCATCGATTTGCTACAGAAGGCCTTTATTCACCTCCCAGAGCCATGTGAGGCACTTTTTATTATGAATGGGTGCCCTTATTAGACTTGTTTTGGACTGATGAACAGAAACACCCACCTATGCCAAGAAAGGTGCCAAGAAAGGTGAAAGAAGGAAGTTGTATACACCTAGGATGCCTGAAGGGTGAATCATGGGCTAATTTTCATTTTTGGGTAAACTAACCCTTTAATTTTTTGCCATATAACCTAGCCCTATCCTCAAGCCATCCTAGGTGTGAATGACTTTTGTCTTTCAGACGAATATGTAAAAAAAGTTTTATAAAAACGAGTTATATGTAAAAAAAAAAAAAAAAAAAAAAAAAAAATGCCCTGGTTCCCCCCAGCTTTATATTGCCAGTGAATGGGCGTTGATTTTTTTGAAGTCCAATAATGTGCATCCGTCCATTATAAAAAGTGCTCCACAAGGTTCTAGAGAGTTAATAAAGGCCTTCTGAAGCAAATCAATGCGTTTTTGTAAGAAAAATATCCAGATTTAAAACTTTATAAACTGTAATCTCTAGTTTCTGCTAACTGTTGTACTCGCGAGAACCACATTTTGTTTCTTCTCTTGGCTAATATCGAAATCCTCCAACAATTTTCTTTACAAATCCTCGCTTTGTACTAATTCATGACCAGTGTTTTGTTTAGCTTTTTCTTCTGTGCTTTTGCGCTTGTAACCGTTTTCGCCTTCATCCTTTGTATTCCGTTGGATCTTTCTCGTGAATGCGGATACAACAGTTTGCTAGAGATTATGATTTATAAAGTTTTAAATATGGATTTTTAACACAAAAACATTGATTCGCTTCAGAATGCCTTTATTAACCTCCCAGAGCTATGTGGAATACTTTATATGATAGATGGATGCACTTTATTGGACTTCAACATCTCAACACCCATTCATTGCCATTATAAAGCTTGGAAGAGCCATTGCATTTTTTAAATATAACTCTGATTGTATTCGTCTGAAAGAAGAAAGTCATATACAACTAGGATGGCTTGAGGGTGAGTAAATCATAGAGTAGATTTCATTTTTGGCTGAATTATCCCTTTAAATCGTAAAAAATAATATATATTTTTATGCAAATACCTTGTCTTTTAGGGATAAGGTTATGGTGGACTAGAGTTTGAATTTCTTGCTCAGCTAATCAGATTACAGTTTGCCAGTTTGAAAGAGCTTTTTCATAAATGTTGAAAGTAATATTAACTAAGATTACACCAGCACGTGTTAACAAATGTACCCTAACTATACCGATTTTTCTGACAGTGGGGTAATATATATAGGGGGAAAACATAGTATATCTTTGGCTGTGTTGGATCTGTGTGCAGACTTTTTAATTAAAGCGAAAGAGATTGAAAGAGGGATCTGGCAGCATCACTACCTCTTATTAGTCTAATACACGTTTAAACTGCTGATGGAGAGATGCAGTAGACTCTCTCAAATGCTAGCCAACTCTCCATTTCACAGCTCTTCTGCCTTCTCTCTCTCTCTCTGTTTCTCTGTTGCCAGCTCTCTCTTTCTTTTCCTCCTCATTTAAATACATCTACATTCTCACTGTTTTCCTTCTCTGCCTTATTTTTTCTCTCCTTCTCACTTTCAGTCACCCTTGTTGTCTCTCTCTTTCTCTCCATCTCTCTATCCGAGTCTTAAAATTGAGATGTGAATTATTAAGGGCACATTATGAGCTGCAGACAGCTTTATCACTCCGGCTGAATATTATTTTTCAGGAACATATCATCAGCGTCGTGCAACTGCATGATTAGTAGGTAGATACAGACACAGAGCGAGAGAGAAGACTGTTGAAATGAGAACAGGGAAGATTTGCTTTCATGCTGAAGGAAACATTTGGGTTGTTTAGTAGTTTAGTGTGCAGCACTCTGCAGCATCTCTATTCGTGGTTTCTGCCGTGAAGGGTTTGCGCAAATGCTCCACATTTCGTTTCTCAGAACAACCGCTCTGCACATGCTCACTTCAGCGCTCGAGTGGTTGCTATGGATACCACTTTAGGTCTCCCAGCATGCACTGTACTGCTAGCCGTGTTAGCCCTGAGCTAACTGTGTGTTGGTGATTTCAATGAGCTCTGAATAAATAGGCATGTGTGTGTATGTGTGGGTCAAAAGAATGAGTTAGTCATGATTTGAGCACTGAGAGATCTGTTTCTGTTTCTGCTTCACAAAAACTGTGAGTTGCACTGTATGCAGAGTTAATGAGTTGAATTCAGGAGCCATGTTCACATGCTTGCATAATGCATATAGAATAAGACAGATGTGGTGTGCAATTTAGAGTCTCATACTAAGGATTAGT
>NC_133380.1:414036-526536 GCF_049309525.1 Garra rufa
AATTCTGTAAACTTAAAATCCAAACTAGCAGAGGGTTACTGTGAATGCATGTGCCAACTGGGCACCGTCTTCCTTATTGATTCTTAGTTATGTAGCGCTTAAGAGTGATGTCTTATAACAGGAGGAGTCACCAGCAAAGCAATATCCACACAAAACTTGTACAGATAGGTAAAAATGACATTTAAGCAGAAGTGGTGGACGTAAAGCAAGCAATAATAACATTTTGTTATCATCATTAATCATGTTCTAATCATCATCATCAGAGTAAAGGGAAAATTTAGCATATTGGTTCACAGTTGGCATTATCTGAAGTCCTTGCATTGATTGCATTTAATTAAATCAACATTATATTTGGTCAGTCTGATCTTGAGGCCTTAGAGATGTTAAATTGTGAAGATCTTGAGTTTTCATTGAGTTGTTATAACTTAGCCATAAAATGTCTGATCTGCCACAAAATTTACAGGTTTGGTAAGAGTCCTGGCCTGAAGACACCTAAAGACCAATATTCAGATATTATCATAGCGCCACCTGTTGGCAGCAGGATATATCATATCTTTCACTAACTCAAACATACCAAGGTCAATCTGCACCAAACTTCATATGTTTGATGAAAGTGGTGGCCTGAACACATCTACATGCCAATAATCAGTTATAGGCATAGCGCCACCAGCTGGCAGCAGGAAATTTGGCACATTTAAGTGACTTTGACATATTTTTCCTATTTTTACTGTATTAAAAGCATACTACCCACCATTTGCTGTGTTCCTAAAGCCACCGGTCGGCGGTGAGCCCATGTGCGAGGGCCCGTTCATCGCTGCTTGCAGCTTTAATTTTTTTTTTTTTTTTTTTTTTTTAAACCTTCTGGGCACTTTTGGGGGCCTTAACATACTCAAAAACTCTTGAAAATTTGCACACACGTCGGAATCTGCGGCCATCAGGACGCCACAGAGGCTGGGACCCGGGCGTTGTTCAGGGCCTCTACAGCGCCCCCTGGAACACAGTTTGAAAACTTGATGTACTGCGCACACATACTTGCACGTATTGATATGAAACTCAGTACACATATAGATCTCACTGAGCCAAACAACTTTTGTACTCTATGTCATGGGCTGAACGCAACAGGAAGTGAGATATTTAGGGCTGTTTAAAAAGCGCATGCTCTGGAATTTAACGTACTCCTCCCAGGGTTTCCATAGGATTGTCACCAAACTCGGTCAGCATGATCTCAAGACATTGGGGACGCTAAATTGCGAGGGGATTTTTGATATCTCGAACGGTTTGGCCGTGGCAAGGCGACAAAGTTATGGCGAGAAATGAGAAACAGGAAGTGTCTAATTACTGTTGCACACATTGCTTGATTCTTATGAAACTTCACCAGTTTGTTCGTTGTATGATGCCGATTCCATAAATGTGACTATTATGAGTCAAAGTTATAGCGCCACCAACTGGCAGCAGGAAGCGTGTCATTTTCAAAATCCTTTGAAATCAGCCTCTTAATTTTACTTGATTTTCTTCAAACTTCATCAAAATAATGTCAAAACACGGCCGATGAGAATATGTAAAGGGGTCGATGATAAATCAAATGCTGTTGCCATGGCAACGTGTCAAACTTTAAAATTTGATTGCTGTCTTTTCGAGGCAGATAACATGCTTAGAATTTCATGAAACTCAACACACACGTCAATATTAATGATAGTTAGACACTGGCAAAAGGTCATAAATGGGCGTGGAGCAGGCACTCTATAGCGCCATCTTTTGACAAAAGTTGGGGGGTTAGTTTTTCCTACAATCACCAAACTCTGTACATATATTGTTCTCATCAATCTGGACAACTTTCTAAATCAAACTCATTAGCTAAGACTAACAGGAAGCCGGCTATTTTGATTTGAATGTGGATTTTTGGAAAAATCAGGCTGTAAACAAATTCACACTCCTTCTAAGAAAAATAAGGTATTCACACCAAACTTTTTTAACATGGAGAGAAGATTCTGAAGATGTTAAATTGCGAGCGAATTTGGGATATCTTGAACGGTGTTGACGTGGTGATTTTTTAAAGATGTAGTAAAAAACATAACCGTAATTTTTTTATATATTTAAAGTGCAGCATCCAAACTCTTTACAACTTTTTTCACACAGAGATCTTATCATTCTGAGCAAGTGGTGTAAATATCAATTTTATGCAAGCTTCTATGAATTAAAGAAAATTAAAAAAAGAAATTAGAAACCTGCTGTCACTCTGCCTGTGCCTGTCTGTGTTCAGTCACCATTGAGTCACTGAAGAGTGACTGAAGGGGGGAGGGGTGTAAGGGAGAGAGACCAGTGGAACATGCTGTTTTGCTTAAGACCATCTTTGAGGAAGATGAACATTGCTGTAGCGTAATCGACATAAATATGTCTGATATTTTGAGAAAATATAAAGGGTCATTAAATCTTTCATTGTTTTGTATTTTGCAGTTGTTGTTTTTTATTTATTTTTACTGAACTGTACCATTAACTTGTCCTATTCAGTCACATAGCAAAAGATTAAGAAAAATACAACTTTTAAGCATGAGTGAATAATCTTCATTGTAGACAATATTTTCATAGTGGTATTTATTGAATATAAAATTATAATAATTAAAAATTTCAAGACAAACTTTGACAACAAAACAAACTTAGCTGTTATCTGTTCAAAACATCCGAAAACCATCATTTTAAGATCAGTTATATATATATCGCCCCATTAAAACACTCAACTTGATTTTTAAAGATATTTTGAAAGAATTAAGCATTTATAGAGCACTTTGTGTATTGCTGTACACCCACATGAACTGTGTTCATGTTCATGTTAATTCACAGTACATAAACTAATTTACCTTTAAACAATATATGAATACTTTTTTTTAGCTTAATATTAATTAACATTAATAAATGCTATTTAATTATTGTTCATGTTAACTAATATAGTTAATGTTAACAAATGAAACTGGATGGCATCATTTTATATATTGTGTGTATGTGTCTGTGTGTTGATTTTAAAGTGTAACCCTTTCAATTCTGTAAACTTAAAATCCAAACTAGCAGATGGTTACTGTGAATGCATGTGCCAACTGGGCACCGTCTTCCTTATTGATTCTTAGTTATGACAAAAATTGATTTTATACAAAAATATATTATACAAAAATTGTTCAGATAGGTAACAATGACATTTAAGCAGAAGTGGTGGATGTAAAGGAAGCAATAATAACATTTTGCTATCATCATGAATTACATGTTCTTATCATCAGAAAATAGGGAATTTGTAGCATACTGGTTCACCGTTGGCATCTATCTGAAGTCCTTGCATTGATTGCATTTAATTAAATCAACATTATATTTGGTCAGTCTGATCTTGAGGCCTTAGAGATGTTAAATTGTGAAGATCTTGAGTTTTCATTAAAGGGCATGTCCGTGGTGGCCTGACAAAGTTTGATGTTTCTGCATAGACATAGAAGTGGTTATAACTTAGCCTGAAACTGTCTGATCTGCCACAAAATTCACAGGTTTGGTAAGAGTCCTGGCCTGAAGACACCTAAAGACCAATATTCAGATATTATCATAGCGCCACCTGTTGGCAGCAGGATATCTCATATATTTCACTAACTCAAACATACCAAGGTCAATCTGCACCAAACTTCATATGTTTGATAATAGTGCTGGCCTGAACACATCTACATGCCAATAATCAGTTATAGGCATAGCGCCACCAGCTGGCAGCGGCAAGTTTGGCACATTTAAATGACTTATGACATATTTTTTCTATATTTACTGTATTAAAAGCATACTGCCCACCGTTTGCTGTTTTCCTGAAGCCACCGGTCGGCGGTGAGCCCGGGTGCGAGGGCCCGTTCATCGCTGCTCGCAGCTTTAATTATTATTATTATTTTTTTTTCAATGTTTTGGGTGATTTTGGGGCCCTTAACATACACGAAAACTCTTGAAAATTTGCACACACATTGGAACCTGCGGCCATCAGGGCCGGACAGACTTTGACATGGGGGGGTCACCTGGGGGGGGCGTGGCACAGCGTTAAAAATTGCGACTTTTGAGGGACTCTGGAGCGCACACCAATTGATCTACAGTCACCAAAATTCATACACATATAGACCTCATCGGGCCGACCAACTTCCGTGCTCACAGTCCGTGCTTCACCAAACAGGAAGTCAGCTATTCAGGGATGTCTAAAAAGCGCATGCAATGGAATTTGAAATACTCCTCCTAGACCTTCCAACCGATGGCCACCAAACTCGGTCAGCATGATCTCAAGACATTGGGGACGCAAAATTGCCAGGGGATTTTTGATATCTCGAACGGTTTGGCCGTGGCGGGGCGACAAAGTTATGGCGAGAAATGAGAAACAGGAAGTGTCTAATTACTTTAACACACTTTGTCTGATTTTGACCAAACATCAGCAGTTTGTTCATCTTATGATGCCGATCACAGAGATGTGACTATTAGGAGTCAAAGTTATAGCGCCACCAACTGGCAACACAAAGCGCAACGTTTTCTAAATGCTTTTAAATCAACCTCTTAATTTTACTCAATTTGCTTCAAACTTCATCTCAATAATGTTGAAACACGGCCAATGAGAATCTGTGAATTGCCTTATCGATAACTTTTATCATGTTGCCATGGCAACGTGTCAAACTTTAACTTTAGCTTTTTGTGTTTTGAAGCCACTTAAAATACTCAGAATTTCATGAAACTTCACACACACATCTGTATTAATGATATTTAGACACTGATAAAAGCCCATAAATGGGCGTGGAGCAGGCGCTCCATAGCGCCACCTTTTGACAAAAGTTGGGGGTTTAGTTTGTCCTACAGTCACCAAACTCGGTACATATATTGATCTCATCAAGCCAGAAACATTTCTAATTTACACCCATTAGCTACGATCAACAGGAAGTCGGCTATTTTGATTTGAATGTGGATATTTGGAAAAATCAGGCTGTGGAATTTTATATACTTCTCTCAGGAAAACCAACAAATTCACACCAAACTTTTTTGACATGTTGCCAACATTCTGAAGATTCTAAATTGCGAGCAGATTTAGGATATCTTGAATGGTGTTGATGTGGTGATTGATTGAAATCGGAGTAAAACAAGATAGCCGTAATTTTATTATATCTTTAAAGTGCAGCATCCAAAGTCTTTGAAACTTTTTTCATACAGACTACTAGTCATTCTGATCAGACACCGTTCATTTCATAATTATACAAAGATCTATGAATTAATGAAAATTAAAAAAAACAAATCTGATCCCTCTCTGCTCTGCACTTATGTGTGTGCGTGGTAAGTGGGTGTGTGTTTGTTGAGTGTTAGGGTGAGAGTGGGGAGGGGGGATGGGTGGAAAGAGAGAGTCAGAGAGGAGGAGATAGAAGGGAATATTTAAACTCTTGGTTGTTTATTCATTAGGATGTGAATTAGGGCTGGGTATTGTGACCAATTTGGCAATTCGATTCGATTGTTATTTTTATGGTTTCGATTCGATTATATTCGATTCGATATCGATTAGCTATCAATATTTCATTTAAAATGTTAGTTTTGCAGACATGGGATCACTATTTTGATATAAATCCTGGTAACTTAAAACTCCCCTACTTAAGTTTATTACTGAAATACACATCTACATTAATAATAGGGTGCACACAGTTGTTTATTTTAAACAACTTTTATTTTAAATGAATACTGTAACAAGAAGTCATAAATATGTGCATCCAATGTACACCATGTAAACAAACTGCAAAATGCACATTACTGTAAAAAAATAAAAAGACTAAATGTGCAACAGTGAAATCTATTAAGAACTTCAAACATGTTTAAGAAATATTTTTTTTTTCTAAATTCAAATCAGGCCCATCATAAAGCCCTTGTCTGCATATACAAAACATTCTAAATGTCCATAAAACTAACAGATCTTAACTAAAGCCTAATATTTTTTGATCACCAGATTTTTTTTTGCAAAAAATTTACACCCATTAGCTACAACCAACAGGAAGTCAGCTATTTTGATTTGAATGTGGATTTTTGGAAAAATATAGCTGAATAAATTCATATCACTCATAGCAGAATCAGACAGTTCACACCAAACTTTGTCAACATGATGCCAAGATACTGAAGATGTTAAATTGTGAACGGCTTTGGGACATCTTGAACGGTGTTGATGTGGTGATTTATGAAAGTAACAAAAAAGATGAAGAGTTATTTTCATATATCTTTAAATTGCATTATTCTAACTCATCAAAACTTTTTACATATAAAGAACAAGAAATTCTTAGGAAATACGTGTAGTTTCAAAATGTTATCATGCTCAGAGGCCCCAAAAACATTAAAAGTGTCACATAAATTTGTCAGATTAAAGCTCTAATACCAGGGATGAACACTAGAGGTCCTCATAAAATAAGGAATCGTTTGACCTCTAATGCTATTTAGCTCATTCTCAGTGTATAAGAATGAAAATAATCCATAGAATCAGTTGATATAGACTGTACTGTCAGTGTACTTTTACATAATTATTTTGTATAGGTGCTTAAAGAGCATTAAAATATTTTTTTAATCTTTTAAGGAAAAATTATATGATTTATATACATATATACAATCTCACTGATAGAATAAAAAATCTTATAAGTATGACACTATACTGCTCAGTTCACTTAATTAGAATGAGAAACAAATACATCAACTAAGTAAATATGTATTTATTTTTAATATATTTGTTTATAATTATTTCACAGATGCTTATAGATCATTAAAATAATATTAAAAAATGGATGTAGATCATAAAACATGGTAACTATTTAAAATAGGGTCTCTTTTGTTAACATTGGTTAATGAACTAACACACGAACGAACAACGAACAATATATTTGTACTCGATTTTCTTCAAACTTCATCAGAATGATGTAAAAACACGGCCGATGAGAGTCTGTAAAGGCGTCCCTGATGCATCAAATGCTGTTGCCATGGCAAATAAAAAAAAAAATACAAAATACATTCAAATATTTGTTTCCTGTGTTTTTGAGGCAGATAGCGTGCCTAGAATTTCATTTTCAATTTTCAATGATTTATTATATATTTAAAGTGCAGCATCCTAACTCTTTGAAACTTTTTTTCATACAAATAACTATTCATTCTGATTAAACACAGTTCATTTCATAATTATATAAAACTCCACGAATGAAAGAAAATTAAAAAACAAATCTGATCTCACTCTGCTCTGCACTCTATGTGTGTGTTTGTGTGGTAAGTGGCTGAGTGTAAGGAGGTGGGATGGGTGGTAAGAGAAAGAGTCAGACAGGAGGAGAGACAGTTAGGGTTAGTCCAAAGGGTTATTGTGAATGCATGTGCCAACTGGGCACCGTTTTCCTGATGCTATCGGGATGGCGACTGCCAGACGGCGAGGGCCCGGTCAACGCTGCTTGCAGCTTTAATTTTTTTTTGTTTTTTTTTTTTTTTTCAACCGTTGGGGCACTTTTGGGGGCCTTAACATACTCAAAAACTCTTGAAAATTTGCACACACGTCGGAATCTGCCGTCGTCCGGACGCCACAGAGGCTGGGACCCGGGCGTGGTTCAGGGCCTCTACAGCGCCCCCTGGAACACAGTTTGAAAACTTGATGTACTGCGCACACATACTTGCGCGTATTGATATGAAACTCGGTACACATATAGATCTCATCGAGCTGAACAACTTTTGTACTCTATGTCATGGGCTCCACGCAACAGGAAGTGAGATATTTAGGGCTGTTTAAAAAGCGCATGCTCTGGAATTTAACGTACTCCTCCCAGGAATTCCATGGGATTGTCACCAAACTCGGTCAGCATGATCTCAAGACATTGGGGACGCTAAATTGCGAGGAGATTTTTGATATCTCGAACGGTTTGGCCGTGGCAAGGCGACAAAGTTATGGCGAGAAATGAGAAACAGGAAGTGTCTAATAACTGTTGCACACATTGCCTGATTCTGATGAAACTTCACCAGTTTGTTCCTTGTATGATGCCGATTCCATAAATGTGACTATTATGAGTCAAAGTTATAGCGCCACCAACTGGCAGCAGGAAACGTGTCATTTTCAAAATGCTTTGAAATCAGCCTCTTAATTTTAATCGATTTTCTTTAAACTTCATCAAAATCATGTCAAAACACGGCCAATAAGAATATGTAAAGGGGTCGATGATAAATCAAATGCTGTTGCCATGGCAACGTGTCAAACTTTAAAATTACATTCCTGTCTTTTCGAGGCAGATAACATGCTTAGAATTTCATGAAACTCAACACACACATCAATATTAATGATAGTTAGACACTGGCAAAAGGTCATAAATGGGCGTGGAGCAGGCACTCTATAGCGCCATCTTTTGACAAAAGTTGGGGGGTTAGTTTTTCCTACAGTCACCAAACTCTGTACTTATATTGTTCTCATCAATCTGGACAACTTTCTAAATCAAACTCATTAGCTAAGACCAACAGAAAGCCGGCTATTTTGATTTGAAGGTGGATTTTTTTGAAAAATCAGGTAGTAAACAAATTCACACTACTCCTAAGAACAACCAGCTGTTCACACCAAACTTTTTTAACATGAAGAGAAGATTCTGAAGATGTTAAATTGCGAGCGGATATTGGATATCTCGAACGGTGTTGACGTGGTGATTTTTTAAAGATGTAGTAAAAAACATAACCCTAATTTTTTATATCTTTAAAGTGCAGCATCCAAACTCTTTAAAACTTTTTTCACACAGAGATCTAATCATTCTGAGCAAGTGCTGGAAATATAAATTTTATACAAGCTTCAATGAATTAAAGAAAATTAAAAAAATAACTCAGAAACCTGCTGTCACTCTGGTGAATGTCTCTACAGTATGTGTGTGCGTTCAGTCAGGCACAGAGAAGCTCATTATTGCAGGGGGGAGGGGTGAGAGGCAGAGAGGGTGACAGAGTAGAGAGCCATCCTACAGACCATCTTTGAACAAAATGCACATACTGTATGTAGTGTAATTACATAAATATGTCTGATCTTTGAGAGTCTGATATTTTGAGAAAATATAAAGGGTCACTAAGTCTTTCATTGTTCGTATTTTGCAGTTGTTGTTTTTTATTTATTTTTTACTTAACTGTACCATGAACTTGTCCTATTCAGTCACATAGCAAAAGATTTTAAAAAATACAACTTTTTAGCATGATCAATTTATCTTCATTGATAGACAATATTTACATAGTTTTATTTATTGAATATAAAATAATAATAATAATAAAAAATTAAGACAAACTTTGACAACAAAACAAACGTTACTGTTATCTCTTCAAAACATCTGAAAACCATAATTTTAAGATCAGTTATATATATATATATATATATATATATATATATATATATATATGTATCACCCCGTTAAAATACTCAACTTGATTTTTAAAGATATTTTGAAAGAATGAAGCGTTTATAGAGCACTTTATTGTGTATTGCTGTACACCCACATGAACTGTGTTCATGTTAATTCACAGTACATAAACTTTATATGAATACTTTTTTTAGCTTAATATTAATTAACATTAATAAATGCTATTTATTTATTGGTCATGTTAACTAATATAGTTAATTTTAACAAATGAAACTGGATGGCAACATTTTATATTTTGTGTGTATGTGTCTGTGTGTTGATTTTAAAGTCTAACCCTTTCAATTCTGTAAACTTAAAATCCAAACTAGCAGAGGGTTACTGTGAATGCATGTGCCAACTGGGCACCGTCTTCCTTATTGATTCTTAGTTATGTAGCGCTTAAGAGTGATGTCTTGTAACAGGAGGAGTCACCAGCAAAGCAATATCCACACAAAACTTGTACAGATAGGTAACAATGACATTTAAGCAGAAGTGGTGGACGTAAAGCAAGCAATAATAACATTTTGTTATCATCATGAATCATGTTCTTATCGTCATCATCAGAGTATAGGGAAAATTTTGCATATTGGTTCACAGTTGGCATTATCTGAAGTCCTTGCATTGATTGCATTTAATTAAATCAACATTATATTTGGTCAGTCTGATCTTGAGGCCTTAGAGATGTTAAATTGTGAAGATCTTGAGTTTTCATTAAAGGGCATGTCCGTGGTGGCCTGACAAAGTTTGATGTTTCTGCATAGACATAGAAGTTGTTATAACTTAGCCATAAAATGTCTGATCTGCCACAAAATTCACAGGTTTGGTAAGAGTCCTGGCCTGAAGACACCTAAAGACTAATATTCAGATATTATCATAGCGCCACTTGTTCGCAGCAGGATATATCATATCTTTCACTAACTCAAACATACCAAGGTCAATCTGCACCAAACTTCATATGTTTGATAATAGTGCTGGCCTGAACACATCTACATGCCAATAATTAGTTACAGGCATAGCGCCACCATCTGGCAGCGGCAAGTTTGGCACATTTAAATGACTTATGACATATTTTTTCTATATTTACTGTATTAAAAGCATACTGCCCACCGTTTGCTGATTTCCTGAAGCCACCGGTCGGCGGTGAGCCCAGGTGCGAGGGCCCGTTCATCGCTGCTCGCAGCTTTAATTATTATTAGGGCCCGAGCCCAAAAGGGCGAAGGCCCTATTGTTCTTCTAAGGATTCTTATTAGGGCCCGAGCCCAAAAGGGCGAAGGCCCTATTGTTTTTCTAAGGATTATTAGGGCCCGAGCCCAAAAGGGCGAAGGCCCTATTGTTTTTCTAAGGATTATTATTATTATTATTATTATTATTATTATTATTTCATCAATGTTTTGGGTCATTTCGGGGCCCTTAACATACACGAAAACTTTTGAAACTTTGCACACACATTGGAACCTGCGGCCATCAGGGCCGGACAAACTTTGACATGGGGGGGTCACCTGGGGGGGGCGTGGCATCACGTTAAAAATTGCGACTTTTCAGGGACTCTGGAGCACACACCGGATGACCTACAGTTGTCAAAATTCATACACATATAGACCTCATCGGTCTGAACAGCGTTCATGCTCAAAGTCAGTGCTTCGCCTAACAGGAAGTCAGCTATTCAGGGATGTCTAAAAAGCGCATGCAATGGAATTTGAAATACTCCTCCTAAGCCTTTCCACTGATGGCCACCAAACTCGGTCAGCATGACCTCAAGACATTGGGGACGCAAAATTGCCAGGGGATTTTGGATATCTCGAACGGTTTGGCCGTGGCGGGGCGACAAAGTTATGGCGAGAAATGAGAAACAGGAAGTGTCTAATAACTTTGACACACGTTGTCTGATTTTGACCAAACTTCAGCAGTTTGTTCATCGTATGAAGCCAATCACAGAGATGTGACTATTATGAGTCAAAGTTATAGCGCCACCAACTGGCAGCAGAAAGCGCAACGTTTTCTAAATGCTTTTAAATCAGCCTCTTAATTTTTGTCAATTTGCTTCAAACTTCATCCCAATAATGTCGAAACACGGCCGATGACAATCCGTGAAGGGCATTATCAATAACTTTTATCATGTTGCCATGGCAACGTGTCAAACTTTAACTTTAGTTTTTTGTGTTTTCGAGCCACTTAAAATACTTAGAATTTCATGAAACTCAACACACACATCTGTATTAATGATATTTAGACACTGATAAAAGCCCATAAATGGGCGTGGAGGAGGCACTCTATAGCGCCACCTTTTGACCAAAGTTGGGGGTTTAGTTTTGCCAACAGTCACCAAACTCGGTACATATATTGGTCTCATCAAGCCGGACAACTTTCTAATTAACACTCATTAGCTATAATAAACAGGAAGTTGGCTATTTTTATTTGAATGTGGATTTTTGGAAAAATCAGGCTGTAAATAAAATCATACTAAACAAAGCAGAAATAAGAAGTTCACACCAAACTTTGTCAACATGATAAGAATATACTCAAAATGCTAAATTGTGAGCGGATTTGGGATATCTTGAATGGTGTTGATGTGGTGATTTTTTAAAGTCACAGTAAAAAAAAAGTAGCATTCATTTTCATATATCTTTAAAGTGCCTAATACCAACTCTTCAAAACTTTGTATATATGAAGAACAAATCATTCCTAGAAAATACGCTTGGTATCAAAATTGTATCATGCTCAGAGGCCCCAAAAACATTAAAAGTATCCAGAAGTGAGAGAGGGAGAAATGAAGACTGTAATACAAGGGATGAACACCAGAGGTCCTCGTATGATAAGGAATATTTTTTACCTCTAATCCTATTCTGTTCATTCTCAATGTGCAACAAGGAAACAAATGCATAGATTTATTTGGAGTTGTTATGTACTGTACTGAACTGTCAGAATACTTTTACATAATTTTAAAATAAACACTAAAAAGCATAAAAAATAGTTATTTTTTAATGAAAAATTATGAAATGTTTTGTTTGTCTCTCACTGATTTGGTAACACTTTCTATGAAGCCCCTATTATAAGGGTATTTCTAATGCATTATAATGAATGCATAATGCATTATAAAAAAACGTATAATATATTATATCATCCAATGAATATTCATAACAACAATTATCATACATTATAATACTTAAATATTAGAGGTTATAACTTTTAAGATTATGATTATTTATAACACACAGTAGACACCATTTTAAACCTACTTCATTTGTAATGGACTATATCATATTAGATTTATTTTGTTTACATTATACTCTATTCTATTGACTATTAACAACTAACTCTCACCAACTAACACTCCTTACAGTGTAGACTTAGTTTAATGTTAGGCTAAGTAGAAGGTTCATGTTCTTGCAAAGTTACTTATAATCAGTTTGTCTTTTGGGGAACTGTCTAAATACAGTGTTAGCATATATTTACCACAACAAATAATAATTACTGCTAGCTGACATGCAGTTGCAGAGTTACTTATAAAAAGCTGTCTAACGGGTACCATCAAAATAATTAAACTGATCATATTATGCATTCATCTGATCTGATACCTGATCTAATGGCTATTTGAGAATTATTATTATTATTACTTATAAGTGGTCTTTGTATGATTTAAGTAAAGTGACATCAGTAAGATGGCAAAATATAAATAAATGTACTAATGTACCTTTTAATAATATATGAATACTTTTTTTAGCTTAATATTAATTAACATTAATAAATGCTATTTAATTATTGTTCATGTTAACTAATATAGTTAATGTTAACAAATTAAACTGGATGGCAAAATTTTAAATATTGTGTGTATGTGTCTGTGTGTTGATTTTAATTAACCCTTTCAATTCTGTAAACTTTAAATCCAAACTGGCAGAGGGTTACTGTGAATGCATGTGCCAACTGGGCACCGTTTTCCTGATGCTATCGGGATGGTGACTGCGCATATGGCGAGGGCCCGGTCATCGCTGCTTGCAGCTTTAATTAGGGCCCGAGCCCAAAAGGGCGAAGGCCCTATTGTTTTTCTAAGGATTATTATTATTATTATTATTTTTTTTTCAATGTTTTGGGGGATTTCGGGGGCCTTAACATACACGAAAACTCTTGAAACTTTGCACACACATTGGAACCTGCGGCCATCAGGGCCGGACAGACTTTGACATGGGGGGGTCACCTGGGGGGGGCATGGCACAGCGTTAAAAATTGCGACTTTTGAAGGGCTCTGGAGCGCACAACGGTTGATCTACAGTCACCAAAATTCATACACATATAGACCTCGTCGGGCCGAACAAATTTCACACTCATAGTCCGTGCTTCGCCAAACAGGAAGTCGGCTATTCAGGGATGTCTAAAAAGTGCATGCAATGGAATTTGAAATACTCCTACTAGGCCTTTCCACCGATGGCCACCAAACTCGGTCAGCATGATCTCAAGACATTGGGGACGCAAAATTGCCAGGGGATTTTTGATATCTCGAACGGTTTGACCGTGACGGGGCGACAAATTTATGGCGAGAAATGAGAAACAGGAAGTGCCTAATAACTTTGACATACTTTGTCTGATTTTGACCAAACTTCAGCAGTTTGTTCATCGTCTGATGCCGATCACAGAGATGTGACTATTATGAGTCAAAGTTATAGCGCCACCAACTGGCAGCAGAAAGCGTGACGTTTTTGAAACGCTTTAAACTCAGCCTCTTAATTTTATTCAATTTGCTTCAAACTTCATCACAATAATGTCAAAACACGACCGATAAGAATCTGTGAAGGGCGTTATCCATAACTTTTATCATGTTGCCATGGCAACGTGTCAAACTTTAACTTTAGTTTTTTGTGTTTTTGAGCCACTTAAAATGCTTAGAATTTCATGAAACTCAACACACACATCTGTATTAATGACAGTTAAACACTGATAAAAGCCCATAAATGGGCGTGGAGCAGGCGCTCCATAGCGCCACCTTTTGACAAAAGTTGGGGGGTTACTTTGTCCTACAGTCACCAAACTCGGTACATATATTGGACTCATCAAGCCGGACAACTTTCTAATTTACACCCATTAGCTACGACCAACAGGAAGTCAGCTATTTTTATTTAAATATGGATTTTTGGAAAAATCAAGCTGTGGAATTTGAAATACTCCTCCTAGACCTTTCCACCGATGGCCACCAAACTCGGTCAGCATGATCTCAAGATATTGGGAATGCAAAATTGCCAGGGGATTTTTGCTATCTCGAACGGTTTGGCCGTGGCAGGGCGACAAATTATGGCGAGAAATGAGAAACAGGAAATGTCTAATAATTTTGACACACTTTAGCTGATTTTGACCAAACTTAAGCAGTTTGTTCGTCGTATGATACCGATCACAGAGATGTGACTATTATGAGTCAAAGTTATAGCGCCACCAACTGGCAGCAGGAAGTGTGTTGCTTGCAAAACACTTTTAAATCAACCTCTTTATTTTACTCAATTTGCTTCAAACTTCATCAGAATAATATCAAAACACGGCCGATGAGAATCTGTGAAGGGGTCCTTGATACATCAAATGCTGTTGCCATGGCAACATGTCAAACTTTAACATTTGTTTCCTGTGTTTTTAAATATAGCTGTGAACAAATTCATATCACTCATAGCAGAATCAGACAGTTCACAGCAAACTTTGTCAACATGATGCCAAGATACTGAAGATGTTAAATTGTGAACGGCTTTGGGACATCTTGAACGGTGTTGATGTGGTGATTTATGAAAGTAACAATAAAAAAGATGAAGAGTTATTTTCATATATCTTTAAATTGCATTATTCTTACTCATCAAAACTTTTTACATATAAACAACAAGAAATTCTTAGGAAATACGTGTAGTTTCAAAATGTTATCATGCTCAGAGGCCCCAAAAACATTAAAAGTGTCACATAAATTTATCAGATTAAAGCTCTAATACCAGGGATGAACACTAGAGGTCCTCATAAGATAAGGAATCGTTTGACCTCTAATGCTATTTAGCTCATTCTCAGTGTATGAGAATGAAAATAATCCATAGAATCAGTTGATATAGACTGTACTGTCAGTGTACTTTTACATAATTATTTTGTATAGGTGCTTAAAGAGCATTAAAATCTTTTTTTAATCTTTTAAGGAAAAATTATATGATTTATATACATATATACAATCTCACTGATAGAATAAAAAATCTTATAAGTATGACACTATACTGCTCAGTTCACTTAATTAGAATGAGAAACAAATACATCGACTAAGTTAATATGTATTTATTTTTAATATATTTGTTTATAATTATTTCACAGATGCTTATAGATCATAAATAATAATAAATCATATTAAAAAATGGACGTAGATCATAAAACATGGTAACTATTTAAAATAGGGTCTCTTTTGTTAACAATGGTTAATGAACTAACACAAGAACGAACAACGAACAATATATTTTTACTCGATTTTCTTCAAACTTCATCAGAATGATGTAAAAACACGGCCGATGAGAGTCTGTAAAGGCGTCCCTGATGCATCAAATGCTGTTGCCATGGCAAATAAATAAAAATACAAAATACATTCAAATATTTGTTTCCTGTGTTTTTGAGGCAGATAGCGTGCCTAGAATTTCATTTTCCATTTTCAATTTTCAATGATTTATTATATATTTAAAGTGCAGCATCCTAACTCTTTGAAACTTTTTTCATACAAATAACTATTCATTCTGATTAAACACAGTTCATTTCATAATTATACAAAACTCCACGAATGAAAGAAAATTAAAAAACAAATCTGATCTCACTCTGCTCTGCACTCTATGTGTGTTTGTGTGGTAAGTGGCTGAGTGTAAGGAGGTGGGATGGGTGGTAAGAGAAAGAGTCAGACAGGAGGAGAGACAGTTAGGGTTAGTCCAAAGGGTTATTGTGAATGCATGTGCCAACTGGGCACCGTTTTCCAGATGCTATCAGTATGGCGACTGCCAGACGGCGAGGGCCCGGTCAACGCTGCTTGCAGCTTTAATTAGGGCCCGAGCCCAGAATGGGCGAAGGCCCTATTGTTTTTCTAAGGATTATTATTATTATTATTTCATCAATGTTTTGGGTAATTTCGGGGCCCTTAACATACACGAAAACTCTTGAAACTTTGCACACACATTGGAACCTGCGGCCATCAGGGCCGGACAAACTTTGACATGGGGGGGTCACCTGGGGGGGGCGTGGCACAGCGTTAAAAAAAATTTATTTTGAGGGACTCTGGAGCACACACCGGTTGACCTACATTTATCAAAATTCATACACATATAGACCTCATCGGGCCGAACAACTTTCATGCTCAAAGTCAGTGCTTCGCCCAACAGGAAGTCAGCTATTCAGGGATGTCTAAAAAGCGCATGCAATGGAATTTGAAATACTCCTCCTAAGCCTTTCCACCGATTGCCACCAAACTCGGTCAGCATGACCTCAAGACATTGGGGACGCAAAATTGCCAGGGGATTTTTGATATCTCGAACGGTTTGGCCGTGGCGGGGTGACAAATTTATGGCGAGAAATGAGAAACAGGAAGTGTCTAATAACTTTAACACACTTTGTCTGATTTTGACCAAACTTCAGCAGTTTGTTCATCGTCTGATGCCAATCACAGAGATGTGACTATTATGAGTTAAAGTTATAGCGCCACCAACTGGCAGCAGAAAGCGCAACATTTTCTAAATGCTTTTAAATCAGCCTCTTAATTTTACTCAATTTGCTTGAAACTTCATCCCAATAATGTCGAAACACGGCCGATGAGAATCTTTGAATTGCATTATCGATAACTTTGATCATGTTGCCATGGCAACGTGTCAAACTTTAACTTCAGCTTTCTGTGTTTTGGAGCCACTTAAAATACTCAGAATTTCATGAAACTTCACACACACATCAATATTAATGATAGTTAGACACTGGCGAAAGGTCATAAATGGGCGTGTAGCAGGCACTCTATAGCGCCATCTTTTGACAAAAGTTGGGGGGTTAGTTTTTCCTACAGTCACCAAACTCTATACATATATTGTTCTCATCAATCTGGACAACTTTCTAAATCAAGCTCATTAGCTAAGACCAACAGGAAGCCGGCTATTTTTATTTGAATGTGGATTTTTGGAAAAATCAAGCTGTAAACAAATTCACACTCCTTCTAAGAACAACAAGCTGTTCACACCAAACTTTTTTAATATGAAGAGAAGATTCTGAAGATGTTAAATTGCGAGCGGATTTTGGATATCTTGAACGGTGTTGACGTGGTGATTTTTTAAAGATGTAGTAAAAAACATAACCGTCATTTTTTTATATCTTTAAAGTGCAGCATCCAAACTCTTTAAAACTTTTTTCACACAGAGATCTAATCATTCTAAGCAGGTGCTGTTAATATAAATTTTATACAAGCTTCTATGAATTAAAGAAAATTTTAAAAAGAAATCAGAAACCTGCTGTCACTCAGCAGGCTGAATGTCTCTATATGTGTGTGTAGTCAGAATGAGTGAAGCTCAGTGCAGGGGGGAGGGGAGAGAGGGAGAGAGGGTGAGAGCGCTGTGACCCATGCTGCAGACCATCTTTGAGGACGGAATGCACATATATGTAGTGTTATTACATAAATATGTCTGATCTTTGAGAGTATGATATTTTGAGAAAATATAAAGGGTCACTAAGTCTTTCATTGTTTGTATTTTGCAGTTGTTTTTTTTATTTATTTTTTTACTGAACTGTACCATGAACTTGTCCTATTCAGTCACATAGCAAAAGATTAAGAAAAATACAACTTTTTAGCATGAGCGATTTATCTTCATTGATAGACAATATTTTCATAGTGTTATTTACTGAATATAAAATTATAATTAAAAATTTCAAGACAAACTTTGACAACAAAACTAACTTTGCTGTTATCTGTTCAAAACATCTGAAAACCATAATTTGAAGATCAGTTATATAAATATCGCCCCATTAAAATACTCAACTTGATATTTAAAGATATTTTGAAAGAATGAAGCGTTTATAGAGCACTTTATTGTGTATTGCTGTACACCCACATGAACTGTGTTCATGCTCATGATAATTCACAGTACATAAACTAATGTTAAAAGATACTAATTTACCTTTAAACAATATATGAATACTTGTTAGCTTAATATTAATTAACATTAACAAATGTTGTTTAGTTATTGTTCATGTTAACTAATATAGTTAATGTTAACAAATGAAACTGGATGACAAAATTGTATATATTGTGTGTATGTGTATGTGTCTGTGTGTTGATTTTAAAGTGTAACTCTTTCAATTCAGTAAACTTTAAATCCAAACTGGCAGAGGGTTACTGTGAATGCATGTGCCAACTGGGCACCGTTTTCCTAATTGATTCTTAGTTATGTAGCGCTTAAGAGTGATGTCTTATAACAGGAGTCACCAGCAAAGCAATATCCACACACAAATTGAACAGATAGGTAACGATGATATTTAAGCAGGATGTGGATGTAATGCAAGCAATAATAACATTTTGTTATCATCATGAATCATGTTCTTATCATCATCATCAGAATATAGGGAAAATGTAGCATATTGGTTCACAGTTGGCATTATCTGAAGTCCTTGCAGGGGGTTAGGTTTATAGCAAACTCCTCCTAGAGATTTAATGATATCAACATTATAATTGCTCAGTCTGATCTAAAGGCCTTAGAGATGTTAAATTATGAAGATCTTGAGTTATCGTTAAAGGGCGTGTCCGTGGCGGCCTGACAAAGTTTGATGTTTCGCCCATGGACATAGGTGTTATAACTCAGCCATAAAATGTCCGATCTGCCTCAAAATTCACAGGTTTGGTAAGAGTCCTGGCCTGAAGACACCTAAAGGCCAATATTCAGATATTATCATAGCGCCACCTGTTGGCAGCAGGATATATCATATCTTTCACTAACTCAAACATACCAAAATCAATCTGCACCAAACTTCATATGTTTGATAATAGTGCTGGCCTGAACACATCCACATGCCAATAATCAGTTATAGGCATAGCGCCACCAGCTGGCAGCGGCAAGTTTGGCACATTTAAATGACTTATGACATATTTCTTCTATATTTACTGTATTAAAAGCATACTGCCCACCGTTTGCTGTTTTCCTGAAGCCACTGGTCGGCGGTGAGCCCGGGTGCGAGGGCCCGATCATCGCTGCTCGCAGCTTTAATTTTTTTTGTTTTTTTTCAACCGTTGGGGCACTTTTGGGGGCCTTAACATACTCAAAAACTCTTGAAAATTTGCACACACGTTGGAATCTGCCGTCGTCCGGACGCCACAGAGGCTGGGACCTGGGCGTGGTTCAGGGCCTCTACAGCGCCCCCTGGAACACAGTTTGAAAACTTGATGTACTGCGCACACATACTTGCACGTATTGATATGAAACTCGGTACACATATAGAACTCATCGAGCTGAACAACTTTTGTACTCTATGTCATAGGCTCCACGCAACAGGAAGTGAGATATTTAGGGCTGTTTAAAAAGCGCATGCTCTGGAATTTAACGTACTCCTCCCAGGGTTTCCATAGGATTGTCACCAAACTCGGTCAGCATGATCTCAAGACATTGGGGATGCTAAATTGCGAGGGGATTTTTGATATCTCGAACGGTTTGGCCGTGGCAAGGCGACAAAGTTATGGCGAGAAATGAGAAACAGGAAGTGTCTAATAACTGTTGCACACATTGCCTGATTCTGATGAAACTTCACCAGTTTGTTCGTTGTATGATGCCGATTCCATAAATGTGACTATTATGAGTCAAAGTTATAGCGCCACCAACTGGGAGCAGGAAGTGTGTCATTTTCAAAATGCTTTGAAATTAGCCTCTTAATTTTACTCGATTTTCTTTAAACTTCATCAAAATCATGTCAAAACACGGCCGATAAGAATATGTAAAGGGGTCGAAGATAAATCGAATGCTGTTGCCATGGCAACGTGTCAAACTTTAAAATTAGATTCCTGTCTTTTCGAGGCAGATAACATGCTTAGAATTTCATGAAACTCAACAAACACATCAATATTAAGGATAGTTAGACACTGGCGAAAGGTCATAAATGGGCGTGGAGCAGGCACTCTATAGCGCCATCTTTTGACAAAAGTTGGGGGGTTAGTTTTTCCTACAGTCACCAAACTCTGTACATATATTGTTCTCATCAATCTGGACAACTTTCTAAATCAAACTCATTAGCTAAGACCAACAGGAAGCCGGCTATTTTGATTTGAATGTGGATTTTTGGAAAAATCAGGCTGTAAACAAATTCACACTACTTCTAAGAACAACAAGCTTTTCACACCAAACTTTTTTAACATGAAGAGAAGATTCTGAAGATGTTAAATTGCGAGCGGATTTGGGATATCTTGAACGGTGTTGACGTGGTGATTTTTTAAAGATATAGTAAAAAAGATGAGCGTAGTTTTTTTTATATCTTTAAAGTGCAGCATCCAAACTCTTTAAAACTTTTTTCACACAGAGATCTTATCATTCTGAGCAAGTGCTGTTAATATAAATTTTATACAAGCTTCTATGAATTAAAGAAAATTAAAAAAATAAATCAGAAACCTGCTGTCACTCAGCAGGCTGAATGTCATTATGTGTGTGTGTTCAGTCACCACAGAATGACAGTCTGAGTGAGAGAGTGCAGGGGGGAGGGGTGAAAGGGAGATAGAGAGAGTGAAACTGTTTTGCAATAGACCATCTTTGAGGAAGAAATACACACACACACACACACACATATATATATATATATATATATATATATATATATATATATATATATATATATATAGTGTAATCGACATAAATATGTCTGATCTTTGAGAGTCGGATATTTTGAGAAAATATAAAGGGTCACTAAGTCTTTCATTGTTTGTATTTTGCAGTTGTTGCAGTTTTTTTACTGAACTGTACCATGAACTTGTCCTATTCATTCACATAGCAAAAGATTAAGAAAAATACAACTTTTTAGCATGAGCAATTTATCTTCATTGATAGACATTTATTTTCATTGTTAATTCAAATTTTATATTCAATAAATAAAACTATTTCAAGACAAACTTTGACAACAAAACAAACTTTGCTTTTATCTGTTCAAAACATCTGAAAATTGTACCATTTTAAGATGAGTTATATATATATATATATATCGCCCCATTACAATACTCAACTTGATTTTTAAAGATATTTTGAAAGAATGAAGCGTTTATAGAGCACTTTATTGTGTATTGCTGTACACCCACATGAACTGTGTTCATGTTCATGTTAATTCACAGTACATAAACTAATGTTAAAAGATACTAATTTACCTTTAAACAATATATGAATACTTTTTTTTAGCTTAATATTAATTAACATTAATAAATGCTATTTAATTATTGTTCATGTTAACTAATATAGTTAATGTTAACAAATGAAACTGGATGGCAACATTTTATATATTGTGTGTATGTGTCTGTGTGTTGATTTTAAAGTGTTACCCTTTCAATTCTGTAAACTTTAAATCCAAACTGGCTGAGGGTTACTGTGAATGCATGTGCCAACTGGGCACCGTTTTCCTTATTGATTCTTAGTTATGTAGCGCTTAAGAGTGATGTCTTATAACAGGAGTCACCAGCAAAGCAATATCCACATACAAATTGTACAGATAGGTAGTGATGACATTTAAGCAGAAGTGGTGGACGTAATGCAAGCAATAATAACATTCTGTAATCATCATGAATTGCATGTTCTTATCATCATCATCAGAATATAGGGAAAATGTAGCATATTGGTTCACAGTTGGCATTTATCTGAAGTCCTTGCAGGGGATTAGGTTTATAGCAAACTCCTTCTAGAGATTTAATGAAATCAACATTATATTTGATCAGTCTGTTCTAGAGGCCTTAGAGATGTTAAATTGTGAAGATCTTGAGTTTTCATTAAAGGGCGTGTCCGTGGCAGACTGACAAAGTTTGATGTTTCGCCATGGACATAGAAGTTGTTATAACTTAGCCATAAAATGTCCGATCTGCCTCAAACTTCACAGGTTTGGTAAGAGGCCTGGCCTGAAGACACCTAAAGGCCAATATTCAGATATTATCATAGCGCCACCTGTTGGCAGCAGGATATATCATATCTTTCACTAACTCAAACATACCAAGGTCAATCTGCACCAAACTTCATATGTTTGATAATAGTACTGGCCTGAACGCATCTACATGCCAATAATCAGTTATAGGCATAGCGCCACCAGCTGCCAGCGGGAAATTTGGCACATTTAAGTGACTTTGACATATTTCTCCTATATTTACTGTATTAAAAGCATACTGCCCACCGTTTGCCATTTTCCTAAAGTCACCGGTCGGCGGTGAGCCCGGGTGCGAGGGCCCGTTCATCGCTGCTCGCAGCTTTAATTATTATTATTTTTTTTTTTTTTTCAATGTTTTGGGGGATTTTGGGGCCCTTAACATACACGAAAACTCTTGAAAATTTGCACACACATTGGAACCTGCGGCCATCAGGGCCGGACAGACTTTGACATGGGGGGGTCACCTGGGGGGGGCGTGGCACAGCGTTAAAAATTGCGACTTTTGAGGGACTCTGGAGCGCACACCAATTGATCTACAGTCACCAAAATTCATACACATATAGACCTCATCGGGCCGAACAACTTCCGTGCTCACAGTCCGTGCTTCACCAAACAGGAAGTCAGCTATTCAGGGATGTCTAAAAAGCGCATGCAATGGAATTTGAAATACTCCTCCTAGACCTTTCCACCGATGGCCACCAAACTCGGTCAGCATGATCTCAAGACATTGGGGACGCAAAATTGCCAGGGGATTTTTGATATCTTGAACGGTTTGGCCGTGGCGGGGCGACAAAGTTATGGCGAGAAATGAGAAACAGGAAGTTTCTAATAACTTTAACACGCTTTGTCTGATTTTGACCAAACTTCAGCAGTTTGTTCATCTTATGATGCCAATCACTGAGATGGGACTATTAGGAGTCAAAGTTATAGCGCCACCAACTGGCAGCACAAAGCGTAACGTTTTCTAAATGCTTTTAAATCAACCTCTTAATTTTACTCAATTTGCTTCAAACTTCATCTCAATAATGTTGAAACACGGCCAATGAGAATATGTGAACTCCATTATCGATAACTTTTATCATGTTGCCATGGCAACGTGTCAAACTTCAACTTTAGATTTTTGTGTTTTGGAGCCGCTTAAAATACTCAGAATTTCATGAAACTTCACACACACATCTGTATTAATAATATTTAGACACTGATAAAAGCCCATAAATGGGCGTGGAGCAGGCGCTCCATAGCGCCACCTTTTGACAAAAGTTGGGGGTTTAATTTGTCCTACAGTCACCAAACTCGGTATATATATTGATCTCATCAAGCCAGAAACATTTCTAATTTGCACCCATTAGCTACGATCGACAGGAAGTCGGCTATTTTGATTTGAATGTGGATATTTGGAAAAATCAGGCTGTGGAATTTTATATACTTCTCTCGGGAAAACCAACCAATTCACACCAAACTTTTTTGACATGATGCCAACATTCTGAAGATTCTAAATTGTGAGCAGATTTAGGATATCTTGAACGGTGTTGATGTGGTGATTGATTGAAATCGGAGTAAAAAAAGATAGCCGTAATTTTATTATATCTTTAAAGTGCAGCATCCAAAGTCTTTGAAACTTTTTTCATACAGACTACTAGTCATTCTGATCAGACACCGTTCATTTCATAATTATACAAAGATCTATGAATTAATGAAAATTAAAAAACAAATCTGATCCCTCTCTGCTCTGCACTTATGTGTGTGCGTGGTAAGTGGGTGTGTGTTCTTTGAGTGTTAGGGTGAGAGTGGGGAGGGGGGATGGGTGGAAAGAGAGAGTCAGAGAGGAGGAGATAGAAGGGAATATTTAAAATCTTGGTTGTTTATTCATTAGGATGTGAATTAGGGCTGGGTATTGTGACCAATTTGGCAATTCGATTCGATTGTTATTTTTATGGTTTCGATTCGATTCAATTCGATTCGATATCGATTAGCTATCAATATTTCATTTAAAATGTTAGTTTTGCAGACATGGGATCACTATTTTGATATAAATGCTGGTAAATTAAAACTCCCCTACTTAAGTTTATTACTGAAATACACATCTACATTAATAATAGGGTGCACACAGTTGTTTATTTTAAACAACTTTTATTTTAAATGAATACTGTAACAAGAAGTCATAAATATGTGCATCCAATGTACACCATGTAAACAAACTGCAAAATGCACATTACTGTAAAAAAAAAAAAGGACTAAATGTGCAACAGTGAAATCTATTAAGAACTTCAAACATGTTTAAGAAATATATTTTTTTTCTAAATTCAACTCAGGCCCAACATAAAGCACTTGTCTGCATATACAAAATATAATAACTGTCCATAAAACTAACAGTTCTTAACTACAGCCTAATAATTTTTGATCACCAGATTTTTTTTGCAAAAAAATTACACCCATTAGCTACGGCCAACAGGAAGTCAGCTATTTTGATTTGAATGTGGATTTTTGTAAAAATATAGCTGAATAAATTCATATCACTCATAGCAGAATCAGACAGTGCACACTAAACTTTGTCAACATGGTGCCAAGATACTGAAGATGTTAGAATGTGAACGGCTTTGGGATATCTTGAACGGTGTTGATGTGGTGATTTATGAAAGTAACAGTAAAAAAGATGGATAGTTATTTCCATATATCTTTAAATTGCATTATTCTAACTCATCAAAACTTTTTACATATAAAGAACAAGATATTCTTAGGAAATACGTGTAGTTTCAAAATGTTATCATGCTCAGAGGCCCCAAAAACACTAAAAGTATCTTATAAATTTGTCAGATTAAAGCTCTAGTACCAGGGATAAACACTAGAGGTCCTCATAAAATAAGGAATCGTTTGACCTCTAATGCTATTTAGCTCATTCTCAGTGTAGAAGAATGAAAATAATCCATAGAATCAGTTGATATATACTGTACTGTCAGTGTACTTTTACATATTTATTTTGTATAGGTGCTTAAAGAGCATTAAAATATTATTTTAATCTTTTAAGGAAAAAATATATGATTTACAGTATATACATATATACAATCTCACTGATAGAATAAAAAATCTTATAAGTATGACACTATACTGCTCAGTTCACTTAATTAGAATGAGAAACAAATACATCAACTAAGTTAATATGTATTTATTTTTAATATATTTGTTTATAATTATTTCACAGATGTTTATAGATCATTAAAATAATATTTAAAAATGGTTGTAGATCATAAAACATGGTAACTATTTAAAATAGGGTCTCTTTTGTTAACAATGGTTAATGAACTAACACACGAACGAACAACGAACAATATATTTGTACTTGATTTTCTTAAAACTTCATCAGAATAATGTAAAAACACGGCCGATGAGAGTCTGTAAAGGCGTCTCTGATGCATCAAATGCTGTTGACATGGCAAATAAATAAAAATACAAAATACATTCAAATATTTGTTTCCTGTATTTTTGAGGCAGATAGCGTGCCTAGAATTTCATTTTCCATTTTCAATTTTCAATGATTTATTATATATTTAAAGTGCAGCATCCTAACCCTTTGAAACTTTTTTCATACAAATAACTATTCGTTCTGATTAAAAACAGTTCATTTCATAATTATACAAAACTCCACGAATGAAAGAAAATTAAAAAACATATCTGATCTCACTCTGCTCTGCACTCTATGTGTGTGTTTGTGTGGTAAGTGGCTGAGTGTAAGGAGGGGGGATGGGTGGCAAGAGAAAGAGTCAGACAGGAGGAGAGACAGTTAGGGTTAGTCCAAAGGGTTACTGTGAATGCATGTGCCAACTGGGCACCGTTTTCCTGATGCTATCGGGATGGCGACTGCCAGACGGCGAGGGCCCGGTCAACGCTGCTTGCAGCTTTAATTTGTTTTTTTTTTTTTTTTTTTTCAACCGTTGGGGCACTTTTGGGGGCCTTAACATACTCAAAAACTCTTGAAAATTTGCACACACGTCGGAATCTGCCGTCGTCCGGACGCCACAGAGGCTGGGACCCGGGCGTGGTTCAGGGCCTCTACAGCGCCCCCTGGAACACAGTTTGAAAACTTGATGTACTGCGCACACATACTTGCGCGTATTGATATGAAACTCGGTACACATATAGAACTCATCGAGCTGAACAACTTTTGTACTCTATGTCATGGGCTCCACGCAACAGGAAGTGAGATATTTAGGGCTGTTTAAAAAGCGCATGCTCTGGAATTTAACGTACTCCTCCCAGGAATTCCATGGGATTGTCACCAAACTCGGTCAGCATGATCTCAAGACATTGGGGACGCTAAATTGCGAGGAGATTTTTGATATCTCGAACGGTTTGGCCGTGGCAAGGCGACAAAGTTATGGCGAGAAATGAGAAACAGGAAGTGTCTAATAACTGTTGGACACATTGCCTGATTCTGATGAAACTTCACCAGTTTGTTCGTTGTATGATGCCGATTCCATAAATGTGACTATTATGAGTCAAAGTTATAGCGCCACCAACTGGCAGCAGGAAACGTGTCATTTTCAAAATGCTTTGAAATCAGCCTCTTAATTTTACTCGATTTTCTTTAAACTTCATCAAAATCATGTCAAAACACGGCCGATAAGAATATGTAAAGGGGTCGATGATAAATCAAATGCTGTTGCCATGGCAACGTGTCAAACTTTAAAATTAGATTCCTGTCTTTTCGAGGCAGATAACATGCTTAGAATTTCATGAAACTCAACACACACATCAATATTAATGATAGTTAGACACTGGCAAAAGGTCATAAATGGGCGTGGAGCAGGCACTCTATAGCGCCATCTTTTGACAAAAGTTGGGGGGTTAGTTTTTCCTACAGTCACCAAACTCTGTACGTATATTGTTCTCATCAATCTGGACAACTTTCTAAATCAAACTCATTAGCTAAGACCAACAGGAAGCCGGCTATTTTTATTTGAATGTGGATTTTTGGAAAAATCAGGCTGTAAGCAAATTCGCACTCCTTTTAAGAACAACAAGGTATTCACACCAAACTTTTTTAACATGAAGAGAAGATTCTGAAAATGTTAAATTGCGAGCGGATTTGGGATATCTTGAACGGTGTTGACGTGGTGATTTTTTAAAGATGTAGTAAAAAACATAACCGTAATTTTTTAATATCTTTAAAGTGCAGCATCCAAACTCTTTAAAACTTTTTTCACACAGAGATCTTATCATTCTGAGCAAGTGGTGTAAATATCAATTTTATACAAGCTTCTATGAATTAAAGAAAATTAAAAAAAGAAATTAGAAATCTGCTGTCACTCTGCCTGTGCCTGTCTGTGTTCAGTCACCATTGAGTCACTGAAGAGTGACTGAAGGGGGGAGGGGTGTAAGGGAGAGAGACCAGTGGAACATGCTGTTTTGCTTAAGACCATCTTTGAGGAAGATGCACATTGCTGTAGCGTAATCGACATAAATATGTCTGATATTTTGAGAAAATATAAAGGGTCATTAAATCTTTCATTGTTTGTATTTTGCAGTTGTTGTTTTTTATTTATTTTTACTGAACTGTACCATGAACTTGTCCTATTCAGTCACATAGCAAAAGATTAAGAAAAATACAACTTTTAAGCATGAGTGATTTATCTTCATTGTAGACAATATTTTCATTGTGTTATTTATTGAATATAAAATAATAATTAAAAATTTCAAGACAAACTTTGACAACAAAACAAACTTTGCTGTTATCTGTTCAAAACATCCGAAAACCATCATTTGAAGATCAGTTTTATATATATATCGCCCCATTAAAACACTCAACTTGATTTTTAAAGATATTTTGAAAGAATTAAGCGTTTATAGAGCACTTTATTGTGTATTGCTGTACACCCACATGAACTGTGTTCATGTTCATGTTAATTCACAGTACATAAACTAAAAGATACTAATTTACCTTTAAACAATATATGAATACTTTTTTTTAGCTTAATATTAATTAACATTAATAAATGCTATTTAATTATTGTTCACGTTAACTAATATAGTTAATGTTAACAAATGAAACTGGATGGCAACATTTTATATATTGTGTGTATGTGTCTCTGTGTTGATTTTAAAGTGTAACCCTTTCAATTCAGTAAACTTAAAATCCAAACTAGCAGAGGGTTACTGTGAATGCATTTGCCAACTGTGCACCGTTTTCCTAATTGATTCTTAGTTATGTAGCGCTTAAGAGTGATGTCTTATAACAGGAGTCACCGGCAAAGCAATATCCACATACAAATTGTACAGATAGGTAACGATTTAAGCAGAAGTGGTGAATGTAATGCAAGCACTAATAACATTTTGTTATCATCATGAATTACATGTTCTTATCATCATCATCAGAATATAGGGAAAATGTTCACATTTGGTTCACAGTTGGCATTATCTGAAGTCCTTGCAGGGGATTAGGTTTATAGCAAACTCCTCCTAGACATTTAATGAAATCAACATTATATTTGGTCAGTCTGATCTAGAGGCCTTAGAGATGTTAAATTGTGAAGATCTTGAGTTTCAGTAAAGGGCATGTCCGTGGCGGCCTGACAAAGTTTGATGTTTCGCCATGGACATAGGTGTAATAACTCAGCCATAAAATGTCTGATCTGCCTCAAACTTCAGAGGTTTGGTAAGAGTCCTGGCCTGAAGACACCTAAAGGCCAATATTCAGATATTATCATAGCGCCACCTGTTGACACCAGGATATATCATATCTTTCACTAACTCAAACATACCAAGGTCAATCTGCACCAAGCTTCATATGTTTGATAATAGTGCTGGCCTGAACACATCTACATGCCAATAATCAGTTATAGGCATAGCGCCACCAGCTGCCAATGGGAAGTTTGGCACATTTTGGACTTATGACATATTTCTCATATATTTACTGTATTAAAAGCATACTGCCCACCGTTTGCTGTTTTCCTAAAGCCACTGGTCGGCGTTGAGCCCGGGTGCGAGGGCCCGTTCATCGCTGCTTGCAGCTTTAATTGTTTTTATGACCCTTAACCGTCTGGCCTCATTTTCCTTAAAGGAAAAATAGGCAAAAAAGGGTTTACCAATGTATGTTTGCACATTATCCATTCATATCCATGTAGTTGTTTCAGAATGTTGACAACTCCTGACACCACACACATAAGACAGGGCTCACACTACACTCTTTTAAACTGGAACAGCTGAAATGTAGTTATAAGTTAGGCTATTTTTATACAACCACCTTTCTTTGAGCTTCCAGTCTGTCGTCCTCGAGAAATCGCAAATCTGGTACTGATAGACTTAGAGATTGGTTTTCCAAAGCGTTAATACACCTGAAAGATTCAACAGTATCTGAGCAAATGCAGTTAACCCTGCCTGAACCATCTCCATCCGCACAAACAAAGCTTCGTCTAACGTTACACTTCACCGACATTTCTGAAACTGAAATCAGTGGCGAAAACGACGGCACATTAATGCTCCTGACAAAAACACGTTTTGAGGTGTAATAGCCTATATGTACTTACCCAATCTTTATTCATGTTTACTGCGCCGCACTCCGTGGACAAACTTGCTGCGCCTCTTTTAAAACGTTTAAAAAATGCCAAAATCACATTTCGTTTTTCAGTGGTGTTCATGTTTATGTTCTATTGTGCCGATGTTGACATAGCCTAATAATGTTGCCAAGTAAATAAGTGTATTTTTTATATATTAAGAGGTATAACATTATTTCAACCAGTGTTATAGTTTGCTGTTCAATTACTGTTTTTATTATTAATATTATAATAAATATATTAAAAACTTTTTCTGGTATTTGGTTCAGTAGTCATCTCTATCAAACGTACGGCATAAACAGATATAAGGTAGTCTATTTTTAGTGACGTGCGTTTTCTTCTTCAGATCGTGCCAATATATGCACTTTGGTGTCTAACCAGCTACTGGCAATCTGTTATGTTTTCCTACACTAGAGGGCGCTGTGAGCACTAGATTCAGTAGCAGCGCTGATAATCGCAGGCTTTTTAAGTAACTTCTTTTTCTTTTTACTGAGCAGTATCAATTTACAAACTCATATGCATAAAACTCATAAAACAAATATGCATATGAAAAATACACACTTTCCCATAAATACATTTCCAATCATACATAATAAATATCCATGTGTGTACACAGGTGCATCTCAATAAATTCGAATGTCGTGGAAAGTTCATTTATTTCAGTAATTCAACTCAGATTGTGAAACTCGTGTATTAAATAATTTTAATGCACACAGCAGTCATTCTTGAGACAAAGCATTTCTAGCAATTATAACTGCTATTAGCTTTGAAAAAAAATATTTTCAATTGTAGATGTTATGGGGATTAATAACAGAATGTATTTAACAATTTTTCTCTTCAATTTAATTTTATCATTATAATGTGAAATCTGACACTTATTGTCTTCTCACTACATCTAAAACAGTGTGTCCACAGAGAAGGGTTTACTCATTCATATGCTATAAAATGGATAATAAAGTTTTTTAATGATGAAAAAGACCTTGTTTTATTAAAAGCAACACTTAATATTATCTCATATCAAAGCAAGGTTGTTTTCTCAGTGAGACATGTGTTTAATAAGGTTTTGAAGTGTGTCCTCACTTTTTGTCAACACCGTCAGACATTAATTAAAATGTAATAAAATCAGGGAATATCATGGGCAGCTCTCACTCTAAAGGACCCCCTTGCCACAGTCCTCTTCTGCAGAGTACATCAGTGTCACACAGGCTTTGCTAAGTTTTATTGTTTTATATTATTTTAATTTCTAATGTTAATATTTCCTGTGTCACAGCTCTGATATGTCAACACCATCTTCCAATTTCTGAGGAAATTATTTGAAATATTTAGACTATTTTTAAAAAGGTTAAAAATTATTCAAAGATTTCAAAAGTTATATATATCTTTGAGTATGAAAATAGATGCCACAATTAAAAGAATAGCAGGCATAACAAGAATCACATTATTAATGACTGTTAACTCCTTTAATATAGTTTTGATTAAAAGAAAAAAAACATTAATTCCCAATCCCAAGTTGTCAATAATCAAATCATATCAAATCATATTTTTAAAGGCAGATTGCCTGCTGTAACTTTGTACAGTTCCCCTGATGCTTTAGGCCTATCAAGCATCCGCTCAACTCCGCGACAGTCTCACATATAACACCTCCTGTCTCGGGCAGGTGCCCAGTGATGGTGACCTCCTGCCTTAGGTTGCCCTCCGCTTGGCCAAAAGAGGATCTTACCCATCATTGAGAAATCACCTCATTCACACTGATAACCGCTCTTTCCCACTGGACATCCTAAACAGTGTTCTTTCAGAATTTGCTGTTTTCTTGCAATTTAGGAAAGGTGCATTCAAGAACCATGAGATCTAATAAAATATGGGTTTGGACATGTTTAAATCATCATGTTGCTAATTCTAAAAATTAAATATCACAACCGTCCTTTCAGTTTAATGTTCTGCTGATTTTTTTTTTTTTTTTTCAGTCTAAAAGTAAATTAGTCTTTCGCCCAAACATCAGTAAATATAAAAATTGCATATTTTCACTTGTGACGAGTCTCTGTTATGTTTACAGCTTTAGCCATGGTGGAGGCCAGCATGCGATAAACAAACTGTTTCATTGCAATCAAACAGACCTATATATATATATGTTATTTTTTTTCAGAGAAATATTCAATCACTGAAGAATCAGTGAATTCTTTCACAGTTTGAATCACAGCGTTGACACTCATTCTGGGAATTCCAGCCTCATTGAGTATAGGTGTAGACAATGAGTGACCAATCAGCTGCCCTCTTGTCAACAATATGTCAGCTTCAATCTGATTTAATATGTCCAGAACCATAAACAATCCCATAACTTTAGAATTAGTGCAGTTTGATTTGATATTTTCGTTTTCAATGCCATTCAGATCTCGGACACACATTGGTCTATACGTCCCCACTTGACCACTCCAGCTTTCTTCAAACTGCCAGGAGAACTTGCTGCACCCTGAATACCTCTGTATTGCCTGTTCCTCTTTCAGACAATCGGCAGGGTGGGTGGGGCTAGATCTTGGTTATAACTCACTAGTCCACAACCTCTGTTAGCAGAAGTATCAGTAACATCCCTACCAGTCTGCCCGTTTGCATTCTTTAACTCAGAAGCATAATCCTGCCATTTCCTATCTGTCAACATTAGCCTTGCCTGAGAAATCCACAGACAATTCAACACATGTGCATACTACATGCTTTTTACTTTCACTAACTTCTCTCATCAGCCATTCAAACTGTCTGTGCAGTCCCTACGTTTCTCTAAATCCATTTTTTTAATTACCTGGTAATCCTTTTCCTTATCTCCCAGGTCAGTTAAGGCGGCTTGGACAGTAAGAGAAAGAGATTTCGTTGGACCATCTTTCCTAAGTGCAAAAGCCTTTACTCCGTATGCTGACACCACAAACAAAGACTGATAGAATTACTCTACTCGGATTTATCTTTATATTCTTTACTTAAATTCCATCAAGGTATTTATTTCCTTAACACTAATTTCACAGCAGTTATATTTTGATTGATTCTACAAACCGTCTGACAATTATTTAAGCCTAAATTTAGTATAATCAAATGATTAATAGCAAGGTGTGGCTCTAATGTGACCGAACAGTCGAGTCTAATCCCAGAGCCTACATGCCAAGAACGGCTTCAGATCTGACCAGCACACTGAAGTAACCCCAACAGCGCGTGTCTCAAAATATTGTTGTGCAGCAGAATTACTGACAGCACTGCTATACACCGCAGTAACTCCTGAACAGTGTACAGCACAATATTTATCCACACTGTAGTAACCCATAAACAGTGTACAATACATTTAATGCCGCCAATCGTCATTCCCCATCACAGAGCGTGCCCGTTTTACACGATTAAACCATCGCACACCCCAAATTCACTCTCTTGCTGCAGTCAAGAATATTGAATGAAATGGGTCTGCAAGATATAGCTCCTAGACTCAACAATCCACACAGTCAGCCACATGAAAATAGAAGAGATATACTCACACCTCTATTTTGCCTTGCGAAGCATCAACAATATTCGATGGATTGTTGAGGATCCCAGCGGTGCCTCCAAAACTGATGCAAAAAAATGATTGATTCCACATCAGATAGTGGGGGTTAAAATGTCAAAATTTGTACAGTAATTGCTACATCTTGAATATATATTTATAGAAAAGTCTTAAAACTAAACATGTTTTTGAATTATTATGGGTCATGTTTTGTCCTAATGAAAATTAACAATGGTATTATTAGGCCTATATTAAAAGTATAGTAACCATGTTTTTTTGCAGATTGATGACTATTTATACAAATACTATGGTGAAACTACATAGTGTAGCAAAACCATTGTTAACTTGTGATTACCATGGTTTAACTATAGTAACCATGTTTTGGTATTATTTTTAGTAAAACCATACAGATCTGGCCATTTAAAATGCGCGCGGGAATTAAAGTGTTCTCGCCAGTGTATTCCAAGGGAACACGGAAAATACATTGACATAGGAAAGACATGATCAGTAGGAGGCAGTCATGTAAAGCACTGAACTGAAGCGGCAGCAAACATCGCTCTAAGCCCGAATGACTCGTTTGTACGGTGACCTGGAGGGGACATCTTCTTCGGACATTATTCGTTTATATTCGTTAATTTTCGTTAATCATTTCGATCTCTTTTAACATTCAGAATCTAAAATCTAAACCCTCCTTCAACGCGGGGCTTCCACCGAGGTGGGCTCCGAGCAGGCTCTAGACAGGGACCATCGAGGTGGTCCCTCTTCATGAAGGATGGGGGGCTACGGCCCTTCCTAGATCTCAGACAGTTGAATCTTTCAGTCAGAGTAACTGAAGTTCAGACTGGCGGTTACGTCACAAATCAGGTCCGAGGACGAATTTGTCACGATAGATCTAAGAATGTCTCCATCCTTCCTCAACAACAGCAGGGAGCTCTTCTTTCAGCCAAGCACTCTCCCCCCCGAACTTTCGCAGAGGGTGTGGATGCGGCTCTGGCTCCTCCATGATTCCAGAGCATCCATATACTCGACCACTGTAAGCCGGGCAGCATCGAGGTGCTGCTCTCGCTCACATGCAAGAACTGGGGTTGAGACTCAACGCCAAGAAAAGTGTGCTGTCTCCATTACAGAGAACCACTTATCTAGGTGTCGTATGGGATTCGACCACGATGCAGGCACGGTTGTCTCCTGCTCGGATTGAGTCAATCCTTACTGCAGCAAATGCGGTCAAGCTAGGCCTGTCACTCACTGTCAAACAGTTTCAAGTACTGTTAGATCTTATGGCAGCAGCAGCCAACGTGATACCTTTTGGCCTGCTGCACATGAGGCCGCTACAGTGGTGGCTCAAGACCAAGGGATTTTCCCCGAGGGGGAAATTCATTCCGCAAGTTCAAGGTCACGCGGCAATGCCTACGTGCCCTGGACATGTGGAGGAAATCTTGGTGTTTTATGAGAGCAGACGTCCTGTCGAGGCAGGGGCCAAGGCCCGGGGATGTATGCTTCACCCAGAATGAGTGAAGCAGAGTTAGAGAATGTCTGGCCAGATTCAGGGGACTCATTTGCGACTCATGAGACATCGCAATGACCCCTCTGGTGCTCTCTACTGCTTCCAGCTCCTGCGGGACTGGATGCTATGGCACAGACATGGCCGAGGCCTCGTCTGTACGCCCTTCCCCCCGATCGTTCTACTCCCTGGAGTTTTTGAGGGTGACCCCTGAGGGGGCACATCTCATGGAGACCGGTCTCTCAACCGAGGTTGCTGAGACCACCCTTTTTACTCCAGAGCTCCCTCTATGAGGAAGTCCTATGGCCTTGAGGAAAAGTGGTTTACTGCGTGGTGTAACCAGCACCAAATATGACTCAGCTTACTGCCCAATTGGTACAGTACTGAAGTCGCTGCAGTCTCGCTTTCCGCAGGGTTGACCCACTCCACCCAAAAGGTGTACATGGCGGAATTACTGGCCTTCCACGCCCCTTTTCGGTGCTTGTCAGTGGTTAGAATCCCCTGGGTCATACGCTTTCCTCCAACAGTGCACCTGGTCAAGAGCAGATGCCCGGCTGAGGCTCGGAGAACGGAATGCTTCACCCCGAGGGGTGAAGCAGATATGGAGAGTGTTCGACCAGGCTCAGGTGGACCTTTTGCGACTCAACAGACATCGCAAGGTCCCCTCTGGTTCTCTCCAGTGCCTCCAGCTCCATTGGGACTGGACGCCATGGTACAGACGTGGCCGAGGCTCCGTCTGTACGCCTTTTCCCCGTTCGCCCTGCTCCCGGGAGTTCTAGAAAGAGTACGCCGGTACGGAGTCAGTCTACTGTGAGTAGCCCCATACTGGCCGACCCGAGTATGGTTCTCGGACATCATAGCCCTCCTAGACGGCTCTCCGTGGGAGATTCCAATCAGGAGGGATCTCCTTTCTCAGGCTGGGGGCGCAATCTGCCACCCCCACCCAGAGAAGTGGAAACTATGGGTGTGGCCCCTGAGGGGGCGCATCTCATAAGTGAGGGTCTCTCAACCGAGGTTGCTGAGACCATCCTTCACTCTAGAGCTGCCTCTACAAGGAAACTTTATGGCCTAAAGTGGAAACTTTTCACTTCACGGTGTAGAGCAGGGCTATTCAATTAGATTCATTTGAGGGCCGGATTATCGAACTGAAAATTTGAAGGGGGCCAAGGGGGTGGGAGCCGTCCTGAACTCTTTCTAGGGAGGCCTATACAATTACATTGAAATGCATATTCACTCAAATTAACTAATATTACCAACACCAGCATCTATAAAAGGTTAACATTAGTGCTGTCTTTCAATCAATAAAAATAAAATAAAAATCACACATTTTTCTGTAATTAATCATGATTAATTGCATGTTTATATATTTTAGTGGTGGGCCGTTATCGGCGTTAACGTGCTGCGTTAACGTGAAACTCTTATCGCGCGATAAAAAAAATATCGCCGTTAATCTATTCTCAAATTTGGGTTGGGAGCTGGGTCTAAACTACGCAAGCTATGATGACTTTCACCTTGATAGTTTAACGCGGATGTATACCAAAGACTATAGATTAGAATATGGTCGCGCGTTTACGTCTCCTCCGCCAAAACACACAGACGGGATCGCGTCGTCCTCCATTCATAAAAACCGAATGTACTACAGCGAAATGCCACGTAAATTCGGCGTTTTTTGGATTCATAAATCAAATGTTGGTCAGTCACTTAATTCAAATCGCGATATGGACTAGTGTATGTGAAAACTGAAATGCAAAAAGACCGTTTTAATATGAATCCGATATGTTCCGTTTGCCTAGCTGTATGTATGCATTGCGGAGACGAGCTTTTACTACACGCATACTGAAACACACGTGACGCTCCCGGTAATTTTTGGCATTTTCATCTCACATGAACAGATAAACTCAATCTTCAAAACTGCTGTGAGTGTCACTTTTACCGTTTCATTTGAGAAAACTAGCATCATATCATACTGTATGACACAGAAACTTCACGGCAACCTGTCAAAATAAAAGTACGGTGTAACATGTAATGGGCTGGGTAGGTGTTGACGTTAAAAAAAACACAATCTTATAGGGAGAAATAGGGAGAAAAAATAATTTCATTGTTAGTTAGTTAGTAAACACAAGTACATCTAATTGAACATAATTTATTTTCATCAACAAATTATCATAGAACAGCTTTATGAGCTTTATGATCCATTCTCAAAGACTTTAAGTCATTATTTGGGTAGCACACATATTCTGAATGCCTTCAGCAGAATTCAAATTAGCCATTTTAATCTAGATTAATCTAGATTAATTCCAAGATTTAATCTAGATTAAAAAAATTAATCTATGCCCACCCCTAATATATTTATATTGTCAAAATTTCACACTGAACCTTCAAATTAAGGTAGAAATACATGGTAAAACATGAAGTACATTTTAAATATGTGTTTAATGTCATCTTTTTACCAATTCCTATTATTAATGAAGTATTGATATCAATACTGCTACTGGTGTCTCTATTAAATTAATTTTCTCTCAGTTTTACATATTAATTTTGTCCATTTCAACATTACAGTATAATTGAAAGCCAATATTTTCAACATTTAATGGGCTCTGAATATAAAAACTTTTAATTTAGGTTATTTTAAAACGATCTTCACATAAACTAGCAATTGTATATACATAAACTATACAGATTATTATTGCCATATACTGGTTATAATCGTGATTTTATGTATTTTAATTTGACATAAGTGTTTGTTTACCACAAAGTATATTTTGCCCATCAAAATAACATTCAAATTGGATCATAAGAGCTTTAAAGTGCTGAAAATGGTTGTGCAATAAGCTTGAAAGTCATTTAAAAGTGCTTAAATTTGTCTCTCAAAAGGTTGTACAAACCCTGAAATTAATACAGTAATAACATTCGACTATGCTTAAGTTGGTGTTACTTCTGGTTGTCTGACATAGCCTACATCAGCGCTGTTTATAACAGAATTCTGAGCAGAATTTGAATGATTCTCCCTAGATCTTGCAGCAACCTTAATTCATTCAGGGCGAATTCAAACAATTTTCACTGGATCTCGCAGCACTGTGCAGTGTCGCAAAATCAACTTTGGTTCTCGAGTAAAGGCTGTTCTGAGCTCGGACAAGCGTGTTTGTATGGGAAGCCAAACTATGGGAAGCCAAACAACCCAAAAGTGGGACGAAACAGCGCGGTATTAAAGTGCTCGCGCCGCGCTGACAAGTCATCTGCGCGGCCGACTCGACAGCGCAGGGAAGACGTGTTTGGTAGCGCCACCCAATGGGCAGCGCGGCGCTGACAAACACCAAAAGTGGGGCGGGACTTTCTGGTTTAATTGTAATCTCAAACGCCATTGGTTACCTCCTCTGTTTCAGAAGTCAGTCAAGTTAATAACTTAATGTTGTATGAAAAATTTAAATAGAGTAAAAGGGCCTTAAAGATTGCCTACTGAATGTCTATAGAAATACAATGTTTGCCTCCTTCAGACTTGACTGCAGTGAAAACAACACATTCACAATGAATCCTGCTGAAGACAGATTTTAATGAAGCACAGACTCACTTAAAACTGATCAAAGTGAAGAAATAATTCCTCGTAATAAGAGAAGCATCTCAGTGATGGCAACATTCATTTTGGATTTAGTACAACAGCTTTAAAACAGTCAATGTGAACACATTTTGGTAGACTTGGAAACAATGCAGATACTTCATATCACATTAAAACAACACAAACAAAGAGAAACCTGTTTGTTTGACTAAATATTTGTTTGCTCTTCGCCAACTGTAGAATATTGAAAATTTCATTCAAAACTAGTTTAATGAAGTGTACACTGATTTTTAATGTTTTTTTTTTTTAAAGAAGTCTCTTCTGCTCATCAAGCTTGCTCTTATTTGATCCAAAGTACAGCAACAACAGTAACATTTTTAAATAGGTTTACTATTTAAAATAATTGTTTTCTATTTGAATATATTTTAAAATGTAATTTATTTCTGTGATCAAAACTGAATTTTCAGCATCATTTCCCTAGTCTTCAGTGTCACATGATCCTTCAAAAAATCATTCCAATATACTGATTTGCAGCTCAAAAAACATTATTATTATTATTATTATTATTAATCATCATCATCATGTTAAAAACAACCAAGTTGAATTTTTTTTTAGGTTTCTTTGATGAATAGAAAAAAACCTGTTTTAAATATTATTGATAATAATCATCATAATTATTATTATTAATCATCATTATCATCATCATCATCATGTTAAAAACATGGTAAAACATGGTGTTGGTAACACTTTCTATGAAGTCCCTATTTATAATACATTATAAGGGTATTTCTAAGGCATTATAATGAATGCATAATGCATTAAAACTTTATAATATGTTATATCATCTCATATAACCATAACAACAATTATAATACATTATAATACTTCAGTATTTGAGGTTATAACTTTTAAGATTATGATTATTTATAACACACAATGGACGCCATATTAAATCTATTTCATTTATAATGGACTATATCTGTCATAGTTCTGTCTGTTTTGGTCTTTGGTTTCTCCCATCTCCCATGATAATCGTTTGATGGCAATGTGTGTGGATGTTCTTCGTGTTCCTGCCTGTTATTCCAAGAAGATATTAAATATAGTGTTTATTGTAATCTTGTCTTTCGTCTCGTCCGTCCAGCACGTCACACCCATAACAATATCATATTACATTTATTTTTTACATTATATTATGTTTTATTTTGCTGGTTCCCATTAGTCTATTTATTATAAGCTTAAACTTTCCAACAGTCAACTAACACTCCTTAGAGCATTAGTAGACTTAGGTTAAGGTTAGGCTATAGGTAGAAGGTTGATGTACGTGCAAAGTTACTTATAATATAATATAATAGTTTGTCTTTTGGGGAAACATCAACATTTAGTGTTGCATATATTTAGCATACTAATAATAACAATTACTGCTAGCGGACATGGAGTTGCAGAGTTACTTATTAAAAGCTGTCTAAAGGGTACCATCAAAATAATCAAACTGATAATACAAATGTGTCATTTCACACATTCATCTGATCTGATGAATGATTTTCTTTGGGAAATATTATTATTGTTACTTATACAATAAGTGGTATTTGTATGCTTTAAGTAAAGTGACATGAGTAACAAGGTAAGATATGAGACTAATAATACATTATAACTATGAGGAGGTTATCATACTCTTAAAAGCTATAACCACAAATAAGTAAAAATTATAATACAAAAACTGTTATTATGAATACTCATGAGATGAGATGATATAACATATTATAAGGTTTTTATAATGCATTATGCATTCATTATAATGCCTTAAGAATACCCTTATAATGTATTATGAATACGGGCTTCATAGAAAAGGTTACCAAATGTTTTTAGGATTATTTGATGAATAGAAAAAAATCCTGTTTTAAATATTGATGATAACAATAATCTTTGTTCAATAATTCAATATTTCAATCAAATGAAATAATAATGTTTCTTGAGCAGCAAATCAGTATATTAGAATGATTTCTGAATGATCATGTGACTCTGAAGACTGGATAGTAAAAATATATTTTAAAATATTACGGGTTTTCTTTATTTTGGAGCAAATAAATGCAGGCTTGGTGAACAGAAGATACTTCCTTAAAAACATTATCTTACTTTTCAAAAACTTTTTAAATAGTAGTGTATGTAAGCTACAACAACAGCAAGGAAGAAACAACACTTTGCAAAAAGTAAAAACAGTTTTACAAAAACAATTTACAAAAGAGTAAAATAGTCATTATTAAGTGCAACAATCTCTGACAACTAGGCTGCAAACAGCACTATGAACTAACCTTCAGATGAACTAACATTCAGACTTCTTTTGAGTGTAATACCTCGGTTTCTCATGAAATCTCTGATGTTTTGTACTGACTGGTTTTTCAGTCCAGGCTCTTCAGCTTTTTTGCACTGAAGACATTAGGATTTAGAAGCCAAATGTCCTTTGGCGATATGCGCTTGAAATATTTAATCACAGCGGCAACTTCTGCTTTTGGCCACACCATCCTTCTCTTCCTAGTGTTCTCAGGATGTCCAACACTTCCAGCCACTAAAAACAACAACAACAAAAAAAGTACTGTAAAATGCTGTCATTAACTTTTTCAATTTGCTTTATACAATGTTAATGAGTGCATGTAATGAAATAAGTCATGCACAGTTTAGAGGTTTTAAAAAATGCTTACAATAAAAGTCAGAGAAACAGGATTATAAGCTGGCTGCTTTTAATGAAAAACAAACAAACAAACAAAATGTGCTAAGCTTCACTCTGAAAACTGTTAAAATGAAAGCTTGATGGTAAAAATCAAGATGTAAATATCAGTATTGCAATTTTAGTTTAACTGTACAATTTATAATTTATACTGTCTGTATATATATTTTATTATTTTGCTGTGTAATAGTATTACAATGCATTTATTACTGTCTGATACTTTAAATAATTTATTTCAAAGAATCACAGCTGTGCTGATATACAGCCATACATTATGTTTCTATTTATATATATATATATATATATATGGTCCTGTGTGAAAAAGTGACTCCATCATAAGAAAGAGACTGGGCAAAAATTTTGATGATTTACAGTGCCTTGCGAAATTATTCATACCCCTTCATTTTTTTTTTTCACATTTTGTTATGTTGCTGCCTTATGTTAAACTACTTTAAATTACTTTTTTCCCCACATCAATCTACACTCCCTACTTCATAATGGCAAAGCAAAAATTAGGTTTTTAACATTTGTGCACATGTATTAACAGTGGTGTCAAAAGTATTCACATTCATTACTCAAGTAGAAGTATAGATACTAAGATTTAAAAAGACTTTTGTAGAAGTTGAAGTATCAACTCAAGCTTTTTACTCAAGTAAAAGTATAAAAGTACTGGTTTCAAAACTACTTAAAGTAAAAAAGTAAAAGTAATGTAAGGGAAAAAAAATGCCATTAAGGACCAAAGCTTAGGCCGCGCCACAGGGGCCTATTGTGCACTACCCCACCTCCCCAAAAAACATTTCTAAAGGCCATAGTGACTATGTTATATTAAAATGTTAATGTTGAAAAATTTGGAATGCACTAGGCTACCTGTTTTAGCTGCATATTTGCCCATTGAAAATAAACGCATTTTATTACAATGCAAATAGGCTACATTAAAGAACCATAAATGTGTACTACTGAGCATTAACGTGTTTCATGGAGCGGAAGATATGATGATTAGTTGCTGCCTATAAGTATTGTTATCGCAACATTGTCAATCGCGTTGTCAATTGCAAACTATTATTTATTCAAACGTCTTTCTATCAAACTACCTACTATAGCTTCATTTGCAGAGGATGAAGAGAAAGCACCCGTTTGATAAATAAGCAAGTAGTCGAGAAATAATAACTTGTAAGAAATCATCTTTTTTGAGTAATGACCCGAACACTGGCTATATCCTTGCTGGAGTGCAGGGCCTTTATTTAAAGTAAATAAATGAATGAATAAAACAGGACAGAATCAAATAATGTTAGATACTGAATTCAAATGCGACTTTTATTAATAATTTATAAAATTAATAATGCATTTTTGTCATATAAAAATGCATGCAGTAAAGCATTGATTTTGAGCTAGAATGCAGGACTTTTATTGCTAAGAAATTCTGTAAAAATTACTTACTTTTGTAGAACACAAAAGATATTTTGTAGAATGTAACCAAACATATTTGTTTACCCTTGATTTCTACTCTATAGACACAATTTTTGAATTTCTCAAAGTATCTTCCTTTATGTTCCACAGAAGAAAGAAGTTCATACAGGATTGAAATTACATGATGTTGAGTAAATAATGAAAATTTTTATTTTTGGGTGAACTGTCCCTTTAAGAACTTTAATATGTATAGTAAACACTAGGGATGTAACGGTATTGTAAATACCGTCGTACCGCAATAGCAGATTTTTTCGATACTACCGTGGTCGCATGACTCGATAAAACCATAGTTCTTCTAAGAAAAGTTTGCTCAGGCGAATGGAGCGAACGGGAGGTAGCGGGAACTACAATTCCCATCAGCCCAGGTGTGGCCGCCCCCCTTGAACGTCAAGTTCATTTTATTTTCGATATAGCGCCAGATCACAATAGAAGTCATTTAAGGTTATCTTTCCCATAGAACAGGTCTATATACATTGCTCTTTTATTAATCAAACTAAATTGCCTTATGTTATTTATCTTATTTACACGAAGGCATGTCATTTCTGTCTCTACACTGTCACGCGTTTACAATGTCTCCTCCGCGAAAACACGGACTGGATCGCGGACTCCATTTATAAAAACGGAATTTACTATAGCGCGAAATGCCACGGAATTTGTCGATTATTGGATTAATAAATCAAAAGTTGGTCTGTCACTTAATTCAAATCACGATATGGACTAGTGTCTGTGAAAACTGAAATGGAGAAAGACCGTTTTAATATGAATCCTGCATGTTCCGTTTGCCTCTGTGTGTATGAATGGAGGAGACACGTTTTTTTTTTTTTACTACACTCATACTGAAGCACGCGTGACGCTCACGCTTATTTTTGGCCTTTGCATCTCACATGAACAGATAACTCAGTCTCCAAAGCTGCTGTGAGTGTCACTTTTACCGTTTCATTTGAGAAAACTAGTATCATATCATACTAACTACGGTATACACACAGAAACTTTACGGCAACCTGTCAAAATAAAAGTACGGTTTAACATGTAACAGAACAATATTAGTCTTGTATTACTGATATGTTCAGTGTTCATGTAAACTGTTTAATAAACACTTCTGGCACTTTTTTCGAGTCTCTTCATTAGTTTTGTTTTTCCTGTAAATGATTCAATAAATACCGTACCGTGTCATTCATACCGAGGTATTACCGTACCGTGAAGTTTTGATACCGTTACATCCCTAGTAAACACCTCATTTATATAAGGCACTGATATTTATCTTTAATCAGGCTCTTACTGAATTAACATTTTACTCCAATTAAAATGAATTACAACTTAATATTTAAAAAGAAAGAAATTATTGCTTAAAATCCAGATATTAACTGACTAGTATTAGTAAGATGTCGTCACAAGAATAAATTTACAATGGTTGTTTTTTTTAATAATAATAATAAACTATGAAATTTTTAATAAAAAAATGACAGTAATTATGTATTGACGTTTATCACTTTACCTCCTCATGCAGCTGTTTTCAGCAGCCCAGCAGAACCTACAGAACCTTTAATGTTCTCATATCACACAACTGCCAAACACAATTCTGTGTTAAATCTAAATGCGTCAAGCAACTTGAACTTGCGCTATTTATCACTTTGCATCGCGCTGTGCGGGTGACTGATTCCGCCACGTCACACTTTTGGACTATTTGCAGTTTCGAATGTCATTTAAAATAGCGCATACAGGCCTGATAGTGGAAAAAATTCCTGAGCCTGAACTTTTTTTTCCCTTGCCCCCCGAGGTGAGTGGGGTGGAGGTACTATGTATGCGACGCACTTTTAACACATAACTTGTTGGTTCAGTTCAGTCAGATAAAGGTTTTTTTTTTTTTTTACAAAAAAAGCTTATAGATTGGCATTTCAGCCTTTATCCCATTAAAATGAATAAATCAAGTATATAATGCATAACATTTATTTAAAACAATGTCCTAATTGTTTAGATTTTTAGAAAGCACATTAACTTCTTTCACATTTACAACTCTGTGTTTGCATAAAAAACATTGGTCGAGATTTGCAATTATATGATGTTTCATTAACAAAGTTCGGGAGAAGCGCGTCAGATACTTAGCGTAAACAGCACAAGAGGAGCCCACTCAAGTCAATCAGCGCCATAGGTTTAAATACAGCGGACTCACCTCCATTCACTTGATGGTTTATCAGTAACTGGTTCGCCCGTCCGCTACTACGTCGCAAAGACAAACTGCCACAAGAGAAGACGATTCCGACTCTCCTCCGGCCGGCTCCAGGACCGTGTCTTCCCCGCATTTCGCTTCAATTGAGCCCCAGGCCTCATCTCGCGGCCGCCGCTCGGCCCAGACCGCCTCACAACGCCTCGGCCTGCCCTCGCCTCCATCGGCGAGAACACCAGCCGATTCCCCAGCATCATCCGCTCGGTCAGGCAATCAATTCCGCCCATAGACAAACGGACTATGGCGAGTATGAAACTAGCGCTGGCAAAATCCGATGTCCAGCCTTCACGCAAGTTAAACAAAACAGAATTATTTAACTTGTACAATAATCTGCAACTAACTAAACCTCTAACCCCGAAGTCGACCAAAAGGAAACACAAACCTCCGGCCGCGCCGACGCCAATGTCTTTCTCCCGTGCGAGGCCTCTCACAGGGCTGGGAATCGATTCCAAAGAATCGATTCCGAAGCATTAGGAATCGAGAGTCGATTCCAAGTTTGGAATCGATCCCATCAAGGGGAATTGACTCCTTATTCAGAGCCGTGTTCAGTTCAACAACTTATATCTATGTACATAGATGCCTGTCAAACGAAAGACTGCATCCCACGAAGGCTGCATATCTCAGCTGCTAGTCATCAAATGTTGCCGAACGTTTTCGGCGATCCATGAAAATAAACTGAATGAAACGATCATTACAGAGCTCGTCTGAAGCACCCATTAATTCGGCTCTTGCTCACTGATAATTATTAAAATTCTGTTAGATCGTTTTAATAAACTAGTCCAAAAAACTATAAGTTATTTTACGATGGGAGTCACCCATGTTGTCCACAAATTTGAGCGCTGCACGACGGAATAGACGTGAGAATGCAGAGAGCACCAATCAGTGGTCTCTAGAACGCACCTGATTGACAGCTAATCCACAAGCTCTAACATTGGTGTTGTTGTTAAAGTTGTTTATTTTGTTTCACTGTATCGTTTGCTAATTTTGTGCGACGCATACTGTTAAAGTAAATATCATTCAGCTGAACTGTGGACATTAGACACTTCATGACTTGTTTTAGTATTGCAATAAATGCATGTCCACTGCTGAGCCCTGGGTTATGACTAATTCCATGGGCAATGCAGACAAATTACAATTTAAAATCTGTCAGAGCCAAAAATATTGTACATTTTCATATTTTTACAATGAAGCTTCATATTATGAGAAAGCTACTTTCTTTGACTTCAATATCCTGCAGTCATTGCAAAATTAGCTTCATCCAATTTAAATGGCAAGAATTGAAAACAACAGTGAGGAAATCGATTCTGAACCAGGAATCGAAATTGATTCCAAAAATTTCGGAATCAAACAACCCTACACAGAACAATGGCCGCAGCCCAGCCCTCCACCGCAGCTCCACGTCAAGCAATGCCTGGGCCCGCAGCCCAAGCCAGCGTTTGGCCGCTTCGTCTGCCAATCGCAGCCCTGGCCACCAACCTTTTTTCTCGTGGAGTTCGCAGCCCAAGCAAGCGCTTGGCCACCAGTCTCAGCTCCGCCGCCCGCCCCCGGCAGCTCGGGGCTCGCAGCTCAAGCGAGCGCTTGGCCACAATGGCCGCCTCACACAGCCTCGCCTCTAGCTGCAGTCAGCTCGGATCTCGCAGCTCAAGCGAGCACCTGGCCGCACTGGCTGTCACACACAGCCCCGCCTCCAGCTCATGTCAGCTCGGATCTCGCAGCTCAAGCGAGTGCTTGGCCGCACTTGCCGCCTCACACAGCCCCGCCTCCCACTGCCGTCAGCTCGGATCTCCCAGCTCGAGCGAGTACCTGGCCGCACTGGCTGTCACACACAGCCCCGCCTCCCGTTGCCGTCAGCTCGGGGCTCGCAGCTCAAGCGAGCACCTGGCCGCACTGGCTGTCACACACAGCCCCGCCTCCCTCTGCCGTCAGCTCGGGGCTCGCAGCTCAAGCGAGCGCCTGGTCGCACTGGCTGCCTCACACAGGCCCTCCACCAGCCTCCTACAGCTCACTCCTCCAACCACAGTACTCGCTCTTCACTGCAACACCAATGCCGAAGCCAAAAGACCTGCTAATCGCTTCTGGTTCCAAAAACATCTCAAGTCCGTCCTGCAATCATCAGGCATCCCAGCAGGAAATTTCTCAAGCCACTCTTTTCGCATCGGGGCAGCAACGCCAGCAGCCCAGAAAGGCCTCTCTAAACAGCAGATCCAAACCCTAGGAAGATGGTCATCAGAAGCCTTTCAGAGCTACATCAGAACTAGCCAGTCACATATCAAAGAAGCCCACCAAACCCTCATCAGCCCATAAGCCACCCAAAGTAACCTTCTCCAGGTCTCCCTATCCCCCCGCCTGGTGCAATGCTAGGAGTCTTGATCTCCCACCATTGCCATGAGAGCCCTCCCAGGCGGGTCTTTTTCTCCCTCCCGGCCCGGCGGGCCTAACCCTACACCTTTCCCCTGCCTGGTGCAATGCTAGGAGTCTTGATCTCCCATCATTGCCATGAGAGCCCTCCCAGGCAGGTTCTTTCACTTTCCCTTCCCGCCCGGCCGGCCAGACTCTACGCCTCCTCCCCCCGCCTGGTGCAATGTTGGGAGTCCCGATCTCCTATCATTGCCATGAGAGCCCTCCCAGGCGGGCTTGTCTTTCCGCCTCCCGCCCAGCGGGCCAAACGTCATGCCTTCCTCTGTCCGATGCAACGTCCCCGCCTGGTGCCATGCTAGGAGTCTTGATCCCCTATCATTGCCATGAGAGCCCTCCCAGGCAGGTTCGTTCAGTTTTCCCTTTCCACCCAGTGGGCGGGCCAAACGCTACACCTTTCCCCTGCCTGGTGCAATGCTAGGAGTCTTGATCTCCTATCATTGCCATGAGAGCCCTCCCAGGCAGGTTCGTTCAGTTTCCCCTTTCCACCCAGCGGGCGGGCCAAACGCTACACCTTCCCCCTGCCTGGTGCAACGCTAGGAGTCTTGATCTCCTATCATTGCCATGAGAGCCCTCCCAGGCAGGTTCGTTCAGTTTTCCCTTTCCACCCAGCGGGCGGGCCAAACGCTACACCTTTCCCCTGCCTGGTGCAATGCTAGGAGTCTTGATCTCCTATCATTGCCATGAGAGCCCTCCCAGGCAGGTTCGTTCAGTTTCCCCTTTCCACCCAGCGGGCGGGCCAAACGCTACACCTTCCCCCTGCCTGGTGCAACGCTAGGAGTCTTGATCTCCTATCATTGCCATGAGAGCCCTCCCAGGCAGGTTCGTTCAGTTTTCCCTTTCCACCCAGCGGGCGGGCCAAACGCTACACCTTTCCCCTGCCTGGTGCAATGCTAGGAGTCTTGATCTCCTATCATTGCCATGAGAGCCCTCCCAGGCAGGTTCGTTCAGTTTCCCCTTCCCACCCAGCGGGCGGGCCAAACGCTACGTCTTCACCCTGCCTGGTGCAATGCTAGGAGTCTTGATCTCCTATCATTGCCATGAGAGCCCTCCCAGGCAGGTTTTTCTCTCATCCCCCCCACCCAGGGGCTAAACTCTCCCTCCCCCCCGCCTGGTGCAACGCTAGGAGTCTTGATCTCCCATCGTTGCCAAGAGAGCCCTCCCAGGCGGGCTTTTCATTCTACCTCCCCGCCGGTGAGAGCCCTCCCGGTCGGGCCTACATACTCGCCGCCCACAAGCGAGACTCATCTATCCAACGCCACGTGCCATAATCTCCCGCCTATCATCTCAGTAGTCTTTCCGACCCCAAACCACGTACTCCAACATCAACAGCTGGCAGGGCCTACCTGACTGTAGCCTCAAACCAGAGCACTCTGGCCTGCCTACCTGCCAACTTCCCGATCATCAGCCCCCGTCACATTAGTGTCTATTTTGGGGGGTGTCTTTAATCCGGCGGCTGTCCTTCTATCTATTTGCTTTTTGGGGGGTACTCTGGGTTCGGGCCATCCCCGAGCTCGGAGCCCTTCACCGGACAGCACGCCAAACATGCATTTCTATTCTCCGGCTAATTATATGTAAGCGCGAACTCGTGAACTGACCAAAAACAGCTAAAAATTTGGACGTGCAAATTAATTCTATGTCACGAGGGGGCGCTTTAGGAGCGCTGAAATATTACGGTTTCCCTAAGAATGGCTGAAAGCAAAGCAGCATTAACGCTGTTTTATCAGTCATGAAATGAAAATGCCAACGACACGTTTCTGAGGACAGTCGCTTCCCTTCAGATACATTCATATAAAGACAACAGTGCCGCGTTTTGACTTTGAAAGTGCAGTGAGCATATTTATTCAATGAAATCATTGCCTCTTAAAGTTTAATCCAGCTCTATCGCGATTCTCGTCTTTCCGTCCCCAACTGTAAGACCTCTTAAAATAATTAATCCTCTTCTTTTACTATTTAAAATATTTACCACTTTTTATGGCCTTAAATTTGATACAACTAAATTGAGTTTTAAGGACCCCATGAGCCCTCTACTTCAGGATAGCCGTCGGGCAGCCGGTCAAATAATGTTGGTAGCCCGACTGGAAAACCCAATAGCTCCGGGACGTCGGGCTAGCGATTTTGCGAGCCCTGTAAATATGCCTTTATCGAAATCCTTAATGTCTTCCCCTGGCTTCATAAACATATCCATGAATTACGGTTTGAGTTGCCAGTAGGAGACAATTGTACAGTATGGGAGCTAAAAACACCTTCGCGCATGGAGCATTGCCTTAACCTGTATCAATCTATTTGACAAAGACACAAGGCCCGCCCCTTCCCTACTTCTGATTGGCTCATCGGCTAGAATGTGACTTGTTTGAGTCGTTGAGCGTCAAGCTGCTCTCTGACCTGCACATCTCAGAGAAATGACAGATCAATATCCGCGAACCTGATTTTTTTTTTCCCCGCAGCCACAGTACGCCGGAAATCCGGCGTGGTGCCGGAACGCTATCACCCCTGCGCATAATGTGCGGGAGGTCTGCCTCTCTTCGGCGATCGGGCCACCGGGAATGTCCCGGTTCTCCCCGATGGCCAGGAGTGTGACGTGATTTGTGTCATGTCACGTGCAGGTGTGATGGATCGTGTACAAACCAATAGGGTGTCGGAATGGTATATGTTTATACTTCTCATCCAACCACAACCAAATTCACTCTATGTGGATGGCGCAATTTATCTGGATAGTTTTTTTTTGAACGATGACATGAATGAAAACTAGCCGAAAAGAAATAGGAGTAACGAGTCTATTTTTAAAATGTAAGGAGTAGAAAGTACATAAAATTGCGTGAAAATGTAAGGAGTAGAAGTAAAAAGTCGTCTGAAAAATAATTACTCCAGTAAAGTATAGATACTCAAAATTTCTGCTTAAGTAAGGTAACGAAGTATTTGTACTTCGTTACTTGACACCTCTGTGTATTAAAACTAAAAAACTGAAAAAATCCTGTTGCATAAGTATTCATACCCCTTTCTGGGACACTGGAAATGTATCTCAGGAGCATTCATATTGCTTCTAGATGTTACTACACTTCGAGTGGAGTTAAACTGTGGCAAATTCATTTGAATGAGTCTGAAAATGCAAAAACCAAGTCCTGAGGTCAAGATAACTGCCTGTAGAGCTCAGTGACAGACTTGCGTTAAGGCAATGATCTATGGAAGAGTTCAGAAACAAATCTGCTGCATTGAAGGTTGACAGAAGCATTCTCCATAACGGAAGACGATTGGAACAACTAGGACTCTAGAAAATGTCTGGCAGCCCCCATCCAAGCTGACAGAGATGGAGAGGTGAAAAGGTGAGGCAAAGAATGGCAGATAATTGCCAAATGCAGATGTGCAAAGATGCTCACATCAGACCCAAAAAGACTTGAGGCTGTAAAGGTGCTTCAACTAAGGGTATGAACACTTATGCAATGTACTTATTTTAGTGTTCTATTCTTAATACATTTGTAAAATTTACACTCCATACACCATAATAATGACAAAGCAAAAACCAGATGTGCAAATTTTACAAATTAAAAATAAAACACTGAAATAAGTACATTGCATAAGTATTGTAGTAACATCTAGAAGCAATATGAATGCTCCTGAGCTAAATTTCCAGTGTCCCAGAAAAGGGTATGAATACTTATGCAACGGGATCTTTTCATTTTTTTATTTTTAATAAATTTGCAAAAATGTTAAAAACCAATTTTTTGCTTTGCCATTATGGAGAAGGAAGTGTAGATTGATGTGGGAAAAACAAGTAATTTAAAGTAGTTTAACATGAGGCAGCAACAAAAATGAAGGGGTATGAATAATTTCACAAGGCACTGTAGTTCAGTTCAGGGCTGATATGGATTTAGACCTTGAACCAGCTCTGTGTTCTCTGGTGACACGGTTTAACTGGTAGCTGTGTTGTCTGGTAAGTTTCTGCCTGGTCCTCTGCAAAGTCTGTTTGGCACGGGTTTTCGAACACGCATTAAAAAAGCCAAGTTGTGAAGCAACAGAAATGCACTGAGCTATCAACCCGAACAGATTAAGCCACAGATTTTTGAATTGAAGTCAGGATTTGTGACCCGTTATGAAAACCAACCATAGTTTTATTATAGTAAAATGTATATTAAATTTTATAGTTTATGGTGTTAACTTGCATTTCATGGAGTCTCAGACAATAGTAAACTCGAGGCTACTATGGTTTCATTAAAAAAACTATAGTAAAAACATGGTACAAATTCTTCAGAGACTAGCTGATGTCTCATTTGATTCATTTAAAAACTTAAAGGAACCGTATGTAAGAAATTTATGTCAGTTAATCATAAAATGGCCCTGACATGTCACTAGACATTAAGAAATCATGTTCATTTCAAATACTTCTTTCACTGACAACAGTGGTCCGGCCAGGATATTGTCATTTAAAAGTGAGAGTTGCAGCCCTCAACTGATGTTATTGTTGTCATTTTGTGTTTTGGTCTGAGGCGCCACCCTCCAGCTATCTACCAATCACGAAATCAGTAGAGTTTTGTGAGACGGGTTGCCAGCTCTGTTACAGCTGCACGAACGTGTCGGATAAAACATGTATAACGTTACGAAACCTAAAAGACCTCGTTATGAATCCGAAATACGTCGTGACAAAGTCCGAAATAAAACAAGGATTGGTATAGGAGATGCCTTTGAAAGATGGAGACGGCTGAAAACGCAGAAGAATTTGAAGATAGACGCCAACGTTGCTGATTTTCTCCTGGACAGGTAAGATTCATCTGTGTTTGGCTAACTTTGCTTCCGTTCACAGTGGATTTTTTGCGGTCGGCCGTGCTAAATGCGTTCAAAAAAACCTTTATATCGCACCACTAGCAGGGTATGAAAACAATCTATGTTCCAACTGAAATGTGGTATTACAGTACATCTTTGCGAAATATTTGGCTAATCGCCATCTGTAAATTTTTGCGATACATAATTACTTCGCAAAACATCTCTTGTGAAGCATAAACATAATTAACAGAAGAAAAACAAATTACTGTGTAGGACTCGTCACTTGCCATTGAAGCTCCTTGTAGCACTAGCAGCCTACTCCTGCAGCTTAGCTGGAAACCTGGAGTCAGGGGGGAGCGGGAGGGGATACACCGTTCTACAGTATTTTGAAAGTGATTGCAGTACCAGTTTTGGCCACAATCCTACATACGGTTCCTTTAACGTTATTTCCACATTGTTTTCACCACTATTTCCTACTTGAAATACTTTGGAAACATGATTTCATTTCTCATTTGACTGTAATAGTGAATGACATGTAAACGTTATATTCTAATGGAAACACTGCTTATTATACTTAATATAAACGTATTAAACTGTGCTTTTTGTTCACAGGCGATCATACCAATAAATTGTAATCTTTACAAGAATACCAAAATCATGTAATGAGCAAGTCTGCCTTTTTTAGAAAGCTTAATATCACGTCAGTTTTTGCTTTCAGAATCAGCGAATATGCTGCGGTCATTCCAATCCATCTGCAGCGGAGGAACAGGCAGGAACTATGTCACCAGATAACACAGCTAGCAGCTAAACCGTAACACCAGAGAACACAGCTGGTTCAAGGTCTAAATGCGTATCAGCACTGAGCTGAACTAAATCATCAACTACACGTACAAATGAAACGGAAGGTAGTCGCTTGGTGAATGATCTATATCTAGTAGTATCCTCAGTAGTACAGTCGTAATGATAGCGATCCTGTTTAACCAATCCTGCATTGAGCCTACCTTATTAACATATGGACACAGAAATGTAGTAAATGTAGAAATAAATGTAGTATAACACAAATGGTACAAAAAAGCACAATTAAAATTGCACTTTGACAAATTGATTTATATCTGCATTTATTTATTTCAGTATTCATTTATTGATTAATTTATGCATTTCTACATTTATTTATTCCTTAATTTTTTATTTGTTAATTTATTTAATCATGTATTTCTACATTTATTTATTTATGCATTTATTAAATTATTTATACTTTACTCATTTATCGTCCTCCATAGTCTCCGAGCAACACACACCTAAATTTAATTTCTTGATCCACATTTTGAATGAATTGGGTGAACCATTAGGCTTGTTGGATTTAAAGTGCCCTGCACAGACCGATTAGTGTATGTACTGCAAAAGTGATTCACAAAAATTGTAAGTAAATTATTCATCAACTATTTAAATGTACATTCATACATATTTAGAAATATAGTAATAGCGTGTTAATAATTTTATATTTTATAAATATAGTAATAGTGTGTTAAAAGATTTAAAAGCTCGGTATATATATATATATATATATATATATATATATATATATATATGGGCGTTTCTTCAACTAGGTGCACTTTTAGCCTTGAGAATTTGAAGAAAAAAAAAATGTTTCAAAAGTCACATAACACAGTCTCATAAGTTTAAATAATTTGTCTAGTTTTAAGGTCTGTAAGAGGACAAACTTAGATTACAAGAGAAATGGTTAATATTTTACATTTTATTTTTGACCTGCAATGAACAAATGTGCATATCAATATACAGCTGTTATTTAAAAAATAGAATAACTTTGTTTTTTATATTAAGTAGAGCATGGTTCATAAATTGTGGATAATTTTTTTAATGTGTGATGAGAACTCTTTAAATATTTTTTTTAAAATGTGTTTGTGGTGGAAATGACATGGTGGTGGTGGAAATTTTTGGAAATGACAAGAAATTAAGGTAAATGTAGGGAAGCTTCATCCCAATGCTGGAACATGACTGTTTCTGGATTGAAACATTTGCAGTCATGCAAATCTATTCTCACAATCCATATAAATTGTACTTTGTAACCATAAATGTCATTTCCACCACAGAGGACAGTGTAGTGGAAATGACTGTGGTAGGAAATTACATTTCTGTAGTTTTTTTGTGAAAAAATGGAAGATGGCTTCACTGATTGGCTTTGAATTATTACTTAGCATTTGTGTATGTAAAATACTCTTATTTAGCTTACATTTTTTACATTTTTTTACATTTGACGGTACAGCATGTGGTGGAAATGACGTAGAATAAATATATTAACTGATCAAACAATTTTTACTCTTGATTTTTCTTCATTTGTTGTTGATGAAAATGTAAATTCCCTCCATGTCCAACATGTGCTCTGATGTCACTCAACATTTCCATAGAAAACATCAAAAAAAATCTTTCACACAAACTTTTTAAAAATACATTACAGTGTTGTGGTGGAAATGACACCAATACTGTACGACAGCTATATTTTGTATAGAAAGTAATATTGATAGAGGTCTCATATTAAATACTATAATGTATTTTAATTATTTTACTAGTGCTTAATTCAAGGACATTAATAGTTACCAGATAAGTCATATTTTTAAACTGTATTTTCATTGTTGAAGTTTAAAAGTCTGGTTGTGCGACAAGGAGAAAACACTGATTTTGACACCTATAAAAAGGTTGAAAAGTATGAAAAAATCATAATACAAAGGTAGTGCATTTTTTTTTAGGTTGGTTCTATTGATAGCTTGACAAAGAAAGAGGAATTTGTCCAAAATTATATGTATTTTTAAAAATATGACCAAAGTACATAAAAGTGCCCATAGTCTAAGAATCACCCACATATATATATATATATATATATATATATATATATAAACAAAATTAATATACATCAACAAAATAAGCAACAACAAAAAAAAAATAACCAAGATATTTTGCTGTAGTAAGGAAATTTTCTTGTCTCAAGTTTCATGGCAGTTTTTAAATTCATTGCAAACAGTGAGCCACAAAGACGTGCCAAGTGTGGTAAATTTCAAATAAATTTTCCATTTCAAACTGACTCACAATTAGCTGAAACATAAACTGTATATAAAACAAACAAACAAACAAACAAAAAAAAAATATATATATATATATATATATATATTTTTTAGATTTCAGAGGATTAGGTTCATTACTGCTAAGTTATGTTTTTTGTAGGTGTACAGGAATTTTTAATTTTCTGTGACATTGCAGAGGTTTATTTTTCATTTTATAACAAGTGTACAGTTTTTTTTTTTTGAATCTTGAGCCTTAAATCTGCTTTGTAAAAGTTTTACGAGGCATAAATGGTTTTCACTTTAGATGAGCTCAAAAAATAGATACTGACAACAACTACCTGAATTAATCATGAACTACAGTAAGAATGTATTAATAAAGCATTTATTAACACGCTGAGTAACTATTATTACTATTATAGACACTATAATGTCTAAATATGTATAAATGTACACTTAAAGTTTATTAATCATTTAGTTACACTTTCTAAATGATCTTATGAACCTGACAACTCCTAAATAACTGGACTGTTATTAATATAATATTTAATTTAGAAATTATGAATTGATCATTAATACATTATGAAAAATTCTTAAAAACATTACAGATATGCTTATAAATCAGGAACAAAACATTTATAGCTGCATTTATAAACTGCTTACTACTGTCTATTAATGTGGAGATAATGCTTTATAAATGAAGAATTGACTATTTACTAAAGCTTTACTAATGGTTCATAGTGTATAGTTATTAGAAAGTGTTACAGAAATAATTTCTTATTACCATAGTAATAATAATAAAAATGATTAAAATATAGTTCACCCACACAAAAATTAAAATGTTGTCATAATTTACTGTGTACTAAATGTTATATTGAATCAAACTGTATATTTTGTGCTGAAGCTACTTTTTGTAATGTCTGTTTGATGCTTTAGTCAACAATGACTTTAAATTATCTTTCGTGAGTAATTTCTCAGCCAAATTTAATGTGTGATTAATTAATTTACGATTAAAGGGATAGTTCACCCAAAAATGATAATTTGATGTTATCTGCTTACCCCCAGGGCATCCAAGATGTAGGTGACTTTGTTTCTTCAGTAGAACAAAGATGCAGTCTGTCAGTCATATAATGGCAGTCAATGGGCACAAAATCATGTTTCTCCTAAACATATAAAACAGATTTGAACAATATGCTGTATAAAACAAAAAGAAATGGTATTTAAAAAAGTAAAGCTGACGCACATTAGGCAACTCTTGCTTCAGGCAGTACTTATGCCACACACTGGAACAAACTGCAAGACAAAAGAATATAAATTTATATAAATCAATATATCTAACTACTCCATATCTACTTTAGTTTCATGTTTGGTGAAACTAAAATGCCTATGGTTTCACTTCAATGTCCTGGCAAACCATTCTGTCCTCACAATGCAGTGTGTTATCTGTTAAACAGTGTGTAAACTCTACCTCAAGTCTCTGTCAACTTTCTATTTTGCAGATATAAAGTACAGATCTGGCCATTAAAAATGCGTCTATTTTCACGCGGCAGCCTGCAATTCGGCACGCGTGGGCACGCGTCCTGCCGCAGCGGCTTTTTTAGATTTTTTTACAACGTTGTTGCACTTCATATAATATCCACCAGGAGGCGCAAGGAACAACATTCTGTAGCCAAACACCATGGCCAGCTCTAGGGGGCATTGGTCACAAATACCAGTACAATAGTTCAATGATTCCTCTTTCCTGAAATTATGGTTCAAACCAATAGCAAAAAGATAGCCTATTCATAAGCAGGTGCAGTTGTATTGTTATTTTGTTTTCTTTCTTTGTTTTCCTGACGAACATTTATTAGACTGCATCGGAAATAGAAATGTTAATTTCGGTTATTTTATTTTTCCAACCGACAACTGACGTAAACCGCTAAATTCGTTTTCAGGGATTAATTATAGCAAGAAGCAGCATAAACATCAGAACCTCACGAGCAGAGCTTATGCACAGAGAAAAACCCAATAAACCTATATATAATAATAAATAAAATAGGCCCACATAAGAAATATATGTTTTCTTTTCTGAATGAATAATAATTTAACAAATTAATAAGTAGCAAGCCTATATGCAGAATTTTAGGCAATTTCTGCGATGCGCCCTTAAACCAGCATCTTGTTTCCATTTTTGTTTAATATTTTTTACAAATAGCCATTTGAGCAATGCCGTACTCTTGAACGAGTATTGTAAGCTGTATCCACTTTATTAAGGGGAAAAAAACTTTTTGGGGCAGCCGTGGCCTAATGGTTAGAGAGTCGGACTTGTAATCCAAAGGTTGCAGGTTCGATTCTCAGGTCCGGCAGGGATTGTAGGTGGGGGGAGTGAATGCACAGCACCCTCTACACCCTCAATACCACGACTGAGGTGAGTCCCTTGAGCAAGGCACCGATCCCCCAACTGCTCCCCGGGCGCCGCAGCAATGGCTGCCCACTGCTCCGGGTGTGTGTTCACGGTGTGTGTGTGTTCACTACTGTGTGTGTGCACTTGGATGGGTTAAACACATTAATAACAGCTAAATTCGTTTTGAGGGGTTAATTGTACACAAGCAAAAAGCAGCAGAAACATCAGAACGCGCAGATCTTATGCACAGAGAAAACCTAAAAAAAGCTGTATGTAAAATAAATAAACATGCCCATATGCGAAATATAAATTTCTTAATGAATAATAATTTAACAAAACGAAATAAAATAAAATTAATAAGTAGCAAGCCTATATGCAGAATTGTAGGCAATTTATGTGATGCGCCCTTAAACCAGCATCTTGTTTACATTTTTTTTTTTTACAAATAGCATACACATCTGCATCTTTTAAAGCAACATCAAATTAAGATATGCATGTTTAAGAGGTAGTTCGTCTTTTTCTTTTTCTAAGATACACAATTTTTGATACACTGACAATTAATTTGAGAGAGGAATAGAAATGGAGAGGATAAATATAAACTACAGTTTTTATAGAGTTAAAAATTAATTAATTTATTATTATTATTACTATTATTATTTTGATTTGTTTTTGCGATTTTGGTGCTTAGAAATTTATTCTAAGCGGGCAGCGGGCGAATAATATAGTTAATATAGCGGGAGCGGGTGGATGCGGAATAAAACTTCGTGGAATCGGGACTGGAAAAGCACTTTATTGTTATATCCTATAGACTATACTTCATCATCAAGCATGGGCGTCGGAAGCAAAATAAATGTGGGTGGGTCCTCCCCCAGAAAATAAATACTTTAGTATATGCCATTTTCTGTAGTCTGGTGCCTTTTTATTTAATGTTTTTACACAATGCAAATAGGCCATATTTACAAATATTACAAAAGACGGCTGTTGCGCAACATTTTCAGTGGCGTTAGTGATAATACGAGTAACATATCGTCTTTGACGCGGGAGACCCGAGTTCGCGTCCGCCTTTTGGTGAAATCATTTTCGAAATCGTCTCCCTTTTCACTTATATCACATCGGAAAGGCATTTGTTTATTTGTTAATTAATGAAATAATTGAAAAGTTGAAATAAAGTATCAACTAGGGTTAGATCACCTAACTTAAGTGTATCTGAGCACTATACTGTACTTTTAGGAGTGTTAATAATTAATTTTATTATTATTATTATTTTTATTATTATTATTATTGTCTTTAGATTTGTTCTTACGTTTTTGATGCTGTACATTATGATGGCGCACTGCCCATGCAGTTTTTTTTTTTTTTTTTTTAACTACTTGAAGTGAAAGGGAAGAAACCCATGTAGATTTGGCCTAATGTCCATGTAAATTGTCACGACCACACACAAAGGGAGAAGGTGAGTATCTTTCAAGGCATTTATTAACAAACGTGCACAGTTCAACACACGTGCAAACGGGTGAATAAAGGTCTCTGTGGTCAAATCTTCAAACACAACACAACAGGTGAGTTCAAGTTCATAAGGATCATAGCGTTAGCAACAGTCACTTCCCTCTAACACGATTAACGTGTTTCACAGGAGAACATCAGAGCAATCCACGAGGAGCACAGGAGAACATCGGAAGAATCCACGAGGAGCACAGGAGAGACAACAGGAGGGGGAGAAGATCCACAGAGAAACATCCATGCAACTTCGATACCAGCCGGTGAGTGAGTGACAGAGGTAAGTATATAAAGGGTGTGGTGATTGCTGGTGCAGGTGACGGTGATTAGAATTCTGGTGATGGTTCACGGGTGTGCTGTGGTGGTGATTGGCTGGTTGGTGGAGGATCGTGGTGATTGGGGCTGAGGGAACATGCAGAGGGTGTGACATCACCCCCTCCTCCACGGGTGACTCCTGGCACCCAAGAACGGCGACGGGGACGACCACGACCTCTGGGAGCTGGGCGTTCGGGATGTTGGCGGTGAAATTCCTCGAGGAGAGTCGGGTCCAGAATGTCGTCACGGGGTATCCACGATCTCTCCTCGGGTCCGAACCCCTCCCAGTCCACTAGGTACTGGAGCTGGCCGTTCCGCCGCCGGGAGTCTAGGATTTCTTGGACTTGGTAGATGTTATCTCCGAGGATCTCTGGCGGGTCGGGAGGAGGAGGTGGGTCCGATTCTGTGGAGGAAGGGAATAGGGGTTCAGTGTGGCGTTTGAGCAGGGAAACGTGAAACGAGGGAGCGATTCTGTAATGTGGAGGTAGGTTTAGACGGTAGGTGACAGGGTTGATTTGTGAGTGAACGGTGAAGGGCCCTATGTAGCGGGGACTCAGCTTCCTACTGGGCAGCCGGAGGCGTATGTCTCGAGTGGAAAGCCATACCTGGTCCCCGGGGAGGTAAACTGGGTTGGGTAACCTACGACGGTTGGCGTGTTCCGTATGCCTCCGTACTGCCCGCTGGAGATGGACGTGCGCTGAGTCCCACACCCTCTCGCTCTCTCGGAACCAGTGATCTACCGCGGGCACCTCGGAGGATTCTCCTGTCCATGGAAACAGAGCTGGTTGATAGCCTAGAATACATTGGAAGGGGGTTAGACCAGTAGAGGTTTGACGGAGGGAATTTTGCGCATACTCAGCCCACGGTAGATACTGGCTCCAGGTGTTTTGATGTTGGGAACAGTACGTCCGAAGGTAGCGGGAGATTTCCTGTATTTTCCGTTCGGTCTGCCCGTTAGTTTGAGGGTGATATCCGGATGACAGGCTGACTGTGGTACCCAGGAGTTTGAAGAAGGCCCGCCAGACCCTGGAAATGAATTGAGGCCCTCGATCGGACACGATGTCTTCTGGAAGTCCGAAGTTCCGGAACACATTGTGGAACAGTGCCTCTGCGGTTTCTAGCGCTGTGGGGAGACCTTTGAGAGGTATTAGTTTGCAAGCTTTTGAGAATCGATCGACTACCACTAAAATTGTGGTGTAACCCTGAGAGGGAGGCAGGTCTGTGGCGAAGTCTATACCCAAGTGTGTCCAGGGTCGGCGGGGAATAGGTAACGGTTGTAATTTACCTTCGGGTAAGCGGCGTGGGGTTGTGTTGACGGCGCAGACCGAACATCCTTGGACGTACCGTTCCACTTCCCTGCTCATGTTGGGCCACCAATATTTCTGCTGGAGGAGCGAGAGGGTTCGCCTGCTGCCAGGATGTCCTGAGCCGGGGGACGTGTGCGTACTATCCAGCAGAAGGGGTCTAAGACGGCTTGGGACATAGACACGACCCGGGGGAAGCTCTGGTGGTGCAGGTTCCTCGAAGGTGGCGGCCCGTATATCTTCGTCGAGTTGCCAAAGTATAGGTGCGAGGAAGACAGATGGGGGTAGAATAGGATCAGGATCGTCAGAGGTAGGTTCAGGTGAGTACATACGTGATAGGGCGTCTGCTTTGGTGTTTTTGTGGCCGGGTTGGTAAGTAATGTTGAAATTGAATCGGGCAAAGAATAGTGACCAGCGAGCTTGGCGGGCATTTAGTCTCTTGGCGTGCTGAATGTACTGGAGGTTCTTGTGGTCGGTTATTACGGTGAAGGGGAACTGGGCTCCTTCCAACCAGTGCCGCCACTCTTCGAGGGCGAGCTTTATTGCCAGCAGTTCGCGGTCTCCAATTCCATAGTTCTGCTCGGCTGGGGTGAGTTTCTTGGAATAGTACGCACACGGATGGAGGGATCGGGGTTCATCAGACCATTGGGACAGCACAGCTCCTACGCCTACGTCCGCCGCGTCTACTTCCACCACGAAGGGCCTTGAAGGGTCGGGGTGCTTGAGGATGGGAGCGGTGGTGAACATTTGCTTAAGACGGTCGAAGGCTTGCTGAGCCTCTGGAGTCCACTGTAGTACCCGGCGTCCTCCCTTTAAGAGGGAAGTGAGTGGAGCCGATAGGAGGCTATAGTTTTTTATAAAGCGTCGGTAGAAGTTAGCGAAGCCTAAGAAACGCTGAAGTTCCTTCACCGTCCTTGGTTCCGCCCACTTGGCCACTGCGTCCACCTTACCGGCTTCCATACGAACTCCCTCCGCAGTGATCACGTATCCGAGAAAGGAGATGGAGGGTTGATGGAATTCACATTTTTCTAACTTCAGATAGAGTTGGTACTCACGGAGGCGTTGGAGAACCTGGCGGACGTGGTCTTGATGTTCCCTTAGGTTACGTGAATAAATGAGGATATCGTCAATGTAGATGATTACGAAACGATGGAGGTAGTCGCGGAAGATTTCGTTCATGAAATTCTGAAATACGGACGGACTGTTAGCCAGGCCATAGGGCATCACCTGATATTCATAGTGACCGGTCGGGGTGATGAAGGCGGTTTTCCACTCATCTCCTTCTCGGATACGGATCAGGTTGTAAGCACTGCGGAGGTCGAGTTTGGTGAAGATGCGGGCTTCCCGTAGTTCCTCCAAGGCAGCTGGCACTAGGGGAAGTGGATAGGCGAATTTCACCGTGGCGTCGTTGAGCACCCGGTAGTCAATGCAGGGTCTGAGCCCACCATCCTTCTTGGGGACGAAGAAGAAACTGGATGCTGCTGGGGACGTGGAAGGTCTGATGAACCCCTGTTGGAGAGCCTCCTGGATGTAATTCTCCATGGCCTCCTGCTCAGGACGTGAGAGGGGGTAGATCTTCCCGTGGGGTAGTTTGGCGTCTGGCAGCAGGTCGATACTACAATCCCAGGGCCGGTGCGGTGGTAGTTGTGTGGCCCGTTCCTTACTGAAGACGTCGGTGAAAGACTGATAGACGGGGGGAATGGCGGTGACGGATTGAGTGGTAGGACTCTCTATGGTGGTGGCGTGCAGAGGGATAGGACGGTATGGAGACTCTGGATCCGACGAGGAAGGATGGTAGCCGTGGTTCTCACACGTTTTACCCCACTCTAGGACCTCTCCTGTGCTCCAATCTATGCGGGGTTGGTGCTTAATGAGCCATGGTCTGCCCAGGATGACATCCACGTTGGCTCGCGGGAGTTCTAGGAGGGTCAGATGTTCACGGTGGTTGTGTTGGGAGACGAGGGTCACTTTTCTGGTCCGGCGAGATATCTTACCATCGCCCAATGGTGAGTTTTGGATTGTGGTAATTTGGTATGTAACCTCATTTTGAACGGTGGGAATTCGATGTTTAGCAATGAAGTGTGATGAAACAAAATTGCCAGCCGCTCCGGAATCCACGAGCACATAGATGGGGAGAGTACGAGAGTTTACTATTAGTTCAGCGGTAATATGGGGTAAGAGAGACATGGCTGGAGTAATAGATACGGTACTCACCATTGGACGAGGCGGGCGGACTGGACAGACACTGATGAAGTGTGAGGCTTCTCCACAATACAGGCACAGGTGATTATTAATTCGTCGTTTCCTCTCCGCAGGATCCAGGCGATAGGAGTCGGTAATCATGGGCTCTTCCGCATCTCGTTGGGGTGACGGTGTTCGGAGTGGAGGGAAACTGGGTGCAGACTTTGTAGAAGGACACGCTGAGAGATGTTGAGAAATGCCTACTGCCTTCTTAATAAAAGTTTCCAGCGGTACATTGTCATCGTAGATGACCATATGCTTGCGGATCTGGGGTTTAAGCCCCTTACGGTAGGCTGCCAGGAGAGCGACTTGGTTCCAACCACTGGTGGCCGCTAGGGAGCGGAAGCGCAAGGTGTATTCATGAATATTGGACGTACCTTGATTTAGAGTAATCAGTTCATCGTGCACGGAAAGGGGAGTGAGAGCAGCTCCAAACACGTCCTTGAAGTGGGCAACGAAAGCATTATAGGAGATTAATGCATCGCTCCGTGAATTCCAGAGTGCGTCCGCCCATTGAAGTGCCTGCCCAGTGAGGAGGGAAATCATAAAAGATATTTTAGAAATTTCGTTTGGAAACTGGTGTGCGTTGGCTTCGATATAGAGGGAACTTTGCAGGAGGAAACCATTGCAACCGCCCGGGTCTCCGGAATAACTCATGGGGCGAGAGAGGGGCGTGTTGGAAATCGTCGTTGGAGCAGCAGGTAGAGATTGACGAAGGACGTTTACCATATCCGAAAATGGGTCGGGGGTGTCTTCGGTGATAGCGGCGCTCGCCTCCATGAGTGACGTGGTGAGTTATTACTTTGGGGCTGGTATCCTGTCACGACCACACACAAAGGGAGAAGGTGAGTATCTTTCAAGGTATTTATTAACAAACGTGCACAGTTCAACACACGTGCAAACGGGTGAATAAAGGTCTCTGTGGTCAAATCTTCAAACACAACACAACAGGTGAGTTCAAGTTCATAAGGATCATAGCGTTAGCAACAGTCACTTCCCTCTAACACGATTAACGTGTTTCACAGGAGAACATCAGAGCAATCCACGAGGAGCACAGGAGAACATCGGAAGAATCCACGAGGAGCACAGGAGAGACAACAGGAGGGGGAGAAGATCCACAGAGAAACATCCATGCAACTTCGATACCAGCCGGTGAGTGAGTGACAGAGGTAAGTATATAAAGGGTGTGGTGATTGCTGGTGCAGGTGACGGTGATTAGAATTCTGGTGATGGTTCACGGGTGTGCTGTGGTGGTGATTGGCTGGTTGGTGGAGGATCGTGGTGATTGGGGCTGAGGGAACATGCAGAGGGTGTGACATAAATACTATAGCCTAGTATTATATCCTAATATAGAAAATAATTTAGACAAATAAACAGAAGGCTCACTTTTAAAAACAATAAAGCTTAGCCTATATGACTGACAACGAATACAATTGTTAAGTATCAAAAGTGCTCCAGTGAGTTATGCAATTTTTTTCCACCTTTTTTTCTTTTTCTTTTTTTTAAAGTGGAAAAGTAGTTCTTCTATTTCGGAGAAGTTCGTTAAGTCTGTCTCTTAACAGCTTCCAGTCACGAACTGCGGGTACTCCGACCAACGATCAGTAGGCTACAAGTTTTTTTTATTTTTTTTTTTTTATTCCTCTTTAAACAGCTCCGATTTACATCATTTTAGCCTGGAACGAGGCTTAAGTCTGTTCTGGGAAACCAAAGGGAAGTTCTTTTTTTTTCTTTTTTTCAGTTTTCTGAAAAGTAGCCGTTAATGAGGCATCAGCGTTAAGCGGCATGCAGTATAAAGAGCGAAATGTTTATGAATGGCAGAGTGGGGGTGGGGTGGGGTGTTGAATGCTGTCTGTTGCCTTGTTGAAATCAACATTTGGAGACTATTTTGGGGGTGCTGGGGGCGGATTCCGACTGCATTCAGTTGCATTTCGAATTCAGCATTCAAATGCATGCCAGGGAGAAGGGGAAAGCTTTCCTCACTCGCTCCACTTTTTTCAAAACATTAGTGTCCACGGCCCTGACACCAGTGATGCGCGGGTCAGTGGGTAAACAACCCGAAACCGACCGTTTTCAACTAACCCGCCCGCAACTCGGACCGCCGAATAAAAAAAATGAAATATTGTACCCGACCCGCCTCCTGACCCGTATGTTTAATATTAGAGTGATTATGCTGTGGAGATGCGGTCTGAAATATCCCGACATCTGAAATCCATTGAAGCTACTTTAAAATAAAATAATGTGTCCTGTTGTAAAGTCGTTGCCATATTGTTGTGTATGAAGTTCAGATGTTATTATTTTAAGAAATGTATATATATATGTTTTAGGATTCTCCTTATTTTTGTTTTAGACATCCATCAATTACGGTGAATAAAAAAATTCCGCGCTGGTGGAAACAAGACTTTCGCTTCTACTTTTGAGACCGGTGTTCGGACGTTTTTCTAAAAAAAAAAAAAAACTCAAACCTTATTGTCATAAAAACAGAAGCTGAACATAATTCAAAACTGTAAAGTATTTGCTGAATAAAGAAAACATGAAGGATGCCGCTTAATATTTGGCTTTTACATTAACTTTAAAGCTTATCCCTCATTCCATTTGTTTTCTTTGTTTTGTAATCTTTATATTATTTTCGTGAAATGTATTTATGCTCAACATGCATTTCTCGTGGCCACGAGTTTAATGAATAAACAAACCTGCGTGACATTATAGTAACCCAGAATTATTTGAGATATTTTATTTTGAGTTAAGAAATTATTATATTAATTGTTATAGAAATTAATACAATATTAAATAATTATATAGGCGATGCTATATATGCTAATGCTGTCTGTGCGCAATGTAGACAGCTTTCACAAGTGTTTACATGTATTACATGTAGGCCTACTTCAAATTAAATAGCCCTGCAAGAAACATTTCATGCATCCCACAATCTTGTCCATTGACTGACTTTCTTTTTTTCCGTAATATTTGTATTATTTGTTTATATTCGTTATTTTTTCCTTCATTTTGATCTCGTTACATAACATTCTGAATGTAAATGATACTGTAAAGGTTCTATGACTGGGGTTTTTACTGGAATGCAGTTTAAAGGTTAAATTTAACATATATTGTATTTTATTTAGTCTAATTAATAGACAAATAATTGAAGAGTGAATCATTCACGTAGTTTAATTTGGAAATAATTTATCGTCACACAGTAAAATAGGCCTACATTCCTTCTATTAACTAATAGTCTTTTTTTCGTATTTGTCTTAATATTATTATCATTATCATTAGTATTACTATTACTAATATTATTTTTATTAGCCTGTTATTTTTGTATATATTTTTATTTCCGTGCGTTTCCATCCCTTAATTTGGCTCTCTTTAACGTTCATGTAAATGATTCTGTAAATGCTTGACATATGCTATATGACTGATTTTTACTGGAATGTAGTTTAAAGGTTGAATTGAACATATTTTATTTTGTTTCGTCTAATTAATAGACTATATAAAACTAAACTGTTTTACTGAGAAATGAATCATTCACGTAGTTTCATTTGTAAATGAAAACATGCTCATTTATCGTCACACACGGGGATAAATACAATCAAAAAGTCAAAACGTTATTGGCATAATTGTCAGACGTTAAAAATAAATAGCCCTAACCAGGTATTGAAATAATAATAACCTATAATAATAATAAATAATAAGTGATTTAGAGCTATCTACTTTTTTCTTTATTGTGAATCGCTTAACCTAAATAACTTTCTGTGTATGCTATTTGGCATATATTTAGCAAATATTGTGAACGACAATTATGCCAATAAAGTTTTGACTTTATGATTGTATTAATGCCCGTGTGTGACCATACGATTTACAAATGGAACGTGAATGATTCACTCTACAATGAAACACTATAAAGGTTATAATTAGACTAAAAATGAATATATATATATTTAAAATCCCAGCCATATAGCATAATCAAAGCTTTAATGGCATGTCAGCATTTATCATTTAGATTCGGAATGTTAAGAGATCGAAATTAAGGGGGACATAATGAATATAAACGAATAATAAATTTATTACAGAAAAAAAGAGGATCAATTAATGGATAAGACTTTAGGATGCATAAAATGTTTCTTGCAGGGCTATTTAATTTGAAGTACTTATATGTAATATTTATTCTTGATAAACTTTTGAATGCTGTCTACATCGCGCACAGACATTCGCATATACAGCATTGCCTATTGTTAATATATAACTTAATATTGCATTAATTTCTATAACAATTAATATAATCATTTCTTAACTCAAAATAAAAAATATTAACAAACCTATCTCTGATAATCCTGGGTTATGGTCACGCAGGTTTGTTTATGCATTAAACATAAGGATGTCGTTACCTCGACAAAATGATCTTGTGGCCACGACATAATATGACGTTCCCAGGAATTAATATCTCGTGGCAATGACAAAAAGTAATATGATGTTCCTACGAATTCATTTGTGTGGCCACGACAAACATAAGTTAACTGAAGGTGTCCCCTCCAGGTTACCTTAGTTTGCAGCAATGTTTTCAGCCTGCTCCAGTCCAGTGCTTTACATGACTGCCCCCTACTGATCATGTCTTTCCTATGTCATTGTATTTTCCGTGTTCCCTTGGAATACACCGGCGTCACGCGAGACCACTTTACTTCCCGCGCGCATTTTAAATGGCCAGATCTGTAAGCACACTCAACCAAAATGACACTTTACCTGTTCTGAACTTGCTTCTGGGAAGGGTCTTGAGATCTCAGTAACGGTGTCTGCATTCATCTGTCAAATAGAGAATGAATGTACATAGATATTAGGGATGCAACAATACAGTTAGTCCACGTTTCAATACGTCCCTCGGTTTTTAACCACGGTTTTCGGTTCGGTTCTGATATCTTGCCACTTCAGTGTGGGTTTTTTTGGAACAAACAAACAAAATACTCCTGTAAACATCTGCACACTAGATAAAGTGTGGTTTAGTATGTGTCTGCTTATTTTTTCTTTTGAGAGAGGTATAATTTTTTTGATTTTTTACGCAAAATAGAATGGGTTTCATTCATACTGGATGCCAGAGGGCGCCCTTGTGCAAAAAAAACACATATGCATCAAAGAAGTAGCGCTAATAACGTTCCGTTCCAGCTTCTCTAATATGGATAAAAGCATCGCTATTGCTGTAACTTATTAAAAACAAGATATAACGGTAAACGTTTTGAATGATGAAATCTAAGGACAATAAACACTCGTCTGCAATAATATATGGTTTATCTGTGTTCTTCAAGCCATCTCGGGTATTTTCATAAGCCATTGCTAATCGACATACATTGAATATGAGTAACGTTATAGAATTTATCGACTGCCTCTTTCTGTGATGAGAATCCACATCAGATCACAACATAAGGAAGTTATTTCAAACACTCGACTGATGTTGTGAATTAAAAACAAGTTATAATGTTTTTGTTTTTATAACTTTTGTTGGACAACAGGTTTAGAAAGGCTTATCATTGCATGTCATTAGAATGGAAGATGCTCTGCGTGTTGCGATATTTTTTTCCAAATATAAGAGGGGAAGCGTTTTCTCATTTCAGCACATGAAATCGTGGGCAAACATACAGCAAATTCCAAGAGAAATAAAAGGAAGGAAGATATTTAGATGCACAACCGAAAAACCGCAATTCACCAGCGCGTATTGAACCGTGGATGTCGTACCGAACGGTTCGATATTATATTGAGTATTGTGACATCCCTAATAGATATTAATACCAAATATTTTCACAAGCTAAAAAAAAAAAAAAATACTGTGATTTCCTGTGAAACTTGCAGGAATCTTAAAGTACTAAGATCCAGATTTTTTTCTAACATTACTGTTGAAATACAAAATACTGCATTAAAAGGGGCTGTTTGAAAAGTGTTGTTTTATGTCTAACATCTGCTTCAGCATTTTCTGGTACAGAATTTTCAACCATGTAAAGCTTCAATGACCAAGCCTTATTGATGTCACTGACAGCACACTGCATTGAAAGGACAAAGCGGTTTATCAGTACATGATGACCAGGGTTCGAAATTAACACCCGCCAACCCGCCAAATGCGGGTTAAAAATCATTTTGGCGGGTATTGATGAAAACTTAACAGCCACTTTGGCCGGTGATGCTTGAGCCAATCATGCAAATCATGTCAGAGACGCTCTGGGTCGTTTGTCCCCTGTACAAACCATTATTGTTCAGTGCGAGTGCCGCATTCTGTAATATGAGCAGTCATTATTCCGTCGTCTCCCGGGTGCTGATAGCGCTCGTGTGCAGGTGATACCTGAACTGCACACATTGCTATCTGGATTTAAACTAAACTCATTTAAGCTTTGCCAGTTTCAACATTTAAGAGCCATAAGACGCAAACACGCGCGCGCAGTGAGAAATGAGAAGATCTGTGTGTGCGCTCATCCAAAGCGCGCAAACCCGCGCCTCAGAACGCGCGCAAATATTACTCCCGCAGAAATGTTATTTCGTCCAGCTCCCGCCCGCCACATTTATGCCCCACTCCCCCTCGCAAAAACCTACATATAAGTCTCTACTTCATCTCTTGGCTGCATGAAACAAACCCTCGACCGCGCTAATGTAAAGGTACGATCAGAGTAATTGTACTAACGAACTCGCGCGTAATGTATGGCAATCTTGTATATCGGAGTCTAGGCACGCATAAGTCCGCTATTAATTCACAAACTATTCATGCTTTCGGGTCTCTGATCCATAGTAGCCTACTTTTGCGTAAAATTTTAAAGTATTCTTGTAGTTGTCAAAATGATTGTCCTGTGAGTGTTTTATAATGAATGCTTAAATGCTTAAAAAATACTCTGAAGTTGTAAAGAATCTCTGAATTAAAGAATATAGGAGATTTAAATCTGTATATATGTTAAAAAGTTAGAACTGAGCAGAGGGTTTTCTTTTAAATTCAAAAGTATAGTTTTAAACTAAGTTTGTTTGAGTTTTTTTTTATAACATGCATTAGAAGAATAAAAAGGCAAAACAAATGTTTTGGTTAATGAAAAAGGTTTAAAAATAAACACCTTTAGAGGAAATGTCAGGCATAGGGGGGCCTTTGTATAATTGACCCGAGAAGGAGGTGGGCCCCGGCATAGTTTCTGTACCTAAAAACCCTGAAAAATCAGTTTATTTTATTGCATCTTTACTCTATTGTATTTATTTGTGCTGTTGCTTAGTTAGATTATTCGTATTTCTTTACTTTACTTTTTTTTTTTTTTTTACCGTTGCACCCCTAATTTTCACCATGTAAAGATTTGTATAATGGAAATTCTGATTGGCTGGTAACTTCAGAAAGTTACCAGCCACTTTGGCTGGTGATCAAAAAAGTTAATTTCGAACCCTGATTATGACGGTTATAGTATCTCACAAAAGTTAGTATACCCAGTAACCATTTTAGTATATCTTTTCAAGGGACAATACTATAGAAGTTAAACTTGGATATATTTTAGAGTAGTCAATGTTCAGCTTGTATAGCAGTATAGATTTACTGTCCTCTGAAAATAACTCAAAATACAGCCATTATTGTCAAAATAGCTGGCAACAAAAGTGAGTAGACCCTAAGTGATAACAGCAGTATGTTGTTTAACCATGCAAAGGCACATCCTATTCATCATGTTTATGTTTTTGTCTGTTTGACAGGACCATAAAAACTTGTGTATCTTGTATTAGAGCAGTTAAAATTAGGAGCTTTAAGTACAATTCTCTCATACTGACCACCAGTGTTAATTTTGACAGCAAATTTTGATTTAGTTTTAGTCATATTTTAGTCATCTGAATTGTTTTTAATTTTAGTCTAGATTTAGTCAACTAAATATAAGATTTTAGTCAACTAAATCTAAAGTAGATTTAGTCAGCTAAAATCTAATGGGTTTAATTAAAGTGTAATGCATTTATTAAACATTTCTCTAAAATTACCAAACACATTAAGTAGGTTTCATATTAAGGTTTTATCATGATAGACACAGATTTAACTGCTGTGATATATTAAAATGAAATTAAACCACATATAGGCTAATTATGCATTCTTTATAACAACTGGTTTACCACATTCTTCATTCTTTCAATCAGACATTTAGTTATATAAATACATTTAGATGAATCTTTATTAGGGCTACTAATGTGATTCAGCCAAGAGCAGTGAGTGATTTTCTGCCTTTCTTTTGATAACTGGGACAAACGGCCTTTGTGTGATACTGCACTAATTAAACAAAGACCCATACAGGGCATTTACAGTAAATATGTAAACACTTCATCAAAATGAAAACTTTTTTTTTTCTCTCTCTTTTGGATTATTTTGTAGGTCCTCTACATCTACTTATTAATTTTTCTCCATGTTTCTTTAATAAACTTGTTTAATGTGAGTTAGCCATGTAGGGTTGTAAACCTAAAACTGGGGCTAAAAATGGCCCTGGACTTTCTGGCACAGAGCAGCAAACCACACCTGGTCCGCAACACACCACACCATAAACCCACCAGCTCATCATGCACAGAGCAATTTTTACCACTTACTAACATAAAAATATAACACACTGCAGAAATAAAATGCTATTTTTTAAAATGAAATTATTATCATTAACATTAATGAATGACTGCTATACTTCTTTACATTAGAATTTGTCTTTCCTGGTGTATATGACAATTAGTAGATAATTTAGAAGAATTTGTACACATCTCTTTTAGAGAGACAGTTTAATATCACTAAAGTTAAATACCTAACTTAATATCAGTCCATTTAACACAATGCTCTGCTCTAGAAGACCTGGAATTTAGTGCAGAATGTGGGCTATATTTATGGTGCTTTTTTATTGTGCTATTATTTAGAAATCATTCTGATTTGCTGCTCAAGAAACATTTCTGACTGTTCTGAAGTGACAGTAAGGATATTTATACTTAATACAAATAATTTATATTTCAAATAAATGCTGTTAACTTTGTATTCATCAAATAATCCTGAAAAGGTTAAAGTATCACAGTTTCCACAAAAACATTAAACAAAAAGTTTTTAGTATTGATTATAATAATTAAGAACAATTAGTAATAACTGAACATAAATTAGTAACTGATAATAATTAGGCAGCAAAACAGCATAATAGAATAACTTCTGAAGAGCTATACTATATTGCCAAAAGTATTTGCTCACCCATCCAAATAATCGGAATCAGGTGTTCCGATCACTTCCATGGCCACAGGTGTATAAAATCAAGCCCCTAGGCATGCAGACTGTTTTTCAAACATTTGTGAAAGATTGGGTCGCTCTCAGGAGCTCAGTGAATTCCAGTGTGGAACTGTGATAGGATGCACCCTGTGCAGTCCAGTTGTGAAATTTCCTTGCTCCAAAATATTCAACAGTCAACTGTCAGCTTTATTATAAGAACGTGGAAGCATTTGGGAATGACAGCAACTCCGCCACAAAATGGTAGGCCACGTAAACTGACGGAGCGGGGTCAACGGATGCTGAGGCACATAGTGTAAAGTTTGGTGGAGAAGGGATTATGGTGTGGGGCTGTTTTTCAGGAGCTGGGCTTGGCCCCTTAGTTCCAGTCCAGTGAAAGGAACTCTGAAAGCTTCAGCATATCAAGACATTATGGACAATTCCATGCTCCAAACTTTGTTTGGAGCTGGCCCCTTCCTCTTCCAACATGACTGTGCACCAATGCACAAAGCAAAGTCCATAAAGACATGGATGACAGAGTCTGGTGTGGATGAACTTGACTGGTCTGCAGAGAGTCCTGACCTCAACCCGATAGAACACCTTTGGAATGAATCAGAGCAGAGACTGAGGGCCAGACCTTCTCGTCCAACATCAGTGTGTGACCCCACAAATGCGCTTCTGGAAGAATGGTCAAAAATTCCCATAAACACACTCCTAAACCTTGTGGACAGCCTTCCCAGAAAAGTTGAAGCTATTATAGCTGCAAAAGGGTGGACCGACTTCATATTGAACTCTATGGATTATGAATGGGATGTCACTTAAGTTCATATGCGAGTCAAGGTAGGTGAGCAAATACTTTTGGCAATATAGTGTATGTGACACCGAAGACTGACGTAATGATGCTGAAAATTCAGCTTCAATCACAGAAATAAATTACCTTTTGAAATGTCTATAGTACTTTATGTTGTCTTTTACTGTATTTTAATCAAATAAATTCAGCATTCTCTCTCTCAAAAAAAAAAAGATAAATTTAAAGTCTTAATTATTTCAAATATTTGCCTGTTTGTATCTAAAATAATGCATGTGGAATAGCAAATTATATTTTTATTATAGCCTAATGTGTCACTTTGAAAGTGAAAGTCTTCAGATTTACAATGATCCAGAGTCCATTTGAGAATGATATTTTAGGCTCCCAGGTATTTTTTTTTTTACATTTTCTTAGACACGTAAAATTACAGAATTACAGTTTAGCTACTATATTGCCTCAGCTCACGTTCAAGTGCTGCACAGCTCAGCTCTGTGAATGGTAAATCAGGCCTGTAATTCTGATGAGCTGAATGTCACATGTCTCCTTATGTCTCTTGTCATTTGCCTTTAGGTGCGTTCGACTTCATGCAGCGCTGCGCAGACCGATCGGCGGCTGACTTGAAGTAGTGCATGCCGGTTAGAAATTTTGTCCGACTTGAACCGGCGCCGACGCCACGTGACGTCACGTGTGGCATCAAAGTAACGCGAGAGCGTTTCGAGAACAGCCGGCTTGCTCAGCCAGCGCAACATTTCAGAAGGGACTGCGCCAGGCTGTGATGACGTCACAGCTTCTCATGATTGGCCACATTCACCACATGACGATGATCACGCGTGTTTCGTGCTTCAATCCATATAATTGCATAACAAATCAATTTGCATGCCATTTCGTAAATAGTTTACGATCTTTTGACTGCAGTACATTTTATTCCCTTAAATTCTTTATATTGGATTTATGCATAAGTTTATTATTGTACTTTTTTCATACAGACCACTTATAGTATTCAGCTGCATATTTAAGTAATATTTTTTATGGAATAACTAAAATGTCACAGACATTTAATGTAATGTGGTCAACACTGATTGATGCTGAAATCTGTAGTTGCTGCTTCACTTGCATGTGCTGCATTTCTTCCAACAAAAAAGGTATTTCTATAGCTTCCAATTCATCTGCAATAAAGTAGGCAAACGCCACGTGATCTGCCATGTTTGAGAGAGCAACGAGATCTCCAACTTGTCCGACTTGACGGCTCCGTTTTCAGCTCCTCCCCGACTGCTTTCGGCTAATCTCGCCGATCGGTCTGCGCAGCGCAGCATGAGCTCGAACGCACCTTTTGTTTTGCACTGCTTGTCATTTGGTTTCTCCCTCTGTCCTCCCCCGTCTGTTTGTGATTATTTGGTTTAGTCCTGTGATTAGTCCTTGTTTGCCCATTATCTGTTTCACCTGTGTTTTCCTGATTAGTTTGCCTTTATAAGTCTGTCTTTGAGTTCTGTCTTTGTCGGTCATCGAATGTGTTCAGTGTTTGTGGAAATCCCCTGTCTCTTCCTTGGAAATCAAGATTAAAAGTATTCGTTATTTGACTTTGACTTTCGCCTCGTCAATCCAGCACCGGCTGTTACACTGAAGGCCCGGGCAAGGTTGTTACAAATGTTTCCAACAAATTTTGGTTTAATATTTAACATTCTTATTTAAATGTATTATTTATTTGAAATGTATTTGTTATTTTAGTGGTAAAAATTTTAGTCTTCCACCATCACAGCCCTATAGCCATGCCCACTTATTTACATGTTGTGGTAAACACAGACTAAAAAAATATCTTTTACGGTGGACCTGTCATACCACAGTAGCCATATATGCCATCATACCGCCCAGCCCTAGTGTAGCCTATGGTTTCACTTCAATGTCCTGGCAAACCATTCTGTCCTCACAATGCAGTGTGTTTTCTGTTAAATGGTGTGTAACTCTACCTCAAGTCTCTGTCAACTTTCTATTTTGCAGAGATGAAGTAAGCACACTTAACCAAAATGACACAATACCTGTTCTGAACTTGCTTCTGGGAAGGGTCTTGACATCTCAGTAACGGTGTCTGCATTCATCCGTCAAAGAAAGAATGAATGTACATAAATATTGATATCAAATATTTTCACAAGCTAAAAAAGAAAAAAAATCATGTGATGGCCCGCGAAACGTGCAGAATCTTAAAGTACTAAGATCCAGATTTTTTATGTCACTAACAGCGCACTGCATTGAAAGGTCATTGAAAGGAAGCTGTGGATTCGGTTGACGTTTGAGCTCATCTCTAACGCGTTCAGAGTTTCATTGTTTGCAGCCCGGTTATTGTGGAAGTTGTATTTTGAGTAATAAAATAAAATTCTAAAAATGTAAATACGAAAAAGAAAATTTAATTACTCATGCTTAACAAATGAAGCAGTTATTTTTATTTCATTATAAACTGGCCAAAAGAGACCTCCAAACTAGGATACCAGAAAGAAAAAAAAAAAAAATGTTATCGTTCTTGCTCAGAATTTGCTCGATATTATCGGATATCACAATATTTTCTAAGGCAGTTATCGCTAAGATTTTTTTTGCATATCGCCCAGCCCTATTTATCAGTACATTATGACAGTTATATGCCTACTTTTCACTAATCATTGACACACTTTAATGTCCTGGCAAACCATTCTGTCCTCACAATGCAGTGTGTTCTGTTAAATGGTGTGTAACTCTACCTCAAGTCTCTGTCAACTTTCTATTTTGCAGATATAAAGTAAGCACACTTAACCAAAATGACACAATACCTGTTCTGAACTTGCTTCTGGGAAGGGTCTTGACATCTCTGTAACGGTGTCTGCATTCATCTGTCAAATAGAGAATGAATGTACATAAATATTGATATTAAATTTGTTCAAGCTTAAAGAAACTCCAAGACCAAATCTCGACACTGTAAGTCTAAGATTAATTAGTTAATTTAAGCACTTCACAAACTATTGTTGTACTATGCTACCATGTTAATATGTCCCTCCTGCAATAATCTGACTCCTCAGCCAAACCTTTAACCTATCTGTAACACTAAACCTGTTCCTAACCGTACCAGTATCACACCTCAATAGCACTGCTATTATAGCAGCAAAAGTGTTGTACATTAACAAAAGCTTTTAATAGTTCCCAAACATCTGTTAAAATCCTTCGTAAATTTTAAAAACATGCATAACCATATTAATTGAAAGTTGAATGCCATTTGTAGGCATTTTAATTTGCATAAAATAATAAATCTTTAATTAGGTAATGCTTAAGTTTATTAATAAACATTAAGCACAGTATCTCATGTTTCTAGCTATTTAAACACAGTGCTGCTTGATAGTTTGTGAACCCTTTTGAATTTTCTATATTTCTGCATAAATATGACCGAAAACATGATCAGATTTTCCTGAAAGTATACAAAGTAAACCCAATCAAACAAGTGAGAGAAAAATATTTTTTTGTTTGTTAATGATTTAAGTTCTTTTAGTGAAATTGATGAAAAGCAAGTTTATGATTAAAACAAGAATAATTATCTGCCAATACTTAATTGATTTTCATACCCTACTTACAGATATTTGTTCTTGGTTTAAGCAAACTATTTTTTTTATTCTTCTTGTTGCATTTCACAATAAGTATATCTTGATTTAATAATTGTATTTTATTTATAAAGTAAAACAAAAATACTGAGGAAGTAATTTTCTGCAATTCACTGAACTGCTTAAAATTCAAAACTGGTGGTGTATCATATTCAAAAAATATACAATACCTCCATAGTCCAGTGTATGGAGTACTGTACCTTTGAACTTGTTAATGAATCGCTGCTCAAGGTATGGCTTGTCAGCTTTTGATTCTATGTGGCACTCTGCATCATGTTCAGGGTTAAGCCTGCGTCGCCTAGAACCATTTTCCTTTTCCTCTACCTGCAGAAATTAAGATACAGTACTATAAAAACACAATGTTTTGCAGAACATTTGCAAATATATACATCTGTAATGTGCTGCACCATATATACAGGTATACACAGAATTGCTTCATTCCAGTGTGTTTGATATGAATTTTGAATTTTATGAGAAAGACCCATACTCCAAACACACTCAGACTACTTCAGGTGGTGTGAGTAGTTTGCTGTAGGTTTGGTTTTTAGTGCAGTTCACTTAAAAAAAACACACAGGGAAAACAAAGCACTCTGCATACACATTCATTTGAGGTAAACAGCCTCTATGTATGGCTGTATTGTACAATGAGGTTGACATGAGATAAAATCAGCACAATTAATTTCATGGTGGTTTACATAGCTAACTTTACATAACTTTTACGTCTGTACCTCTAATTATATATTTCATAAAAAAATTATTAAAGATGTGTTAATTATGCTAAAGAGATGCTTTAAGTCCTTTTTTTGTTATTCTGCTATTCAGACTTTAAACATTTAATTATATTAATATGTTAAATGGGACAGTCTTACCTGCATTGAAACAGTCAATACAATATTAATAAAGAATTATCAATTCTAAATTACAAATTTATATTCTTAAAACTGGCTGAGCTGACCTCAGTTACAGTTAATTGACATAAAGAAGTAAAAATCAAGTAAAAACCACATTAAGATAGGTAATATGCAATACTGTAAGCTTTTAAATTAAAGTATAGGTTGAGAAAAAGTATATATTCCACAAAGCTCAGGAAAAAGGTATTATCACCACAGATGACAAATTAAATATTTGCTAAATTGCAGATTGTGTATTAGATTAACTAATTTCTGTCAAATAAATGTTAATTTTGCGCATTTCAAGGCATATGAATCAACCCATTAACGTTAACTATAACTTACCATACGTAACGTTATGCCTTTTTCTCTTTACAGTCATCGTTTTCTTTACCAATAAAGCCATTTCAGGGAACAACGATGATTAATCCTCTCAATCACAACGCGAATTCAAGGCATTTGGATGCTTAATAAAGAGTCTATTTCCTCATTGATGTCACAGTTCTTCCAAAACTTCCGAAATACTTTTAATTATTTAGACGCAGTCTATCTTCAGCTTCTTAAATCGCATATTGATTATGACGGCGTGAACATATATTTTTAACGACTGCCACCAGAAAACAGTGCATAGATAACTAACCATACAAAGAAAAGTACTTTTATGAATCAATATTAATCTTAATCCTTTATTTACTTACCTAATTTGCAGCTGCTGCATCACTCGTCGTCCATTTTGATTGCGAGCTCCCGCAGAGACTCCGCCTCCGGTGCAGGGGAGCATGATTAACCAATCGAAATGCAGCCCGCGTTTTCCGAACGGTCTCCGCCCATTTAGGGAGAAGCCCCTAGGCGTTTCTCAATGTCAAGGAAGGATCCTCGGAAGCCAGAATTTCGAGGATGCTACGTCATCGTCATCCGTCGAAGGACTGTTCCAATGTCGAGGATCCTCGGAATTTCAACCAAGGACTGTGTCCTTCATTCGAAAAATATCCCATACACAGGAAAGGATGCATAAGTGTAGCCTTCGCGCTCTTCGCGCTCTAAAATCACCCACAATCCTATGCGCGCAGCTTTGCTATCTTGTTCAAAAATACAAATGTCGGACGTTAGCGGAGTCATGAAGGGAATGAAGGGATCATTCGGCTCAATAGGGTAAAAACGGTGTAGTTGGGGAAATTAAAAATAAACTTGTTTGTGAGATAGGATAAGTCTTTAACAAATAGTTGTTAAATTATAAATATTTTTAAATATCAAATATTATTACAATGGCTTGGTTGAATTCCGGTGTGTTATTTATAGATAACAGACAACCGCGAAGTAAACGGCACACGGTTGCCATGAAAAACAGAGCGTTGCTATGGACGCAGTTTTGTTCACTCAGGCAATATAATCGTTTTTAAATCAATAAACTCCTTTTTAATCATATTGATTTTTTTGACTGTCAAGTGTGTTTAAACAGTGCAGGGTCAATTTGACGAAATGGATGTAATTATTTTTAAATGAATGATAAGAGCGGACCTTTCACTGAGGTAATGACGCAATAACGTGCACTTGCTAGCCTGTTCCATTTATGTGTTCTCCGAATGCTTAAGAGGAGCCTCGCCTAGCCTCTGAAGGAAGTGACTTGGAAGGACCAGTCCTGCCAAGGACGTATCCTTGACATTGAGAAACACCTCCTGTCTGCAGCCTGCAGATCGAGGCGGGGCTGAATCTGGGGCGGGGCTGCACGTGTCGGCCCGCCCACATGCCTTCTCATTGGTGTAGGTAAATGAATAATGTCGAGATAACGTAACTCCCACAACTTATCTCATTGGTGGCAAAGTAATGACGTTGAAAACATTATGGAGTTAAGGGAAATGAAATAGCAGACAAAATAGCAAAGGAAGTTACTAAAATAATCAAATTGATTTTACAGTTATTATTAGAGGAACAAAAATTATTATTAAAAATAAATTAAAGAAACAATGGCAACAACAATGGGAAGAAAATAGAAAAGGACGATGGTTTCATAAGATTCAAAGGAGAGTGGGAGAGATAAGGTGTACAGGGAGGAATAGGCGAGAAGAGACAATAATATCAAGGCTTCGGTTTGGACACACGGGATTAAATGGAACATTACTGAAAATAGGTAAACATGGCACAGGAAAATGTGAATATTGCCGGCATGAAGAAACAGTGGGACACGTCATATTAGAGAGCAGGAAATATGAAACTGAAGACAATTGACCTTATGCACTGAGCGCAATATGGAATTACCCATATAACCAAAAGATGGCAGCAGAGGATTATTGATTATGCAGCTGCCTTTTAAACTCCCTATATTTTTCAAGACCTCTTGCTTTTCGATTTATTATAAAATTACTAGTATTATAAATTGTAGTACTTTTACCTTCCTTAAGTATATAGTATAGGAAGTGCAGAAGATGCACTATAATAATTATATATAATTATATAATTACATAACTATAATAATAAAATATAATAATTAAATAATGCACTCAATATGAATCGATAGGAATATTAAATATGTTATAAAAATTTAATAACATCTTTTAAGTTTTATCTTGAACTCTAAAATCTATTGATCTATATTGTGACGAGCGTCCCGAACCTCAATCAGCGTCGCCCTGGAAACACACACGGATCAGCTGTGCCTCATCGCCGGCTGATCAGCCACAGCTGTCTTCACTCAGGCCGCGGCCAGATAAGCCGTGTGCGCCGCACAACTGGTGAGACCTCTCCGCGGATCACAAGCTAATGTTTGTTCTCCGTTTCTTCTCCAGAGAGCAGCGTGTGACCGATCAGCTGCACGGCAAGCACGGACCCGCCAGCACTCGGAGATCGCACCATTCCCTCGAGCACCGCCCGCCAGTTTCACTTTCACTTCTTCACTCACCGTAATTTCTCAATAAAATCCACCCTCCGGGGTTCTCACTGCAATCCTCCTTGTCGCGTGCTTCTTCACCCGCTCACACTGGTGGAGAACGGGAGCAGATCGAAAGAAGAATCACCGCCAAGGAAACACTGCTTACAGACTTTTTTTTCTTTCTGTTACAGGCGTGCGCTCCTCCCCACCCCCGCTTAATAAAGATGGACGCGATTCTGCAGGGGCTCACAGAAGTGAGCATCCGCCAGCAACAGATCGTCGAACATCTCGCCACTCGGCAGGGGCAAGCCGAGCAAGACATCGCGGCTGTCCGTCTCGCCGCCGCCCACCGCATCCCACTGCCGGATCCCCGTCTTCAGGTGACTCAGCTGCTACCAAAAATGACGGCTCACGATGACGTCGAAACATATCTGCAGATGTTCGAAACCACCGCTGTGCGAGAGGGATGGGACCGTGAAGATTGGGCGCGGCTGTTGGCACCCCTCCTCACTGGCGAGGCACAACGCGCCTATTTCTCCCTGCCGGCCGCCCACGTCGATCAATACGAGGAACTGAAGAAGGAAATTCTCGGCAGGGTCGGACTGTCTCCCATTACAGCGGCGCAAATGTTTCAAGAATGGGAGTATAAACCTCGCCAACCGGCCCGCGCCCAAGCGGCTGAGTTAACCCGCCTCGCCCATCACTGGCTGCTAGACGGGGATCCCACCGCCGCCCAAGTCGCCGAACGAGTGGTGGTTGATCGCTTTCTCCGGGCCCTACCACGTTCTCACCGCCAGGCAGTGGGAATGCGGAACCCCACCAGCACAGCCGAGCTGGTAGAGGCGATTGAGCTGGCGGATGCAACCCATCTGCGCGATCTCGGGGAGCGAGCGCCGCCATTTCCCCGGAGGGTGGTCCAGGAGCGGCGCGCGCCGGAGGGCACCCCGCGAGCAATGAGCAGGCCGGCGGCTCCAGGTCCGCGGGACGAGCCCATGCCAACGGAGTCCCCTGCAACACCCACGCGGACCTGGCTGGCGGGCTGTATCGTCCACCATGACATGCCTTTAGGAGCCCCTCAGGCGGAGATAAAGATTAATGGCCGGCCATGCCAAGCTTTGCTGGATTCCGGCAGCGCGGTCAGCCTCGTCCAGTCCGGCCTCCTTGCCCCGCGCTCAGAAACAAAGAGCTACATCCCCATCACCTGCGTGCACGGCGACACGCGCCAGGTGCCTGCCCGAAGAGTCAACATCGCGGCCAGCACCGGCACTTGGCCGGTGGAAGTTGGAGTCCTCAAGGATTTACCAGTCCCAGTATTACTTGGTCGCGACTGGCCGGGGTTTGACCGCCTCCTTGCCGCCGCCACACAGCCCGCTAGCCCAAAGAGGAGCCGCCCCCGACGGAGGCCAGCCAACAGGACGTCAAGACGCCCCGTCCTGGTGGCCACGGACAGCGGGAGAGACGGTGAGTCCCCCTCTCAAAACTCTAACCTCTTTTATGATGTGTTTCAGCAGGTAACGAGAGGGGGCGCCTTCGCCAAGGAGCAACATGAGGATGATCGGTTAAAATACTGCTGGAGTCAAGTGCGAATAATCGAAGGCGAGGATGTACAACCTGGCCCTCACCCTCTCCCGCACTTCATAGTTCAAAATGGCCTGCTCTATTGCGTCGCCCAGCGAAGGGGGGAGGTAAAACAGTTGTTAGTAGTCCCCCACACCAAAACAGACACCGTCCTGGAACTGGCACACGCACACCCCATGGCAGGCCATCTCGGAGTCGCCAATACAGTCCAACGCATTCGGGACCGGTTCCACTGGCCTGGCCTCGAGGCGGAGGTGAAGCAGTTCTGCCAGGCCTGCCCCACCTGCCAGAAGACGTCACCCAAAATGCCTCCCCCCAGTCCGCTAATTCCACTACCCATCATCGAGGTGCCCTTCGAGCGCATCGGGATGGATCTGGTAGGCCCGTTGCCGAAGTCTGCCCGGGGGCATGAACACATACTGGTGATTGTCGACTATGCCACCCGGTATCCAGAGGCAGTACCCCTACGGAAAGCCACCTCCAAGGCCATCGCTCAGGAGTTGTTCACACTCTGCAGCCGAGTCGGCATCCCAGCGGAGATCCTGACTGACCAGGGGACCCCGTTCATGTCCCGGCTGATGGCTGACCTGTGCCGCCTGCTCCGGGTAAAGCAACTGAGGACCTCCATCTACCATCCGCAGACCGACGGCCTCGTCGAACGATTTAATCAGACTCTGAAACAGATGTTGAGACAGGTGGCAGCCGAGGACCGTCGTGACTGGGACCTGATGTTGCCGTATGTCCTGTTTGGGATTCGGGAGGTTCCTCAGGCTTCCACCGGCTTTACTCCGTTTGAGCTACTGTTCGGCCGGCAACCACGGGGACTCCTCGACATCGCTAGGGAGGCCTGGGAGCGGCAACCGGCACCCCTACGCTCCGTGGTCGAGCACGTCAGGGGCATGAGAGAGAGAATCGAACAGGTCATGCCATTAGTCCGGGAACACCTTACCAAAGCCCAACAAGCGCAACAGCGACAATACAACCGGAAGGTGCAACCACGGGAGTTCCAACCGGGCGACCACGTCTTGGTCCTGGTCCCCAACGCTGCATGTAAGTTCCTGGCTACGTGGCAAGGCCCTTACACGGTCCTGGAAAAAATTGGCCCCGTCACTTACCGGATTCGCCAACCAGGAAAACGAAGAGAAGAACAACTCTACCACATAAATCTACTGAAAAAGTGGAAAGGAAATCGGGACCAGCTGGCCGCCCTCACCACCTCCCCTCCCGTGGTTGTTGATATGAACCCCCTGCTGACTCCTACTCAGAAAACCGAACTCCAACACCTGGTCAGTCAGTTCTCTGATGTGTTCTCTACGCTCCCGGGACAAACTAAAGTGATACACCACGACATTCGAACACCACCTGGAGTCATCGTCCGGCAACGCCCCTACCGGATCCCTGAGGCTCGTCGGCAAGCGGTTGAGGAGGAAGTCCAACAGATGCTCAAGTTGGGGGTGATAGAACCATCGCGCAGCCCATGGTCCAGCCCTATCGTCATGGTCCCGAAGCCTGACGGCACCCTCCGCTTCTGCAATGACTTCAGGAAGCTCAATGACATCTCGGAATTTGACGGCTACCCGATGCCCAGGGTGGATGAACTACTCGACCGCCTGGGGAGGGCCCGGTTCATCTCCACCCTTGACCTTACCAAAGGTTACTGGCAAGTACCGCTCACCGAAGACGCCAAACCCAAAACCGCCTTCTCAACCCCCACTGGTCACTGGCAATACCGGACCCTCCCCTTTGGTTTACATGGGGCCCCAGCCACTTTCCAACGAATGATGGACGTCCTCCTTCGGCCCCATCATGCCTACGCCGCTGCCTACCTTGACGACGTGGTCATCCATTCTGAGCGTTGGGAAGACCATCTAGACCGTCTGCGGAGGGTGCTGACAGAGCTACGAAGGGCTGGACTCACTGCCAACCCCCGTAAGTGTCATCTAGCCCTCTCGGAAGCCAAATACCTCGGGTTCCAAGTAGGACGAGGGCTAATCAAACCACAGGAGAGGAAGGTACAGGCCGTCCGGGCGGCACCACGGCCTACTACAAAAGCCCAGATACGGGCATTTTTGGGGTTGGCAGGATATTACCGCTGCTTCATCCCCAACTTCTCCTCCCTCGCTGCCCCCCTGTCAGACCTGACTAGGAAGGGACAGCCAGAACGAGTGACCTGGAGCCCGGAGGCAGATTCAGCGTTTGCGGAGATCAAGCGCGCCCTGACGTCAGAGCCAGTACTACGCGCCCCCGACTTTGGCTGTCCCTTCCTGCTACAGACGGATGCCTCCGATACAGGACTCGGGGCCGTCCTGTCCCAGATCCAGGAGGGTGAAGAGCATCCGGTCTTGTACATTAGTCGAAAGCTGACCCCTTCCGAGAAGAAATATGCAGCCGTCGAAAAGGAGGCTCTGGCCGTGAAGTGGGCAATCCTGGAGTTGCGCTACTATCTCCTCGGCCGGACATTTACCCTCCTGACGGATCATGCACCTCTCCAATGGATGGCAAAAGCAAAGGAGACCAACGCCAGGGTGACCCGTTGGTTCCTCGCACTCCAGGATTTCCACTTCACTGTGCAACACCGGGCCGGGGCAGCCAACGCCAACGCAGACGGCCTCTCCAGAGTGTGGTCAGCTTTCGCAGGTCTGGCAGGGGTCACTCCCCACCCACCCCCTATGTCCCCCTTGTTATCCTCTTATGTCTCCCGCAGGTCCAGGACAACGCTTGGGGGGGGGAGTGTGACGAGCGTCCCGAACCTCAATCAGCGTCGCCCTGGAAACACACACGGATCAGCTGTGCCTCATCGCCGGCTGATCAGCCACAGCTGTCTTCACTCAGGCCGCGGCCAGATAAGCCGTGTGCGCCGCACAACTGGTGAGACCTCTCCGCGGATCACAAGCTAATGTTTGTTCTCCGTTTCTTCTCCAGAGAGCAGCGTGTGACCGATCAGCTGCACGGCAAGCACGGACCCGCCAGCACTCGGAGATCGCACCATTCCCTCGAGCACCGCCCGCCAGTTTCACTTTCACTTCTTCACTCACCGTAATTTCTCAATAAAATCCACCCTCCGGGGTACTCACTGCAATCCTCCTTGTCGCGTGCTTCTTCACCCGCTCACAATATATTAACCATACTTGTTACCGCTGTAGTTTTGTTACTCTAAATTTAGTCTGAATCATTTAAGCTCTTTTTTGCCATCAGCTTGTCAGATGTTTGGTCCAGTTATTACTGTCAATCATAGCAATGTGTAGTGTATTGACTATATATAAGTTGCAATAAGTGAAGCCCCTTTAAGACAGCAAAGATGGGGAGGGGCATGTTAAGTGAGACCCACTAGGAAAAGGGGAAGTTTTAGTCAGATTACTTGAGGTGCTGGCCAAGTTGTATGTTCTGTTCTGTGCTGCATCTACTCAGTAAAGAGTTTCCGAACACCTCAGCCTCTTGTCATTCAAGTATCTTACACTGGCGACGAGCGGATTCGGACCGATTGTGTGCAGATAAGTTTAAAGCGCAGCTCTGAAACTAAAAGTGAAACCTGCAGCCATGTCGATGCTCGGCCGTATCGAAGAGTTTGATGAATGCTCAAGTAATTCTTTTGAAGAATATATAGAAAGACTGGAATGTTTTTTCCATGCAAATGATATTGAGGACGACGCGAAGAAACGCTCTGTGCTGCTTAGTGTGTGTGGCGCAAAAACATATTCCACGTTACGTTCTGTTATAGCCCCAACGCAGCCCTCTACAGTTACTTTTGCAAACATTGTGGCTGCATTAAAACGTCATTACAGCCCAGCGCCGTCCGAGATCGTTCAGCGATTTCACTTTCATAATTGTAAACAGAAGCCTAATCAAAGCATTTCTAACTACATCGCTGAACTTAGACGTCTCTCCGTCCACTGCTCCAGGCCCGGTTCCAGAACTTAATCACTGAGGGTGCTTCCCAAATTAATGAGGGTGCTCTAAACTTATACCCATAGGCGACATTAGGGGGTAGGAGGGGGGATGGCGCGATAAATACAAGACTCATTGTGTAGTTTAGAAAGCTTTATTGATTATTATAACGGAATTTTGTGAGATCTCTATCAATTCAGTGCTTTTAGTGATGATAATAAAGGGACCGCGTATTGTAGCCTACACTTTCCAGGCTACAGTCCATTCAGAATTTGTATGAAACTGTCTTTTTTCGGACACTACACGCTGCCATGTTTAGGGAATTACATCTGCATATTTATGCTGGATTCATTCTCGAAATAGCAGTGACTAACAAAGTGATATCAAAGTAATGTACGGGGCAAAAATAAAAATGTGAAAGCAGCCTCAGGGATTTAATTCTGGAGCCGGTCTACCACTGATGTCGCGCGTCCTGAGCCAGATTTTAAAATTAAAATACTTAAGTTTGGTATGTAATGGCAAATTGATTATAATTAGTTTCGTTTTATTTTTAAGTTAATTTAAAAAAAACGCTTGGAGCATATTTGTTCGTAAATATAAGTTTTTTTTTTTATTGTATTATTATTATTTTTAACGAACAGCGCCCAGCGGTAGACTGTCTGTTTGATCAGTTTGCCTACTCAAATCATCATGATTTGCCTAAAATCTATAGATATGAAATAGTTCAAGTATAAAACAATGTTAGTTTTGTAATGAGTTTCTATGGTGATGATGAGTACTGATTTATGCCTGCAGGTGGCAGTAATGTGGTGTATAAGATGAAGTGCATTCCCTAGAGGAAGTGATTTGTAATGGAGAAATGCTAGGTGTGTGAAATGGAATAAAGACGCCAGTACCATCTATTCTTTATTTGTTGTCACTGGAACAATACATGGTACCAGGAGTGGGGTACAATGGATGCCATTAAACCACCGGGATCGTTGAAGTTGTGTGGAAATGTTGATGCACATTGGAGGACTTTCAAACAGCAGTTTGAGTTGTATGTTGTTGCTATTGGACAAAAAGCGGCTGTGGATGAAAGAAAAATCGCCCTGTTACTTACCATTGCTGGAGCTGATGCCGTGGAGGTCTATAACACCTTTAATTTTGATGAAGAGGCAGACAAGAAGAAACTGGATAAGGTACTGGAAAAATTTGATGCTCATTGTTTGTCAAGGAAGAACGAGACATATGAACGATATGTATTCAGAACACGTGTGCAGCATGAAGGAGAGGCTTTTGATTACTTTCTGACTGATCTCAAGATAAAGGCAAAGACTTGTAACTTTAATGAATTGAGAGATTCAATGATTCGTGATCAGATTGTTTTTGGTATCTATGAGAAGAAACTGAGAGAAAGATTGTTACGAGAATCAGAACTCACCTTGGATTATGCTGTTAAATTATGCCAATCCAGTGAAGTAGCGAGACAGCAAGTGAAGCAGTTTGATGGGACTAATACAGCCGCTATGTCATTTCAGAGTGTAGAAGTTGACGCCATTTCATTCAGCGACAAGAGAAGAGGTAACACAAGAGGTTTCAGAGACAATGAAACATTCTCATGTAAGCGCTGTGGGACTAAACATAAGTTCAGACAGTGCCCAGCTTTTGGAAAAAGATGTTCTAAGTGTAATGGCCCCAACCACTTTGCAAAAATGTGTTTTTCAAAAGACATGAAGAAGGAAAATAAAGTGCATTTAGTGGAGGAGGCAGATGACAGTGATTTGAGCGACTCATTTTATGTGAACATGGTTTCTGAAGAGAAAGTAAATCTGGATTCCGAAACGTGTGTGTCAAGTGATGATTCAGTCAAGTCTTCGATGTGGATTGTTCCTCTTGTGGCTAACGGAACTGTAGTACCCTTTAAATTAGATACGGGTGCAAAAGTTAATTTAATTAACATCAGAGATGTGAAAGCACTGAAAGAAAAACCTCTAATTAAAAAACGTACAGTTCCCCTCAAAGCCTATAATGGACAACCAATTGAAACGCGAGGAACATGCAGACTAAACATACAAGTAAAAGGAAAGATGAAGAATTTGATGTTTGTTGTAGTTCCCAATGGTCATGAATCTCTTTTAGGAGATAAAGCGTGTGAAGACCTTCATTTGGTTAAAAGAGTGTATCAAGTCAATAAGGAAACCGTAGTCTTACAGTCTGTCTGTGACAATATAACTGACATTGTCAAACAATTTCCAGATGTTTTTGAAGGTCAAGGCACACTGCCATTTACCTATAAAATACAACTGAAAGATGATGCTTCTCCAGTCATACATGCTCCTCGGCGGGTCCCTGCACCTCTGCGTGAGGCCCTGAAAAAGGAATTGGATCGCATGACCCAATTAGGAGTAATACAACGGATTGAACAACCTACAGACTGGGTAAATTCTATTACTTGTGTGAAGAAGCCTAATGGTGACTTAAGAGTCTGCTTAGATCCTAAAGATCTAAATGATAGCATCAAACGAGAACATTACCAGATACCCACCCGTGAAGAGATCATTAGTGACATGTCAGGAGCTACGTTTTTTAGCAAATTAGATGCATCTCAAGGATTCTGGCAAATTCGATTGGATTCTGAGAGTAGCCAGTATTGTACATTTAATACTCCCTTTGGAAGATATTGTTTTCTTCGACTTCCTTTTGGAATCAAATCAGCTCCTGAGATTTTTCATAGAGCCATGGAAACCCTTATTGAAGGTCTAGAGGGTGTTCGAGTATATATTGATGATATTGTGGTGTGGGGGTCCACCATTCAACAACATAATCAGCGACTAGTAAAAGTGATGGAAAGAGTTCGAGCACATGATTTAAAGCTCAATCAGGAAAAGTGTCAATTTGGAGTCACAGAGATCACGTTCTTGGGGGACAAGCTGTCTGCAAAAGGTGTGGAGCCACATCCAGCAAAAGTGCAAGCCCTCCTTGATATGCCTCCACCTACGGATAAGAAGGGAATTCTGCGTGCTTTGGGAATGGTGAACTTCCTGGGAAAATTTCTGCCAAATTTGTCAGCTAAAACTACCCAGATGAGAAAGTTGTTACAAAATGATCAGGAGTTTGTCTGGACTTCAGTACATGATCAAGAATGGAAGCAGTTAAAGGAGACTCTTACTACTGAACCTGTCCTTGTTTTTTTTGATCACACACGACCAACTAAGATCTCTACAGACGCCTCTCAGGATGGATTGGGGGCGGTGCTTCTTCAGGCCTTCGAGGATTCCTGGAGACCTGTGGCCTATGCTTCTCGATCTATGACAGAGACTGAAAGACGATATTCACAAATAGAGAAGGAGACTTTGGGTTTAGTATTTGGCTGTGAAAAATTTCATGGATATGTCTATGGATCCCCTACTTTTACAGTAGAGACGGATCATAAACCATTAATCTCCATCATTCAAAAGAACTTAAATGATATGTCACCTCGAATTCAACGCATGATGATGAAATTACAAAGATATGATCTGAATCTAGTCTATACACCTGGAAAGTATATCATTGTGGCTGATGCACTGTCTCGAGCAACAGTAGCTTCGGAGATCAGCAAAATGGACGAAGTTGAGAGACATGTGAGTATGGTGTATTCAGCGTTACCAGTTTCAGATGAGATGTTGAAGCTGATCGCAGAGGAAACTGCAAAGGACGCTGAATTGCAGAGGGTTATTGCACATCTTCAACATGGATGGATCAAAGGCAAGTGTCCACAGTACTTTCCTTTAAGGGCAGAACTGAGTGTGGTTGAGGGCATGTTGTTGAGAATGAACAGAATTGTCATTCCAGCATCAATGCGCCATGACATGCTTCGTAGAATTCATGAGGGACATCTTGGTATCGAAAAATGCAAGAGAAGAGCTAGACAAGCTGTTTTCTGGCCTGGAATTAATGTGCACATTGAGAAATACATCAATCAGTGTGACGTCTGTCTAAGTCATCATTATAAACTGGCCAAAGAACCTATGCTGATAGCTGATCATCCTACTGAACCGTGGCAAAAAGTAGGAACTGATCTTTTCCAGTTGAATGGTAAGAATTATCTGGTGGTTATCGATTATTATTCCAATTATCCTGAAGTTGAACAGCTCCATCAGACAACAGCGAATGACATGATTCAACGCATGAAAAGCATCTTTGCAAGGCATGGAATTCCTCATATTGTGCAAAGTGATAATGGTCCTCAGTACACTAGTTGTGAATTCAAACTGTTTGCGGAACAGTATGGCTTTAAACATACTACTTCAAGCCCACTTTATCCAAAGGCAAATGGTAAAGCAGAAAAAGGGGTACAAATTGTGAAAAGACTTATGAAAAAAGCCGCAGCAAGCAGGTCTGATATAAATCTGTCTCTTCTGAGTTACCGTTCTTCTCCACTCAGTTGTGGATTATCTCCTGGTGAGTTATTGATGAACCGAAAACTGCGTGATACACTGCCAAAAGTATCCCTGAAAACAGAAAACAACAGTTTATCATTGAAAGAGATGCAACATCTTAAAGAGAAGCAGAAAGAATATTATGACAGGGGAGCTCGACATCTGAAACCTCTTTCTGAACGAGATACAGTTAGAATTGCGGAGCCTACTGGATGGAAACAGAAAGCTACAGTCCTAAAAGAGGTAAACCCAAGATCATATCTGGTTCAAACAGAAGATGGACAGACACTGCGGAGAAATCGACAGAGCTTACTTAAGACTGGAGAGAAATGTCCTCTTGTTGATGAGCCAACCTTGTCTGCAGAACTGCAGTCTTGTGAAATGCCCTCTGTTGATCTGCAATGTCATGAAATGCTATCTTCAGGTATGTTTAATTCTGCAGAACAGATTAAGGAACTCGAGTTATCTGTACCAAAGACTGATCTGCCTCTCTTACGGAGAACTAATCGAGCTCGAAAAGCACCTGTTCGAATGGACTTAATAAAAAACTTAAATGAATTGATTGTTTTTACAGTTGTCTGATGTGAATTATTAGTAATTATGAATCTAATGTGTTAAAAAAAAAAAAAAAAAAAAGGAAAAGCGATGTAATGAGTTTCTATGGTGATGATGAGTACTGATTTATGCCTGCAGGTGGCAGTAATGTGGTGTATAAGATGAAGTGCATTCCCTAGAGGAAGTGATTTGTAATGGAGAAATGCTAGGTGTGTGAAATGGAATAAAGACGCCAGTACCATCTATTCTTTATTTGTTGTCACTGGAACAATACAAGTTTAAACGTTAAACCTATATAAATGTGCGGTATTTAGGCGCATATCCAATAGTTTGTGCAGAGAGTGGAAGCTAAAGACGCAGGACATGGGCCCCAGTGCATTTTTTTCAGTGGAAGCAATTTAAAATGATGTGTCATTTTTGCTCACAAAGGTAAGAGTAATACATCATTCGGTACTGTAAAGGGTGTAGCGTACTTTTATTTGTGTGCACTTAACAAAACGTTTAAAATAGTTTTACATTATTACTTAACGAAATAAAACAAATAGAAAACAAAAACTCTCTCATTATGTAATCCGTAAAGATAAATTTCTCTCTAAAGGCGCGTCCAAAAAGGATTTTTGTTACACTGACTCAGAATACGCTAGTTTATTAATATATAATTTAAATAAGCTTTACTCTTTCCGGCCCGACACATTCAGTGTTATTTATTTATCTTTGTGGCAATTTTCAGCATATTGTGTGCTTGAGCGCGGATCTGTTCCAGCTGCGCTGCCGTCCGTAACGGTCTCGAAAGTGAAAGCAAAAGTGAAGTCTCCTGTTGTTTCCACCAGCGCGGCATTTTTTTCTTCACCATAATTTATGGATGTCTAAAATATTAAAATAAGGAGAAACCGGTGCCCGCCCGCCTCTGAACTTTGATGTGAAAATTGGCCTGAAGCCCAGCAACTAGAGGTGTAAAAAAGTTGGCCAGTCGCCGGGGCTGAAATGCAACGCTCTAATTGACTGCTTTGATGCTTTACAATATGGTAGGGCATTGTTAATGCTTACAGCAGAAAAATAAATCGTTTTTTTTAACGATTATGCACTGGATTGTTATCTAAATCTGCAATAAAATAACATTATTACAGCTTTAAGTGAGGGTGCTATTGATTTCGTTTGAGGGTGCTTAGCACCCTCAAGCACCCCCGTAGAACCGGGCCTGCACTGCTCTTTTGGGGATCAGTTAGATGCAATGCTGCGTGATAGAATCGTATGCGGGGTTTTGGATGAAGCGCTGCAACGACGCCTACTGGCGGAACCTACGCTCACATTTAAAGAGGCAGAAGAAAGAGCATTAGCTGCAGAAACAGCATTATTAAATGCTCGCCTGCTTCGTAAGCAACAACATGAATTACTGCCTCAGGATGATGTTCATTATGCAGCCCATGCACACGCATCAGCACACAAGGTGACAACTAGTGAAAATCAAATCCCTGACAAACCATGCTACAGGTGTGGCGGCCAGCATTTTCCTCAAGCCTGTAAATTTTCAACTGCTGTATGCCATTATTGTAAAAAAAGAGGACACATTGCTCGAGTGTGTTTAACCAAGACAAGACATGGTAACAACAAGGAGGCATCCAGTGTCACAGCGGAGCGACCTACAAACACTGTAACTTACGACCAGCCAAATGAGTACCCTGTTTTCAGTGCAACTGCCAATTCAAACAAAGGGGGGCAAAAGCCATATTTGGCCACTGTGATACTGAACAAACAAGCACACACAATGGAAGTGGATTCAGGAGCAGCATGCTCCTTGATTATTGAGGATACTTATCACTCACTGTGGCCCTCTGAACCTCCTGAAATGCATGCAGACAGCGGAGTGTTAAAGCAGTGGTCACAAGCAACTTTGGAAGTAAAAGGGAGGATATTTGTGGAAGTGCTGTACAAAGGGACACAAAACACCCTGCCTTTGTTCGTTATCGGGGGCCAGGGCACTAGTCTGCTGGGACGAGACTGGTTTGATGCCCTTAGGATATCAGTTGAAGGGGTGCACAGCGTGCAGTTTCAGGCCATGGAGGAAATACTGACTGAATATGCGGAGGTATTTCAGGACATTGGGGTTTGCAGAATGCCCCCAATCTCAATTGACATTGATTCCACGGTGACACCACGTTTCTTCAAAGCCCGACCAGTTCCCTTTGCTTTACGGCCACAGCTTGATGAAGAGCTAGATAAATTAGTGGCTCAAGGGATTTTTGAACCGGTGCGGCATGCAAAGTGGGCCACACCCATAGTGGCTGTAGCAAAAAAAGATGGGGGTCTGAGGATTTGTGGTGATTATCGCTGTACTGTCAACACAGCTGTTAAGCCTGATGTGTACCCTATTCCCACAGCATCTGAGCTGTTCTCAAAACTGGCAGGAGGAGTAGTCTTCACGAAACTTGATTTGAAACAAGCTTATCAGCAGCTCCCATTGGATGACGAAGCAGCCGACTTACTGACTATTAACACTCACCGCGGACTTTTCCGGGCTCGACGTTTACAGTTTGGAGTGTCAACAGCTGTTTCAATATTTCAAAGATTTATGGATACTTTGCTCGCAGGCATCCCAGGTGTCCAACCGTACCTGGACGATATCCTAATTTCAGGCAAGACCATGGAGGAACACAATGCACGGCTAAGAGCCGTATTAAAGTGTTTTGCGGATGCGGGGTTGCGACTAAAAAAAGAGAAAAGTATCTTTGCAGCAAACCAAGTGGAATTCTTGGGATTTCATGTTGATAAAGACGGCATTAAACCAACCTGTGAAAAAGTGGACGCTATCCAAAAGGCTCCGTCTCCACGGAACAAGACAGAGCTTCAGGCATTCTTGGGGCTTCTTAACTTTTACAGCTGTTTTCTTCCTAACAAGGCCACCGTCCTGGAGCCTCTGCATCGTCTTCTTGACCAGTCCGCCCCTTGGCGGTGGGAAGCAAAGCATGAGATGGCGTATGCTCAGGCGAAACAGTTGCTGCAAACGGATAAGGTGTTGGCGCATTATGATGAAAAGAAACCCCTAGCAGTGGTTTGTGATGCTTCACCCTATGGCCTCGGGGCTTTATTGTTTCACTTGGAGGGTGATGGCAGGGAAAAGCCCATTTGCTTTGCCTCCAGAACAATGACCACCACGGAGCGGAATTATGCCCAGATCGATAAGGAAGCATTGGCAGTCGTTTTTGCTGTCAGGAAGTTTCACCAGCATCTAGCAGGCCGCCATTTCATGATTTTTACAGACCACAAGCCCCTACTTGGACTCTTGCACCATTCCAAGCCCATGCCGGCTATTCTATCACCACGGATGCTGCGTTGGAGTTTGATCATGGGAGCTTATGATTATGAGTTGTGCTATAGGCCTGGAAAGCAAATGGGAAATGCTGATGCCCTGAGTCGCTTACCTCTACCCGCACCTGACGCTGTTACACCTCCACCATTGGAAGTATTGTTACTGGAGATGGTCCCAGATGCACCCATGCATGCTGAAAAAATTGCCAGCTGTACACTTAAGGACCCTGTCATGTCACGGGTGCTACGTTGGGTACTGCATGGGTGGCCAGCTGAGACACCCGATAGCCGGTTTAGACCATTCGTCTCGCGCTGCCATGAGCTCTCCGCGCATAAGAACTGTGTGCTTTGGGGAAGTCGCGTGGTTGTTCCTAGTTCAGCGCGGAGGGAGGTACTGGCTATGCTACATGATGCACACCCGGGCATCGTACATATGAAGGGACTCGCGAGGAGTTATGTGTGGTGGCCGGGCATGGATGGAGAAATAGAGGAAACTGTCAAAGCACCCACTAAAGCAAAAGTACATCCTTGGGAGTGGACAACGAAAAGATGGTCCCGCCTGCATATTGACTTTGCGGGTCCTTTCCAAGGCAAAGTATTCCTCATAGTAGTGGATGCACACAGCAAATGGCTGGAGGTATCCCTGATGAGTTCTATGTCATCGTCAGCAGTTATTAACACATTGAGGCTGCTTTTTGCAACACATGGATTGCCCGATGTCATAGTTTCAGACAATGGCACTGCCTTCACGTCCTCAGAGTTCCAAGAGTTTGCGGACCGCAATGGCATTCGTCACGTCACTACAGCACCTTATCACCCAAGTTCGAATGGCCAAGCTGAACGTATGGTACAAACAACCAAAGAGGCCCTGTCTCGCATCACCAAGGGCGAGTGGCAGACCCGTCTGGCTCGTTTCTTGCTGTCACAACATATCACGCCGAATTCATCAACTGGAAAAAGTCCTGCTGAGTTGCTCATGAATCGGCGACTAACCACTGCTCTGGATCGTTTGCATCCTGACCATGGAGAAGATATGCTTCGCAAGCTGGAGCTGAATGCTGCAAAGGGCCGCGGCACTGTTAGAGAGTTTAGGCCGCATGACTTGGTGTACATGAGAAGTTACACCAAGGATTCTAATAAGTGGACGCCGGGGGTCATTACTGATGTCACAGGCCCCTTGTCATACAGGGTCAGAACCGGTGATGGGCAAGTGCACAGACGGCATGTTGATCAGCTGCTAGACAGGGTGACACCCTCATGGAGCCCATCCGGGCCCGAGCCAGAAGGCTACACCGTCTCTCTACCAGAACCCTCTGGGACTGAAATGCCTAAGTTACAGCCGCCAGCAATGGAGATGGAAAATCCTGGGGAGGAGATTGCCAGGGCTGAGAGCATGTCAGAGTCCCCTCGTTCTAGGAGGTACCCTGTAAGAGAGCATCATGCCCCAAAAAGATTTTCAGACTTTGTGGACTGGGGAAAAGGGGTGTAGTGTATTGACTATATATAAGTTGCAATAAGTGAAGCCCCTTTAAGACAGCAAAGATGGGGAGGGGCATGTTAAGTGAGACCCACTAGGAAAAGGGGAAGTTTTCGTCAGATTACTTGAGGTGCTGGCCAAGTTGTATGTTCTGTTCTGTGCTGCATCTACTCAGTAAAGAGTTTCCGAACACCTCAGCCTCTTGTCATTCAAGTATCTTACACAATGAATCGCGCATATTTAGCCGAATTACTCTATTTTTTTAAACTGGCATTTGTCATTCTTGAAACGGTATACATGGACGTTTGTTCCTCTTAGACAAACAACACTTTTCTTCGATTGTGAATGGATTATGTAGATAAAAACGAACAAAGTACGCTCATATTACGGCACAGTACAGTTGACCAGAAATGAATTAGCTGGCTTGACTAAACAAGGAAGTAATCCGTGCATATGGTCAATTAATAGCGAAATTAGAAGAAATTAAAATATGCTTCAATTTAGAAGATATACTTCGGGAAGGGTCAACAGATGGTTATAGGGTGTTATTTCAATTTCTTAGAGAAATTAATGTATTTAAGCACAGAGGACCCAGACTGCTGTTTCGCGTGTCACTTATAGATCGGGAGGGAGAATCAGAAATAACTGTGAACATTATTATCTTAAATAAATAACAGTGAAATTCATTTATGTGTCGTCATAATTCATTCATGTGTCATAAACGTTTGTATTTATAAACAACTCTGTTTAACAACCCTTTTCTGTTTATTAATTTAATAACATAAGGATAGTGGACACTCTTGCCGATAATTTTCCACATTTATTTATCTTATTAACAATTAAGACAATAATAAAAAAAGCTGTAAATAAACACCACTGGTTAACATTGCATAACATGCTTGTAAATGTATGTAATAGTGATGCGCGGGTCGTCTCATAACCCGCGGGCCCCGCGGGTCGGGTTGGGGCGGGTAAAGAAATTGTCACTTTATTTGCGGGGCGGGTTGGGGCGGGTCATTAAAAAAAAAAAAAATCAATGTTTATTGCGTGCAATTCCCTATAGCCTATATTACATATTTGGGAATATCTATTTTCATATTTTATTAAGTTCTTCAATAAGGTTATCAACACGTCACGTCACGAAAGCGCCAAGCAGCTCCCGCTGCCAGCCACAAGCGCATCAAGCGAACGCTCATTCGGCTCTGCAGGCCTGGTGCTATGCGTATTTAAATCTCCTCTGATGCGCATTATCCTGCATTAGCCAAAATCAAGACAGTCAACCACATCCAGTCATATGTGAATGAATGTAAATATTCGCTAAAAACACACAATAAATACAGCAATGATACAGTCAGGACCGTGGCGCCGGCTTGCTTTGATGGTGATTGCGCGTGATGCGTGCGCGCCCTAGTCATTTTAAACAGTTCATAATAACGAAAACAATACCTTACAAATAAAAAGAAGCAGATTTGTATGATCATAACTTCCTTAAACCAGTGAACCTGTAAACCTTTCAGTCCAAGGATCCAGTAAACGAATGCGTTCAAATAGAAAGTTCAAAACGATATTCATATATAAGCGTATATACCCACTTTTTTCCGGCACCACTAACGTGACACCACCGATTATCTTGTTATTAATATGATTTGATTTATGGTTCATATCCATAATCTTACAGTATGTTGTTGCCAGTTTAAAGGGCGATGTTTCCAAGCACTTTCGGGCAAAAAAAAAAGCTGTATTCATTTGCATTACAATGCATAGTATGTCTATTTAATGGTTGCGGGTGCGGGGCGGGGCGGGTTGTAAAAATAGACACAGTGGTGCGGGGCGGGCTGGGGCGGGCCAAATAATTTCATAATTGCGGGACCCGCGGGTTGAAAAAAACCTCGACCCGCGCATCACTAGTATGTAACCTTGGACCACAAACCAGTCATAAGCGTACGTTTTAATTGAGATTTGTACACATCTGAAAGCCGAATAAATAAGCAAAGGATTCAGCGTTTATATAAAACGTATAATTCATAAGTATAGTTTCCAACTGCATTTCCTGTTTATCGTGCAGCGACGTCAATCCATTTCACTAACCAATGAGATGAGTTGTGGGAGGGATGTTGGCGGGGCTACACGTGCAGCCCCACCCCAGATTCAGCCCCGCCTCGATCTGCAGGCTGCAGACAGGTGCCCTTGCATTTAGGCCGTAATGTGTATAAATGAGCAGTTACAAATCCTGCCTTTAGGAGGCGTGATGGCATACACTCAAAAACACCAGAAAACTGGTTTACCCGTTTAAAAGGACATTCCAAAAAAAAGCAGGAGGTTGTTCCTGAGGCTCAAACATATGCATTTATATTGTTTGAATTATAAGGACATGTTCTATGTCCTCATAATCCCAAATGTCCTTATAATGCTGGTATGTAAACTGGTGGAATGTCCTTGTAATCCACCAAAACCAACACACACACATACACACACACACACACAGCGCATGAAGCTTCTTCATTAGTGAGAGAGACTGACAGGCCAAATGGGCATGTGTGACTGTGGATTTTGTTGAATGTGTGTATGCACAGCATGTAGGTCAGTGTTTTTTTTTTTTTTTTTGTCTGTCAGACAGCGAAACTGATTCTGTGGCAAGTCAAATCCACCACCATTGTCAGGTGCTTTTTTTAGTTTAGTAACAGGTCTTAGCTTGCCCAGTATGTGTGTGTGCCTCAGGTTTTTCCTGCATTGGGGCCTTAAAGAAATATTTCACGTTAAATACAATCTCTGTCTAGAGAATTTTGTGACATAATGTCGATTACTAGAGACTTATCTCTCTAAAAAAAGCCTAAAACGACTGTATTCAAATGACTTCAACACACTTGCCTCTTTAAAATATACTAATTGTAATAATGTAAGTGCTTGTATGAATTATAAACGTCACATTTCTCAACCTGGATTTTTGCTTTTTTAAAAAAAATCATATTCATTTTTGAGGTAATCTACATTATGCCATCAATTGAGCTTGTACTGAACCCAATTTTGTTTTAGTGTCCCAACAAGGACAAATCAACTACAATGGGGAAAGCAGCCAAGGGTTTCCATTGCTTTCTAAAGATACTAAATTACATTTTAATGAAAAATTAAAAACACAGACACCGTTCTGTGAGGGTTAAGAGGTAGAAAACAACTAAAGTCAGTAGAAAGTCCCCACCGTGCTAAAAAAAAAAACAAGCGTGTGTGTGTGTGTGTGTCTGTGTGTCTGTGTGTCTGTGTGTGTGTGTGTGTGTCTGTGTGTGTGTGTCTGTGTGTGTGTGTCTGTGTGTGTGTACCTGGTATTCATCACGTTGTGGGGACCAAATGTCATTCAATATTCTTGACTGCAGCAAGAGAGTGAATTTGGGGTGTGCGATGGTTTAATCGTGTAAAACGGGCACGCTCTGTGATGGGGAATGACGATTGGCGGCATTAAATGTATTGTACACTGTTTAGGGGTTACTACAGTGTGGATAAATATTGTGCTGTGCACTGTTCAGGAGTTACTGCGGTGTATAGCAGTGCTGTCAGTAATTCTGCTGCACAACAATATTTTGAAATTTAAGTTATTTAATACTATCATAATTTGAGCATTTGACATCTTCAGCTTTGTCTTAAACATTATTGGGTGTCAAAGGATTAGTTGATCCTCTTCATCAAGTGTAGAAAATACTAAATACACTAATGACTGATCTTTTCTGTTTTATGTTCTCTTTCCCTTTAAACTCACCTATTGATTTATACACAGAATAATAAAATATAAAAATTGAATTACGATTGATAAACAATTTAAGAAGCATAACTTTGTCCTCGGTCAAAACTCTTTGTCTTCTTCCTTGTCGAATTTCTGTCGTTCTACGTACGTCGTCCGGTAGCTATAATTGAAACGATTGACTATGAGCTACGCACAAGCGCATTTGATAGACATTCGTAGCGCCCAATATTCAATATTAAATAACTTAAATTAATTTCAAAGTCAGAGTATTTCTCATTCTTTCCTAAAGATTAAGTTTACCCATAAATGTTAATTAATGCATTAACTATCAAACATGTACTAACATTTAGTTAAGGCTGCCGTTATTCATCCATGAATCCGTATGACTCCAGTTGTAGTTAAAGATAGCCCTTTGTTAGTTCATAATTAGTTAATTCCTTGAATAATCATTAGTAGGTGATGAATTAAGTATTAATAGGCATTAGTACATGATTATTCATGTACCCTTATTGTAAAGTGTTACCACAACTACATGGATATGAATGGATAATGTGCAAACATACATTGGTAAACCCTTTTTTGCCTATTTTTCCTTCAAGGAAAATGAGGCCAGACGGTTAAGGGTCATAAAAACAATAAAGGAAGAGGAAGATAAAATCGAAGAGCTAAAGAAGGACAATAAAAAGCTAAGAGATGCAGAGATGGTCTGCTTGTACAGTGAATGAGAGAAAGTGCCTTGTTAATGGAGGGACACTGATTGATAGCCAATCACATCTTTATTTTATCTAGATTTCTGCACTACTTGAGCTGAAGTAGCACAATATTTATGTGCCTTAAAGGAATCGAACCCATGAAGTAAGCAGTTGAGAAGATCTTGGTTGTGTCATACTCGCTGTTAGAAATGATTCTTATCTTATTTTATATCGTTCATCTGTTGTAATTGCAAATGAGAAAAGGACACAGGGTCAGTCTTATTTTGTTGTGTTTTGATTTTCAGTTTTGAGACAGATGGAGTAACAAGAAAATATCTGAATAAATATTAATATAGAGTAATTTTTGAAGTTTGAAGAAAAATGTATGCATTGTTTGAAATACTGTAATAGCTAAAATGTACTGTATAGTAATGTTACACATTTTCTTGTTTCTCCCTTTTTCATAAAACATTTGAGGTTGAAGACACTAGTCGAGACAGCGACTGTGGTGGCGTGCAGTCCATCAGAAAGGAAATTCTGGAAAAGCAGGAAAAATTTGAGCATGAACAGCAGGAACTGATCCAGGAGGGCTTAAAAAAACTTCGGACTCTTATCCACCATTCTCACAACACACCACAGGAGCAACAGGAAGAGCTTGAGAAAGAACGTTCAGAAACACGCAAATTGGTAAAAGCTTACACACACATACATTTAGTTAGAGCAGGGGTCTCTAAACTCGGCCCTGGAGGGCTGGTGTCCTGCAGAGTTTACCTCCAACTTGCCTCGACACACCTGTCTGGAAGACTCTAGCATGCCTAGTAAGACCTTGATTAGCTGGCTCAGGTGTTTAATTGTTCTGCAGGACACTGTCCCTCCAGAACCGAGTTTGGACATCCCTGATTTAGAGGTAAATGTGTTAATGTGGAAACACAGAAAGACACACAGATGTCACTGTGGCACCTCTGTCTTCTGTCAAGTTTACAGACTATTCATGTGTTCTACAGGAACTGGAACTGGAGGAACTGAAGGAATTGATTTCCATTGTAGAACGAAAGCAGCGTGTAGATGCAAAGATCAGGGACATGTTTCGATCGATCAATGAAATGATCGCACCTTACTGTGCCCCTGTGCCGTTTGAGAACATCTCTGCGAAGTTGGAACTGGTGAATAATGAAAAATACTTCTGGCAACTTCGAATAAAGCAGTATTTGTTGTTGATATGGTGATTCAAATGAAATATATCTTCTTCTTTTTTTCATTTTCCCTCCAGATTCGTAATCATTTGCAGTTGGAGATTAAGAGATTAAGATCCAAGCTCTTAGGATGTTTATCCACTGAAAACAGCCAGATGTGCTTCAACTAAATAAAAAAAATCTGCATCTGAGCACCCTTTTGATAGTATTGTGTACTGGAGTGGGATACTGTATGGAGATAATAGATTATGAACAAATAGATTTTTTATTAAAAATACAAATTTTAATATACTTTTGTTATGAAGAGTAGGTTTTAAAGTGTTAATTGGCCTGAAAGTTGTCCCACTACACTACAGGGGCTTTGACCTATTTGTTTCATCTAGACACTAAACACTGTAGCACTACTATATAATTGCGTACTTCAACATAATACGATAATACTCCCATACGATACCTGACTGAAATATCTCGATATACTACTGAACCGATACTATGACAAAAACAGAACATCAGGTAGAGTAAATGAATAATAGATTATCCAAACTGAGGTTATAGTTATTTTATCTCTTTAAAAAATAAATACCACTACACAGGACTAAGGTGAGCAACTACCGAGCCTACAGGTATGTAGAGATCTTTGCAACTTGGAAAGAGCTAAAAGGATAAAGCCAAATCTTATTTCATGATATAGTAATTTTATTACACAGTAACAATTTATGTAATGTTATAGTACATTTCTGTTATTTTATCTTTGTTATTAATAATAAGAACATAGATGCAAGTAACAAACTAAAGGACAAATACAATAAAAAAGACACTAATGAAATATTTTTTTTGTTTGAATTTTTCTAGATTTCTATTTTAATGGTTACATTAAAAGTATTAATCAAAAAGCATGTCTAATTATTTGAAATCATTAAACCTACATGATTTAACAGCAATTTCTTAAAAGTTTAACAAAAAGTACATTTCAAGGCCCTAAAATTTCATTATTTTTCTCAAATTCTGTGAATCTGTTTTATATTAATTTTCTGCATTCCATTTTAATAATTTCATTCCATTTTACTAATCAAAATCATGTCTAATTAATTTATAAATAATTATTAGATTATTTAAAGAATTATTTATTATTTAGTTCTTTTTTCCCATCTTCATCTTGCGTATTTACAATTTTCTTGTAAATTATGGTAAATCAAGTTTCTGGAAAAATATTTCTTTAATATTGTTTTAGTAATACTTTTATTAGTAGCTAGTAGTAGTACTATCATTACATTAATATTAATATTTCTGTCAAGTTTAAACAGAACCTTTATTTTGATGGGTTGCTGTCTTTACGTTTCTGTTTATGATATGAGAATATTTTTTCTCAAAATAATGGTAAAATGCTCTTAAACTGACTCTTACAGCAGTTCTAGAGATTATATTTATGTGTTTGTACTCATATGTTGAGGTGGCAGAGGCTGAAAACACTGCTTCAGTATGTTTGTAGTAAACTGCAAATGTCCATTCATTCCGTCCACATTTTCTGCTTCACTTTAATCATAGGGCCCTAAATAAACAGTGTTAATACAGCTCTTATCGAAATGCACTCTTAAAGTAAAGCAGGATATCACGATACCTTTTTAGTACACTAGCTTCAAAGGGCTCTAAATAAACACAGCCGAGGAAAAAAGGGTCTTATCTGGCGGAACGATGGTTATTTTCTAAAAAATATATACTTTTTAGCATTAAATGCTCATCTTGTCTAGCTCTGTGATTTGCATGCGTACGCTGTGTACTCTGGTTCAAGACAGTTAGGGTCTCATTTTCTCCTCTAACTTCAAAATCATCTGTCATACCTTTTTTAGGTACAGGACCTTCTTCGCACATTCACTTTCTAAACACTGGGTCGGTACTTCTGCAGCGATGTAGGGTGATTTTGAAGTTGTTTTTCGACCTTAATTAAAATAAATTAAATTAACTAATTAAACTGAACAAATCAAATTTTTGTTGGATGGCATTTTGAACTAGCCAGATGAGAGATATGTGTGTGTTGGTGGTTTTTTTGTAGACTTTGGGGACAAAATTGTTTCTAGTAACATGTAAAATCTGAATAAAATAAAGTATTAAAAAATCAAATATTAATTAAATTTAAAAAAATAATAAATTAAATAACATGTAAATAAATTTAAAATTAAATAAAATTAAATTAAAATTAAATAAAATAAAAATAAATAAAAATTAAAATTAAATTAACAAATTGAACTGAAAAATTCAAATTTTTGTTGGATGGCATTTTGAACTAGCCAGATGAGAGATATGTGTGCAAGATCTGCATATAATATATTAACAAATCAAATATTAATTAAATTTAATTACATTTTTTTTATTAAATAAAATGCCATTAAACTCAAAATGGAATAAAATTTAATTAAAAAAATAATAATAAAATAAAATAAAAATAAATTAAATTAACAAATTAAACTGAAAAATTCAATTTTTGTTGGATGGCATTTTGAACTAGCCAGATGAGAGATATGTGTGTGTTGGTGGTTTTGTCTAGGTAGTGTGCAAGGTCTGCATAAAATAAAATAAAGTAAATAATAAATAAAATAATCAAATAAGATTAAAAAAAAAAATTAAACTGAACAAATCAAATTTGTGTTGGTTGAAATTTTGTCTGCATAAAATTAAATTAAATAATATTTTGGAAGTTCAAACTCACAGGCACCATAGAAGTCCACTATATGTCCACTAAATCCTGAAATGTTTTCCTCGAAAAACATAATTTCCTTATGGCTGAAGAGAAAAAGAAACGAACATCTTGGATGACAAGGGGGTGAGTACATTAACTGTAAATTTTGGTTCTGAAAGTGAACTACTCTAAATAATTGTAGGCCTATACTATGTGCAAAAAAAATTACAATGAGGTTGTTGTTTTGCAACAAGGTGGAGATGTGTTGCTGACAAAGTGACAGGTACAAAAAAAGTAGTAAAAAAAAAAAAAGTAAATACATGAAAGACGGAGATGTCAGGCTAAATGAGAAAATTTGAACTAATTACTTATAAAGCCCTCAATGGTTTAGCTCCTCAGTACTTGAGTGAGCTCCTATCGCATTATAGTCCCTCACATCCGCTGTGTTCTCAAAACTCTGGCAATTTGATAATACCTAGAATATCAAAATCAACTGCGGGCGGCAGATCATTTTCTTATTTAGCGCCTAAAATCTTGAGCAATCTACCTAACACTGTTTGGGAGGCAGACACACTCTGTCAGTTTAAATCTACATTAAAGACACATCTCTTTAACCTGGCCTATGAAACATTAACACATTCCTATAATTCAAATCAGTTAAAGGATTGTTAGGCTGCATTAATTAGGTCAACCGGAACCGAAAACACTTCCCATAACACCTGATGTACTCGTTGCATCATAAGAAGAATGGCATCTACGCTAATATTAGTCTGTTTCATTCTTATTCCGAGGTCACCGTAGCCACCTGACCCAACCTGTATCCAGATCAGATGGTCACTGCAGTCCCCCGGATCCAGTCCGTACCCTGCTCAGATCATGGATCACCACCTAGAGATGACTTCTATAGCCCTGAATGTCAACCAGATGAGCTCCAGAGACAGATCATCAATGAAGACCTCGCCAGCTAGACGGGCATCGGCGCTACACCACAGGAACCTGATGAGTTCTCTGCAATCTGACATTGGTACAAACTGCTGGTTTCGTCTGGCCAGAGGAGAACTGGTCCCCCGACTGAGCCTGGTTTCTCCCAAGGTTTTTTTTCTCCATTTCTGTCACCTGTGGAATTTTTGGTTCCTTGCCACTGTCGCCTCTGGCTTGCTTAGCTGGGGACACTTTCCAGCGATATCGTATAATATTTGAGCTGAACTGGATGATGATATCACTGAATTTATTGAAGAACTGCCTTTAACTGAAAATTGATTGTTTACAACAATGCGTTACTTACACACTATTGTCCTGTTTAAATACTGTGAAGTTGCTGTATAAAATCTGTATTGTTAAAAGCGCTATATAAAAAAAGGTGACTTGACTTGACTTAACAATAAGTGTCATAGATTTCACATAATGATAAAATTAAATTGAAGAGGAAAATTGTTAAATACATTCTGTTATTAATCCCCATAACATTTACAATTGAAAATAATTTTTATTTTTAAAGCTAATAGCAGTTATAATTGCTAGACATGTTTTGTCCCATGTCTCAAGAATGACTGCTGTGTGCATTGAATTTATTTAATACACGAGTTTCACAATTTGAGTTGAATTACTGAAATAAATGAACTTTTCCACGACATTCAAATTTATTGAGATGCATCTGTGTATACAGTCGTGGCCAAAAGTTTTGAGAATGACACAAATATTAGTTTTCACAAAGTTTGTTGCTAAACTGCTTTTAGATCTTTTGTTTCAGTTGTTTCTGTGATGTACTGAAATATAATTACAAGCACTTCATACGTTTCAAAGGCTTTTATCGACAATTACATGAGATTTATGCAAAGAGTCAGTATTTGCTGTGTTGGCCCTTCTTTTTCAGGACCTTTGCAATTCGACTGGGCATGCTCTCAATCCACTTCTGGGCCAAATACTGACTGATAGCAACCCATTCTTTCATAATCACTTCTTGGAGTTTGTCAGAATTAGTGGGTTTTTGTTTGTCCACCCGCCTCTTGAGGATTGATCACAAGTTCTCAATGGGATTAAGATCTGGGGAGTTTCCAGGCCATGGACCCAAAATTTCATCGTTTTGGTCCCCGAGCCACTTAGTTATCACTTTTGCCTTATGGCACGGTGCTCCATCGTGCTGGGAAATGCATTGTTCTTCACCAAACTGTTGTTGGATTGTTGGAAGAAGTTGCTGTTGGAGGGTGTTTTGGTACCATTCTTTATTCATGGCTGTGTTTTTGGGCAAAATTGTGAGTGAGCCCACTCCCTTGGATGAGAAGCAACCCCACACATGAATGGTCTCAGGATGCTTTACTGTTGGCATGACACAGGACTGATGGTAGCGCTCACCTTTTCTTCTCCAGACAAGCCTTTTTCCAGATGCCCCAAACAATCGGAAAGAGGCTTCATCGGAGAATATGACTTTGCCCCAGTCCTCAGCAGTCCATTCGCCATACTTTTTGCAGAAGATCAATCTGTCCCTGATGTTTTTTTTTTGTTTTTTTTTGAGAGAAGTGGCTTCTTTGCTGCCCTTCTTGACACCAGGCCATCTTCCAAAAGTCTTGGCCTCACTGTGCGTGCAGATGCGCTCAAACCTGCCTGCTGCCATTCCTGAGCAAGCTCTGCACTGGTGGCACTCCGATCCCGCAGCTGAATCCTCTTTAGGAGACGATCCTGGCTCTTGCTGGACTTTCTTGGACGCCCTGAAGCCTTCTTAACAATGCAGTGGAAAGTTTTTTTCGGGATTAAGTTAATTTTCATGGCAAAGAAGGACTATGCAATTCATCTGATCACTCTTCATAACATTCTGGAGGATATGCAAATTGCTATTATAAAAACTTAAGCAGCAACTTTTCCAATTTCCAATATTTATGTAATTCTCAAAACTTTTGGCCACGACTGTACACATGGATATTTATGTATGATTGGAAATGTATTTATGGGAAAGTGTGTAATTTTCATATGCGTATTTGTTTTCCCCACTTGAGTTTGTAAATTGATATTGTTCAATAAAAAGAAAAAGTTACTTAAATTATCAGCACTGCTACTGAATCTAGTGCTCACAGCGCCCTCTAGTGTAGGAAAACGCAACAGATTGCCAGTAGCTGGTTAGACACCAAAGTGCATATTGGCTAGTCTCGTGTAGCCAGACCTTCAAACTGACGGCTGAAGGTCTGGAATTCATGGCAGCTTTCATTGGCCAAGGCCCGCCCATGAGACCGTTTGATCAACACGTCAAACAACCAATCACAGTCGTTTCGTTCAGCGTCACGTTTCGGTGCGTGGAAATGCCCCCACAACAACAGACTGGCGTGCAACAAGTCAGTCATTGACATAACCAGCATTGAAAGATAACGAAGAAGAGGGAGAACAAGCAGTAAGTCAGTAATTTGTTCGCGAACGTCTCAAATGTGTATAACAACAATGGCGTCTGCATAAGCACCTTTTAGCAAAACGCCGAGTAAATCAGTCTGCCCTTTGTTTTCCGGCGGACCGAAAATAAATGCGACACTCGTGTCTCCCGGAATTCCGGCCAAATTCAACTAATCAGATGACGACTTCGACATTCCTTAAGTGTTTCCAGTTAAGTGTACCATATGGATCAGACGTGCAGCCAACGTTCCGTGGGCGTGACGTCTGAGGCTGAGACTACATATTGGCTAGCCTGGGTTTCCCCATGCTGCCTTGCACGCAACACGATTTTATTCACGCTGCTAGGCAGCCTGGAAACCATGGACCAAATTTTCACCTCAGATAGGGAACCAATCACAGAACGGGGAGGGAGCAGCAAGACGATGACGCCTTCTATGCGACTCACAGAAGCAGTTTGTTTATAATAATGGATCCAGCATGGCAGCAGACGCGAAGTTATCTTTCGATGCAGTCTTAGATAGTTACACACAAGGCCGTTTCTCAATACCAAGTACACAAAGTTCGGACTTGCGTCCTTTGTAGTTCGGACTTGGAAGTTTGACTTGAGAGTACGAGCTCCCGAGGACGTGAGGATGCAAGTCCTGCAATTCTGCAAATGGAACAGCAGTGTACTTGATAGCGTCAGTCAGCTCGCCTTTTGTACTCCAGTTATCTTCACAGCTTCACTGTATGTATTTACAATAAGACGAAATATGATATCAACCACCTCTGCCTCTTTTCGTTTTCATTTAAACATATTAATAGCTGCAAAAACGTAGTTCAGGGGATGTACAACATTACAGTGAAACGAAATATTTTATATCAAACAGCATTGCCTCTTTTCCGTTTCATTTAACGTTAAACATATTAATAGCGACAAAAATGTGGTTCATGCAACACGTTACAAAACAATAATTACAATAAAAGGAAGTGATATCAAACACCACTGCCTCTTTGTTTTCTTTAAAATATAAACCACAACTCAATTTTCGTAGTCATTTTAAAAATAATAAAACATATTAATATGTGATTTAAGCTATATGTGCACTGTGAATAATACATCTTTACTCTATGTATAATAAAATGAAACATGACAAGCACAACTCTTCCTATTTTGTTAAATGTCAGTTTTAATGAACAATATTAGTCATTATAAAAGTATTAAGTATAAGAGACTTATGTCGGACAAAAGACAAAAGCAGACAATTCGGTCAAATGCATGCTAAAAAGTCAGCGTTGAATTACGATTGATAAACAATTAAGAAGCATAACTTTGTCCTCAGTCAAAACTCTTCGTCTTCTTCCTTGTCGAATTTCTGTCGCTCTACGTACGTCGTCCTGTAGCTATAATTGAAACGATTGGCTATGAGCTACCACAAGCGCATTTGATAGACATTCGTAGCGCCCAATAAACGGCTCTGGGCATTCCTAAACCACGCCTCAAATACGAGAAAATGAACATGTGGTTCCCAGACTCTGATCTATAATAGAGAACAGAGTCATTATATAGATCAGTGTTCCCAGACCAGGGTACATATTGGCACGATCTGAAGAAAACGCACGTCTCTAAAAATAGATTACCTTATATCTGTTTATGCCGTACGTTTGATAGAGATGACTACTGAACCAAATACCAGAAAAAGTTTTAATATATTTATTATATTATATATTAATAATAAAAACAATGATTGAACAGCAAACTATAACACTGGTTGAAATAATGTTATACCTCTTAATATAAAAAAATACACTTCTTTACTTGGCAACATTATTAAGCTATGTCAACATCAGCACAATTGAACATAAACACCGCTGAAAAACGAAATGTGACTTTGGGCATTTTTTAAACGTTTTAAAAGAGGCGCAGAGAGAAGTGCGGAGCTTTCTACTGAGCAGTAAAGATGAGCAAAAATTGGGAGGAATTATATCGGTCCGTTTTTGACGAGGAGCTTGCAAAGTGAGTACATACCGCCACTGATTTCAGTTTCAGAGAAGTCGGTGAAGTGTAACGTTAGACCAAGCTTTGTTTGTGCGGATGGAGATGGTTCAGGCAGGGTTAACTGCATTTGCTCAGATACTGTTGAATCTTTCAGGTGTATTAACGCTTTGGAAGACCAATCTCTAAATATATCAGCACCAGAGTCCACATTTCTGCGATATTTCGAGGCGCTGGAGGAGAACGACAGACTGGAAGCTCAAAGAAAGGTGGTTGTATAAAAATAGCCTAACTTATAACTACATTTCAGCTGTTACAGTTTAAAAGAGTGTAGTGTTTTTGAGCCCTGTCTTATGTGTGCTGTTGTCAGGAGTTGCAGATGAGGCAGGAGCGCTTGACAGAAAGAAAAGCAAATCTTCGAAAAAAGCAAGAGGAACTCAGGCAATATAAATTAGAAAGTGCTGAGAAGATACAAGTAAGTCAACATTCTGAAACAACTACATGGATATGAGTGGATAATGTGCAAACATACATTGGTAAACCCTTTTTTGCCTATTTTTCCTTTAAGAAAAAGGAGTTAAGGGCCATAAAAGAAATAAACGAAGAGAAAGATAAAATCAAAGAGCTAAAAAAAAATAACGAAAAGCTAAGAGAACAGCTTGAAGCCCTGCTGGCAAAAAAAAAACTACTGGACCAGCGCAAACTACAGGGCAAACACCAGGAGACCACCGCAAAGGTAGGTGGTCTGGAAAGGTAGTCATATACTATTATAATATATATTGGAAAGGGGAGAGAGACTGAAACTACTCAGAGAAACTGTCAGGCTGTTTCCCTGGACTCACCTGCCTCATGTGGCTGAAGAGTGAGACGTTCCACACTTAGAAAGTGGCCAGAGTTATCTGAACTAGAGAGTGGATAGTGCAGAGATGGTCTGCTCGTACAGTGAATGAGATTTACAATAGCCAAACACATCTTTATTTTAGCTAGATTTCTGCATAACCTGAGCTGAAGTAGCACAATATTTCATGAAATGGTTAGATTTTATTTTTAAATTTAGAAAATGTCATTAAAACTTCACTTTGCAGTCCTTCCCCATTTAAGCTCATGAAGTAAGCAGTTCAGAAGATCTTGGTTGTGTCATACTCGCTGTTAGAAATGATTCTTATCTTATTTTATATCGTTCATCTGTTGTAATTGCAAATGAGAAATGGACACCGGGTCAGTCTTATTTTGTTGTGTTTCGATTTTCAGTTTTGAGACAGATGGAGTAACAAGAAAATATGTGAATAAATATTAATATAGAGTTATTTTTGAAGTTTGAAGAAAAATGAATGCAAATACTGTAATAGCTAAAATGTACTGTATAGTAATGTTACACATTTTCTTGTTTCCCCCTTTTTCATAAAACATTTGAGGTTGAAGACACTGGTCGAGACAGTGACTGCGGTGGCGCGCAGTCCATCAGAAAGGAAATTCTGGAAAGGCAGGAAAAATTTGAGCATGAACCGCAGGAACTGATTGAGAAAAAACGGACTCTTCTCCACCATTCTCACAACACACTGCAGGAGCAACAGAGAGAGCTTGAGAAAAGACGCTTAGAAACACGCAAATGGGTAAAAGCTTACACACACATACATTTAGAGCAGGGGTCTCTAAACTCGGCCCTGGAGGGCTGGTGTCCTGCAGAGTTTACCTCCAACTTGCCTCGACACACCTGTCTGGAAGACTCTAGCATGCCTAGTAAGACCTTGATTAGCTGGCTCAGGTGTTTAATTGTTCTGCAGGACACTGTCCCTCCAGAACCGAGTTTGGAGATCCCTGATTTAGAGGTAAATGTGTTAATGTGGAAACACAGAAAGACACACAGATGTCACTGTGGCACCTCTGTCTTCTGTCAAGTTTACAGACTATTCATGTGTTCTACAGGAACTGAAACTGGAGGAACTGAAGGAATCACTTTCCATTGTAGAACAAAAGCAGCTCCTGTATGCACAGATGAAGGACAAGATTCGATCGATTTATGAAATGATCGCACCTTACTGGAAAGCCCCTGTGGAGATTGAGGACACCTCTGCGCAGTTGGAACTGGTGAATAATGAAAAATACTTCTGGCAACTTAGAATAAAGCAGTATTTGTTGTTGATATGGTGATTAAAATGAAATATGTTTTTTTTTTTTTTTTCATTTTCCCTCCAGATTCGTAAACATTTCCTCTTAGTGAAAGCTATAGCTGATGAGGATGGCAGTCAGCTGAGATTAAGATCCAAGCTCTGAGGATGTTTATCCACTGAAAACAACCAGATGTGCCTTACCTAAATAAAAAAAATCTGCATCTGACCACCCTTTTGATAGTATTGTTTATTGGAGTGGGATACTGTATGGAAATGGAGATTTTAAACAAATTTTTATTAAAAATAACATTTTTAGTATACTTTTGTTATGAAGAGTAGGTTTAAAGTGGGACTTGTAATGTGGAGGTGGACTATGTAATTAAACATCTAAATGCTAAAACTCATCTTTTATTTCGTTAAATCTAGCAACTGATTCATTTAAAGCAGTTTACACTCAAAAAACATACGTAGGCTAAAGGCCCGTTCACACCAAGAATGATAACGATAACTAAGGGCGTTTGACCTTCTTTGCACATTCACTTTCTAAACAGTGGGTCGGTACTTCTGCATCGATGTAGGGTGATTTTGAAATTGAATAAAATTAAATTAAATTTAAATTAAATTAAGAAATTAAACTGAACAAATCTAATTTTTGTTGGATGGCATTTTGAACTAGCCAGATGAGAGATATGTGTGTGTGTTGGTGTTTTTTTTTTAGACTTTGGGGACAAAATTGTTTCTGGTAGTGTGCAAAATCTGAATAAAAAAACATATTAAAAAATCTTATATTAATTAAATTATTTTTAAAAAATTAAATAACATTTAAATACATTTAAAATTGAATAAAAAAAAATTAAATTAAATTAAAATAAATTAAATTAACAAATTAAACTGAACAAATCTAATTTTGTTGCATGGCATTTTGAACTAGCCAGATGAGAGATATGTGTGTGTTGGTGTTTTTTTTTTTAGACTTTGGGGACAAAATAGTTTCTTGTAGTGTGCAAAATCAGAATAAAATTAAATATTAAAAAATCAAATATTAATTAAATGTATTTTTTTTAATTAAATAAAATTTAAATAAATTTAAAATTTAATACAATTTAATAAAATTAAATAAAATTTAAATAATAAAATTAAATAATATAAAAT
>NC_133380.1:532856-598228 GCF_049309525.1 Garra rufa
TAACTTGAGCTTAAATCCTCTCACATCCGCTTAGATCCCATCTTTCAGACAAGAGAATGGCTCAGGCTTTTATGTTAATTAAACCTAATAAAGTGATATTAAGGTTAAGAAAACATATGGAATACACTGCAAGTAAGCTATAATTACGTTTCAAATTGACTGCAACCAGTTTTTGCTCCAGTTCTGGTTAAGTTACCGTCAGGTTACTCCCAGGTTGTGGTTACGTTATGGTTACGTTGCTTGAAGGTTATAGTTGGGTTATTCTTCAAATTTTTGGTTTTAATCTGCAGTTATGTTGTCTCTCGGTTATAATTGGGTTACCCTTGGGTTGTGGTATAAGTTGTGCCTTGATCGCAGTTAAGTTATTCTTCATTTGCGGGTAGAATACGTTTAGCTTGGAGCTGAATTATTGTGTTGGTTCGGGCCTAGATTTAGTTCCTGGGTCTACCAGTGCTAGGTTTAGGCGAAGTGTTGGTTCGGGTCTTGATTTATTTCCTGGGTCTACCAATGCTAGGTTTAGGCGACGTCTTGGTCCGAGGCTAGATTTAGTTCCTGGGTATACCAATGCTAGATTTAGGCGAAGTGTTGGTTCGAGGCTAGGCGACATCTTGGTTCCAGGCTAGATTTAGTTCCTTGGTCTACCAATACTAGGTTTAGGCAAAGTGTTGGTTCGGGCCTAGATTTAGTTCCTGGGTCTACCAATGCTAGGTTTAGGCGACGTCTTGGTCCGAGGTTAGATTTAGTTACTGGGTCAACCAATGCTAGGTTTAGGCGAAGTGTTGGTTCGGGCCTAGATTTAGTTTCTGGGTCTACCAATGCTAGGTTTAAGCGACGTCTTGGTCCGAGGTCAGATTTAGTTGCTGGGTCTACCAATGCTAGGTTTAGGCGAAGTGTTGGTTCGTGGCTAGGCGACGTCTTGGTTCCAGGCTAGATTTAGTTCCTGGGTCTACCAATGCTAGGTTTAGGCGACGTCTTGGTCCGAGGCTAGATTTAGTTCCTTGGTCTACCAATGCTAGGTTTAGGCGAAGTGTTGGTTCGGGCCTAGATTTAGTTTCTGGGTCTACCAATACTAGGTTTAAGCGACGTCTTGGTCCGAGGTCAGATTTAGTTGCTGGGTCTACCAATGCTCGGTTTAGGCAAAGTGTTGGTTCGTGGCTAGGCGACGTCTTGGTTCCAGGCTAGATTTAGTTCCTGGGTCTACCAATGCTAGGTTTAGGCGACGTCCTGGTCCGACGCTAGATTTAGTTCCTTGGTCTACCAATGCTAGGTTTAGGCGAAGTGTTGGTTCGTGGCTAGATTTAGTTCCTGGGTCTACCAATGCTAGGTTTAAGCGACGTCTTGGTCCGAGGTCAGATTTAGTTGCTGGGTCTACCAATGCTAGGTTTAGGCAAAGTGTTGGTTCGTGGCTAGGCGACGTCTTGGTTCCAGGCTAGATTTAGTTCCTTGGTCTACCAATGCTAGGTTTAGGCGAAGTGTTGGTTCGTGGCTAGATTTAGTTCCTGGGTCTACCAATGCTAGGTTTAGTGTCTGAAATCCTGGTTTGTCGACATTCTTGAATAGGATGAAATCTTTTGTATCTAAATGCTAAATGAAATTATTTACAGTGAACCAGGAGGCGATAGACCTGTCTGGGCCACACGCCCCCCCAAAAAGCCTGTCTGGGCTTAGGTTCACCTCCCCCTCCCACATCTCCTCCCCGCACAAACAGGAAGGAGACATCGGAGGGAGCGAATTTCAAATCGCATTCAAAAAACAAGCCCCTATAGAGGATTCTGTGCGTAAAATCTGGTATGTCAAGTCCGATGGCTCTGGCGAAGGTTAGGTTAGAAAAATTACAACAGCTCCCCCCAACCTAGCACCCGTCTAGGAAAGTTTGAAGTAGGGAGACTGAGGATAGTGCACGGGCCGACGCATGTCTGACTATACCAAGGAAGCCTTTATCTATCTCCCATTCCAGGAGAATAGCCTTAGTAGGCATGGGGCTAAGAATGTGGAAGACCAGGAATTCGGTTTCGGTTAGATTTAGTGCGAAGGTTGGTTCGAAGTTCGATCTGAACATCAATCGGCTCTGGGAACGCAAAGTTTTTGACTAAACTTACTCCGGACCAGCGAATCAGGCAGTAACCCGAAAGTCACTGCCCGATAATCCTGATCGGGCATTGCATTCCGTCAGCGAGTGCTGTTTAAGGTTTCAAAATTGACTGCGACCAGCCTTTGCTCAAATTGTGGTCAAGTTAACGTCAGGTAACTCTTAGCTTGTAGTTCCGTTGTGTTGGGAAGACTGGGGTTCAAGTCCATAGGGCTACGAACGGTAGGTTTAGGTTAAGTGTTGGCTCGGGCCTAGATTTAGTCCTTAGGTCTACCGACGGTAGGTTTAGGTTTAAGTGTTGGTTCGGGGCTAGATTTAGTCCTTAGGTCTACCAACGGTAGGTTTAGGTTGAGTGTTGGTTTGAGTGGTGATAGATCAAGTAGAAGATGTGTATAATATTTCTTCAAAGAGGCAACTCTTGCCATACTTTCTCTACTCCCTCAAAGTATGGTTACGAGAGGGAAATGTTTAAGACACTTCATCAGTAGTGGACCTCAGATTCATCGGGTGTTTCGGCACTTTAAACACTAGACACCCTCCTCTGAGGCGGCCCGCCTTGGTTGATCATTTCCAGGCGAGTGTCTCATAGCCAATTGCTAATCGAGTTTGGTCAGGCCCACAATCGTGTAGTTGGGGCCTGGTTTGAGTTTTGAACGAATTTGTCCTTTAAAATGAGTTTTAAAAACATTAAATGCTATTACTTGCATTGAACAATAAAGCAGTACCAGTGTAGGTTGAAGTAAATTAGAAAGAGCAATGTAAAAGTCAAAGTTAGATGTCTAATAACAGAAATAAGGACTGAAATGCCGCCCTAAATGGCCTAAAACAACCACGTAAGGTCAAAGGTCAATCTGTAATTTGAATGTTTAGATAGTGGAGTTAAAAGGTTATGTAGCCATTGAGATTATTTAGAGGCCTTAATATAATAACCGAGTCTAAAATAGCATAATTTAGGACTGAATTTTCCACATAAGCGCCAAAAAAGGCAACGGACGGCGAAAGGTCGAAGGTCGTGACTGGCGGATGTCAAGCATCAAGCTTCTACCAGACCTCCCTCCTAAAAGTTATGGCAACGCAAACAGACATCACCCTCACACAAGGATAACCGCTGGATGCGATAACTTCTGAAGATGAATGGAAATTAAACCCTGGTTTTGTGTTTCGGCCTACCTGACTATACGACGGTGAGTAAAAAAATAATTTTGAGATGACTATCCTTTCGGAATCCTCCCGGTCCATAAAGTATATCTGCAAGTTTTCTTAAGTTTTTATGAAGCATAAGTAGCTTTTTTTAGCCTTTTTAAACCGATTTTTACAGCAGTAATTTGCATATGCAATTCAGCTCAGCCAATGTGTGTTTTTGGCCTGTTTTTTGGTGGAAAAAGGGTGTATTTTTGTTGCTGTGGCGCTTGTTTGCGGATCTATATCGTATAGATATTCTGTTTCTGGTGCCAGTCCATTACTGCTAGCATGCTAATGCTAATATTAATCAATTAACTCTTAAAAGAACACTAATAAGGCTAAAATACTGTAATTAATGAGCTTTAAATGTTAATCTAACTTGAGCTTAAATCCTCTCACATCCGCTTAGATCCCATCTTTCAGACAAGAGAATGGCTCAGGCTTTTATGTTAATTAAACCTAATAAAGTGATATTAAGGTTAAGAAAACATATGGAATACACTGCAAGTAAGCTATAATTACGTTTCAAATTGACTGCAACCAGTTTTTGCTCCAGTTCTGGTTAAGTTACCGTCAGGTTACTCCCAGGTTGTGGTTACGTTATGGTTACGTTGCTTGAAGGTTATAGTTGGGTTATTCTTCAAATTTTTGGTTTTAATCTGCAGTTATGTTGTCTCTCGGTTATAATTGGGTTACCCTTGGGTTGTGGTATAAGTTGTGCCTTGATCGCAGTTAAGTTATTCTTCATTTGCGGGTAGAATACGTTTAGCTTGGAGCTGAATTATTGTGTTGGTTCGGGCCTAGATTTAGTTCCTGGGTCTACCAGTGCTAGGTTTAGGCGAAGTGTTGGTTCGGGTCTTGATTTATTTCCTGGGTCTACCAATGCTAGGTTTAGGCGACGTCTTGGTCCGAGGCTAGATTTAGTTCCTGGGTATACCAATGCTAGGTTTAGGCGAAGTGTTGGTTCGAGGCTAGGCGACATCTTGGTTCCAGGCTAGATTTAGTTCCTTGGTCTACCAATACTAGGTTTAGGCAAAGTGTTGGTTCGGGCCTAGATTTAGTTCCTGGGTCTACCAATGCTAGGTTTAGGCGACGTCTTGGTCCGAGGTTAGATTTAGTTACTGGGTCAACCAATGCTAGGTTTAGGCGAAGTGTTGGTTCGGGCCTAGATTTAGTTTCTGGGTCTACCAATGCTAGGTTTAAGCGACGTCTTGGTCCGAGGTCAGATTTAGTTGCTGGGTCTACCAATGCTAGGTTTAGGCGAAGTGTTGGTTCGTGGCTAGGCGACGTCTTGGTTCCAGGCTAGATTTAGTTCCTGGGTCTACCAATGCTAGGTTTAGGCGACGTCTTGGTCCGAGGCTAGATTTAGTTCCTTGGTCTACCAATGCTAGGTTTAGGCGAAGTGTTGGTTCGGGCCTAGATTTAGTTTCTGGGTCTACCAATACTAGGTTTAAGCGACGTCTTGGTCCGAGGTCAGATTTAGTTGCTGGGTCTACCAATGCTCGGTTTAGGCAAAGTGTTGGTTCGTGGCTAGGCGACGTCTTGGTTCCAGGCTAGATTTAGTTCCTGGGTCTACCAATGCTAGGTTTAGGCGACGTCCTGGTCCGACGCTAGATTTAGTTCCTTGGTCTACCAATGCTAGGTTTAGGCGAAGTGTTGGTTCGTGGCTAGATTTAGTTCCTGGGTCTACCAATGCTAGGTTTAAGCGACGTCTTGGTCCGAGGTCAGATTTAGTTGCTGGGTCTACCAATGCTAGGTTTAGGCAAAGTGTTGGTTCGTGGCTAGGCGACGTCTTGGTTCCAGGCTAGATTTAGTTCCTTGGTCTACCAATGCTAGGTTTAGGCGAAGTGTTGGTTCGTGGCTAGATTTAGTTCCTGGGTCTACCAATGCTAGGTTTAGTGTCTGAAATCCTGGTTTGTCGACATTCTTGAATAGGATGAAATCTTTTGTATCTAAATGCTAAATGAAATTATTTACAGTGAACCAGGAGGCGATAGACCTGTCTGGGCCACACGCCCCCCCAAAAAGCCTGTCTGGGCTTAGGTTCACCTCCCCCTCCCACATCTCCTCCCCGCACAAACAGGAAGGAGACATCGGAGGGAGCGAATTTCAAATCGCATTCAAAAAACAAGCCCCTATAGAGGATTCTGTGCGTAAAATCTGGTATGTCAAGTCCGATGGCTCTGGCGAAGGTTAGGTTAGAAAAATTACAACAGCTCCCCCCAACCTAGCACCCGTCTAGGAAAGTTTGAAGTAGGGAGACTGAGGATAGTGCACGGGCCGACGCATGTCTGACTATACCAAGGAAGCCTTTATCTATCTCCCATTCCAGGAGAATAGCCTTAGTAGGCATGGGGCTAAGAATGTGGAAGACCAGGAATTCGGTTTCGGTTAGATTTAGTGCGAAGGTTGGTTCGAAGTTCGATCTGAACATCAATCGGCTCTGGGAACGCAAAGTTTTTGACTAAACTTACTCCGGACCAGCGAATCAGGCAGTAACCCGAAAGTCACTGCCCGATAATCCTGATCGGGCATTGCATTCCGTCAGCGAGTGCTGTTTAAGGTTTCAAAATTGACTGCGACCAGCCTTTGCTCAAATTGTGGTCAAGTTAACGTCAGGTAACTCTTAGCTTGTAGTTCCGTTGTGTTGGGAAGACTGGGGTTCAAGTCCATAGGGCTACGAACGGTAGGTTTAGGTTAAGTGTTGGCTCGGGCCTAGATTTAGTCCTTAGGTCTACCGACGGTAGGTTTAGGTTTAAGTGTTGGTTCGGGGCTAGATTTAGTCCTTAGGTCTACCAACGGTAGGTTTAGGTTGAGTGTTGGTTTGAGTGGTGATAGATCAAGTAGAAGATGTGTATAATATTTCTTCAAAGAGGCAACTCTTGCCATACTTTCTCTACTCCCTCAAAGTATGGTTACGAGAGGGAAATGTTTAAGACACTTCATCAGTAGTGGACCTCAGATTCATCGGGTGTTTCGGCACTTTAAACACTAGACACCCTCCTCTGAGGCGGCCCGCCTTGGTTGATCATTTCCAGGCGAGTGTCTCATAGCCAATTGCTAATCGAGTTTGGTCAGGCCCACAATCGTGTAGTTGGGGCCTGGTTTGAGTTTTGAACGAATTTGTCCTTTAAAATGAGTTTTAAAAACATTAAATGCTATTACTTGCATTGAACAATAAAGCAGTACCAGTGTAGGTTGAAGTAAATTAGAAAGAGCAATGTAAAAGTCAAAGTTAGATGTCTAATAACAGAAATAAGGACTGAAATGCCGCCCTAAATGGCCTAAAACAACCACGTAAGGTCAAAGGTCAATCTGTAATTTGAATGTTTAGATAGTGGAGTTAAAAGGTTATGTAGCCATTGAGATTATTTAGAGGCCTTAATATAATAACCGAGTCTAAAATAGCATAATTTAGGACTGAATTTTCCACATAAGCGCCAAAAAAGGCAACGGACGGCGAAAGGTCGAAGGTCGTGACTGGCGGATGTCAAGCATCAAGCTTCTACCAGACCTCCCTCCTAAAAGTTATGGCAACGCAAACAGACATCACCCTCACACAAGGATAACCGCTGGATGCGATAACTTCTGAAGATGAATGGAAATTAAACCCTGGTTTTGTGTTTCGGCCTACCTGACTATACGACGGTGAGTAAAAAAATAATTTTGAGATGACTATCCTTTCGGAATCCTCCCGGTCCATAAAGTATATCTGCAAGTTTTCTTAAGTTTTTATGAAGCATAAGTAGCTTTTTTTAGCCTTTTTAAACCGATTTTTACAGCAGTAATTTGCATATGCAATTCAGCTCAGCCAATGTGTGTTTTTGGCCTGTTTTTTGGTGGAAAAAGGGTGTATTTTTGTTGCTGTGGCGCTTGTTTGCGGATCTATATCGTATAGATATTCTGTTTCTGGTGCCAGTCCATTACTGCTAGCATGCTAATGCTAATATTAATCAATTAACTCTTAAAAGAACACTAATAAGGCTAAAATACTGTAATTAATGAGCTTTAAATGTTAATCTAACTTGAGCTTAAATCCTCTCACATCCGCTTAGATCCCATCTTTCAGACAAGAGAATGGCTCAGGCTTTTATGTTAATTAAACCTAATAAAGTGATATTAAGGTTAAGAAAACATATGGAATACACTGCAAGTAAGCTATAATTACGTTTCAAATTGACTGCAACCAGTTTTTGCTCCAGTTCTGGTTAAGTTACCGTCAGGTTACTCCCAGGTTGTGGTTACGTTATGGTTACGTTGCTTGAAGGTTATAGTTGGGTTATTCTTCAAATTTTTGGTTTTAATCTGCAGTTATGTTGTCTCTCGGTTATAATTGGGTTACCCTTGGGTTGTGGTATAAGTTGTGCCTTGATCGCAGTTAAGTTATTCTTCATTTGCGGGTAGAATACGTTTAGCTTGGAGCTGAATTATTGTGTTGGTTCGGGCCTAGATTTAGTTCCTGGGTCTACCAGTGCTAGGTTTAGGCGAAGTGTTGGTTCGGGTCTTGATTTATTTCCTGGGTCTACCAATGCTAGGTTTAGGCGACGTCTTGGTCCGAGGCTAGATTTAGTTCCTGGGTATACCAATGCTAGGTTTAGGCGAAGTGTTGGTTCGAGGCTAGGCGACATCTTGGTTCCAGGCTAGATTTAGTTCCTTGGTCTACCAATACTAGGTTTAGGCAAAGTGTTGGTTCGGGCCTAGATTTAGTTCCTGGGTCTACCAATGCTAGGTTTAGGCGACGTCTTGGTCCGAGGTTAGATTTAGTTACTGGGTCAACCAATGCTAGGTTTAGGCGAAGTGTTGGTTCGGGCCTAGATTTAGTTTCTGGGTCTACCAATGCTAGGTTTAAGCGACGTCTTGGTCCGAGGTCAGATTTAGTTGCTGGGTCTACCAATGCTAGGTTTAGGCGAAGTGTTGGTTCGTGGCTAGGCGACGTCTTGGTTCCAGGCTAGATTTAGTTCCTGGGTCTACCAATGCTAGGTTTAGGCGACGTCTTGGTCCGAGGCTAGATTTAGTTCCTTGGTCTACCAATGCTAGGTTTAGGCGAAGTGTTGGTTCGGGCCTAGATTTAGTTTCTGGGTCTACCAATACTAGGTTTAAGCGACGTCTTGGTCCGAGGTCAGATTTAGTTGCTGGGTCTACCAATGCTCGGTTTAGGCAAAGTGTTGGTTCGTGGCTAGGCGACGTCTTGGTTCCAGGCTAGATTTAGTTCCTGGGTCTACCAATGCTAGGTTTAGGCGACGTCCTGGTCCGACGCTAGATTTAGTTCCTTGGTCTACCAATGCTAGGTTTAGGCGAAGTGTTGGTTCGTGGCTAGATTTAGTTCCTGGGTCTACCAATGCTAGGTTTAAGCGACGTCTTGGTCCGAGGTCAGATTTAGTTGCTGGGTCTACCAATGCTAGGTTTAGGCAAAGTGTTGGTTCGTGGCTAGGCGACGTCTTGGTTCCAGGCTAGATTTAGTTCCTTGGTCTACCAATGCTAGGTTTAGGCGAAGTGTTGGTTCGTGGCTAGATTTAGTTCCTGGGTCTACCAATGCTAGGTTTAGTGTCTGAAATCCTGGTTTGTCGACATTCTTGAATAGGATGAAATCTTTTGTATCTAAATGCTAAATGAAATTATTTACAGTGAACCAGGAGGCGATAGACCTGTCTGGGCCACACGCCCCCCCAAAAAGCCTGTCTGGGCTTAGGTTCACCTCCCCCTCCCACATCTCCTCCCCGCACAAACAGGAAGGAGACATCGGAGGGAGCGAATTTCAAATCGCATTCAAAAAACAAGCCCCTATAGAGGATTCTGTGCGTAAAATCTGGTATGTCAAGTCCGATGGCTCTGGCGAAGGTTAGGTTAGAAAAATTACAACAGCTCCCCCCAACCTAGCACCCGTCTAGGAAAGTTTGAAGTAGGGAGACTGAGGATAGTGCACGGGCCGACGCATGTCTGACTATACCAAGGAAGCCTTTATCTATCTCCCATTCCAGGAGAATAGCCTTAGTAGGCATGGGGCTAAGAATGTGGAAGACCAGGAATTCGGTTTCGGTTAGATTTAGTGCGAAGGTTGGTTCGAAGTTCGATCTGAACATCAATCGGCTCTGGGAACGCAAAGTTTTTGACTAAACTTACTCCGGACCAGCGAATCAGGCAGTAACCCGAAAGTCACTGCCCGATAATCCTGATCGGGCATTGCATTCCGTCAGCGAGTGCTGTTTAAGGTTTCAAAATTGACTGCGACCAGCCTTTGCTCAAATTGTGGTCAAGTTAACGTCAGGTAACTCTTAGCTTGTAGTTCCGTTGTGTTGGGAAGACTGGGGTTCAAGTCCATAGGGCTACGAACGGTAGGTTTAGGTTAAGTGTTGGCTCGGGCCTAGATTTAGTCCTTAGGTCTACCGACGGTAGGTTTAGGTTTAAGTGTTGGTTCGGGGCTAGATTTAGTCCTTAGGTCTACCAACGGTAGGTTTAGGTTGAGTGTTGGTTTGAGTGGTGATAGATCAAGTAGAAGATGTGTATAATATTTCTTCAAAGAGGCAACTCTTGCCATACTTTCTCTACTCCCTCAAAGTATGGTTACGAGAGGGAAATGTTTAAGACACTTCATCAGTAGTGGACCTCAGATTCATCGGGTGTTTCGGCACTTTAAACACTAGACACCCTCCTCTGAGGCGGCCCGCCTTGGTTGATCATTTCCAGGCGAGTGTCTCATAGCCAATTGCTAATCGAGTTTGGTCAGGCCCACAATCGTGTAGTTGGGGCCTGGTTTGAGTTTTGAACGAATTTGTCCTTTAAAATGAGTTTTAAAAACATTAAATGCTATTACTTGCATTGAACAATAAAGCAGTACCAGTGTAGGTTGAAGTAAATTAGAAAGAGCAATGTAAAAGTCAAAGTTAGATGTCTAATAACAGAAATAAGGACTGAAATGCCGCCCTAAATGGCCTAAAACAACCACGTAAGGTCAAAGGTCAATCTGTAATTTGAATGTTTAGATAGTGGAGTTAAAAGGTTATGTAGCCATTGAGATTATTTAGAGGCCTTAATATAATAACCGAGTCTAAAATAGCATAATTTAGGACTGAATTTTCCACATAAGCGCCAAAAAAGGCAACGGACGGCGAAAGGTCGAAGGTCGTGACTGGCGGATGTCAAGCATCAAGCTTCTACCAGACCTCCCTCCTAAAAGTTATGGCAACGCAAACAGACATCACCCTCACACAAGGATAACCGCTGGATGCGATAACTTCTGAAGATGAATGGAAATTAAACCCTGGTTTTGTGTTTCGGCCTACCTGACTATACGACGGTGAGTAAAAAAATAATTTTGAGATGACTATCCTTTCGGAATCCTCCCGGTCCATAAAGTATATCTGCAAGTTTTCTTAAGTTTTTATGAAGCATAAGTAGCTTTTTTTAGCCTTTTTAAACCGATTTTTACAGCAGTAATTTGCATATGCAATTCAGCTCAGCCAATGTGTGTTTTTGGCCTGTTTTTTGGTGGAAAAAGGGTGTATTTTTGTTGCTGTGGCGCTTGTTTGCGGATCTATATCGTATAGATATTCTGTTTCTGGTGCCAGTCCATTACTGCTAGCATGCTAATGCTAATATTAATCAATTAACTCTTAAAAGAACACTAATAAGGCTAAAATACTGTAATTAATGAGCTTTAAATGTTAATCTAACTTGAGCTTAAATCCTCTCACATCCGCTTAGATCCCATCTTTCAGACAAGAGAATGGCTCAGGCTTTTATGTTAATTAAACCTAATAAAGTGATATTAAGGTTAAGAAAACATATGGAATACACTGCAAGTAAGCTATAATTACGTTTCAAATTGACTGCAACCAGTTTTTGCTCCAGTTCTGGTTAAGTTACCGTCAGGTTACTCCCAGGTTGTGGTTACGTTATGGTTACGTTGCTTGAAGGTTATAGTTGGGTTATTCTTCAAATTTTTGGTTTTAATCTGCAGTTATGTTGTCTCTCGGTTATAATTGGGTTACCCTTGGGTTGTGGTATAAGTTGTGCCTTGATCGCAGTTAAGTTATTCTTCATTTGCGGGTAGAATACGTTTAGCTTGGAGCTGAATTATTGTGTTGGTTCGGGCCTAGATTTAGTTCCTGGGTCTACCAGTGCTAGGTTTAGGCGAAGTGTTGGTTCGGGTCTTGATTTATTTCCTGGGTCTACCAATGCTAGGTTTAGGCGACGTCTTGGTCCGAGGCTAGATTTAGTTCCTGGGTATACCAATGCTAGGTTTAGGCGAAGTGTTGGTTCGAGGCTAGGCGACATCTTGGTTCCAGGCTAGATTTAGTTCCTTGGTCTACCAATACTAGGTTTAGGCAAAGTGTTGGTTCGGGCCTAGATTTAGTTCCTGGGTCTACCAATGCTAGGTTTAGGCGACGTCTTGGTCCGAGGTTAGATTTAGTTACTGGGTCAACCAATGCTAGGTTTAGGCGAAGTGTTGGTTCGGGCCTAGATTTAGTTTCTGGGTCTACCAATGCTAGGTTTAAGCGACGTCTTGGTCCGAGGTCAGATTTAGTTGCTGGGTCTACCAATGCTAGGTTTAGGCGAAGTGTTGGTTCGTGGCTAGGCGACGTCTTGGTTCCAGGCTAGATTTAGTTCCTGGGTCTACCAATGCTAGGTTTAGGCGACGTCTTGGTCCGAGGCTAGATTTAGTTCCTTGGTCTACCAATGCTAGGTTTAGGCGAAGTGTTGGTTCGGGCCTAGATTTAGTTTCTGGGTCTACCAATACTAGGTTTAAGCGACGTCTTGGTCCGAGGTCAGATTTAGTTGCTGGGTCTACCAATGCTCGGTTTAGGCAAAGTGTTGGTTCGTGGCTAGGCGACGTCTTGGTTCCAGGCTAGATTTAGTTCCTGGGTCTACCAATGCTAGGTTTAGGCGACGTCCTGGTCCGACGCTAGATTTAGTTCCTTGGTCTACCAATGCTAGGTTTAGGCGAAGTGTTGGTTCGTGGCTAGATTTAGTTCCTGGGTCTACCAATGCTAGGTTTAAGCGACGTCTTGGTCCGAGGTCAGATTTAGTTGCTGGGTCTACCAATGCTAGGTTTAGGCAAAGTGTTGGTTCGTGGCTAGGCGACGTCTTGGTTCCAGGCTAGATTTAGTTCCTTGGTCTACCAATGCTAGGTTTAGGCGAAGTGTTGGTTCGTGGCTAGATTTAGTTCCTGGGTCTACCAATGCTAGGTTTAGTGTCTGAAATCCTGGTTTGTCGACATTCTTGAATAGGATGAAATCTTTTGTATCTAAATGCTAAATGAAATTATTTACAGTGAACCAGGAGGCGATAGACCTGTCTGGGCCACACGCCCCCCCAAAAAGCCTGTCTGGGCTTAGGTTCACCTCCCCCTCCCACATCTCCTCCCCGCACAAACAGGAAGGAGACATCGGAGGGAGCGAATTTCAAATCGCATTCAAAAAACAAGCCCCTATAGAGGATTCTGTGCGTAAAATCTGGTATGTCAAGTCCGATGGCTCTGGCGAAGGTTAGGTTAGAAAAATTACAACAGCTCCCCCCAACCTAGCACCCGTCTAGGAAAGTTTGAAGTAGGGAGACTGAGGATAGTGCACGGGCCGACGCATGTCTGACTATACCAAGGAAGCCTTTATCTATCTCCCATTCCAGGAGAATAGCCTTAGTAGGCATGGGGCTAAGAATGTGGAAGACCAGGAATTCGGTTTCGGTTAGATTTAGTGCGAAGGTTGGTTCGAAGTTCGATCTGAACATCAATCGGCTCTGGGAACGCAAAGTTTTTGACTAAACTTACTCCGGACCAGCGAATCAGGCAGTAACCCGAAAGTCACTGCCCGATAATCCTGATCGGGCATTGCATTCCGTCAGCGAGTGCTGTTTAAGGTTTCAAAATTGACTGCGACCAGCCTTTGCTCAAATTGTGGTCAAGTTAACGTCAGGTAACTCTTAGCTTGTAGTTCCGTTGTGTTGGGAAGACTGGGGTTCAAGTCCATAGGGCTACGAACGGTAGGTTTAGGTTAAGTGTTGGCTCGGGCCTAGATTTAGTCCTTAGGTCTACCGACGGTAGGTTTAGGTTTAAGTGTTGGTTCGGGGCTAGATTTAGTCCTTAGGTCTACCAACGGTAGGTTTAGGTTGAGTGTTGGTTTGAGTGGTGATAGATCAAGTAGAAGATGTGTATAATATTTCTTCAAAGAGGCAACTCTTGCCATACTTTCTCTACTCCCTCAAAGTATGGTTACGAGAGGGAAATGTTTAAGACACTTCATCAGTAGTGGACCTCAGATTCATCGGGTGTTTCGGCACTTTAAACACTAGACACCCTCCTCTGAGGCGGCCCGCCTTGGTTGATCATTTCCAGGCGAGTGTCTCATAGCCAATTGCTAATCGAGTTTGGTCAGGCCCACAATCGTGTAGTTGGGGCCTGGTTTGAGTTTTGAACGAATTTGTCCTTTAAAATGAGTTTTAAAAACATTAAATGCTATTACTTGCATTGAACAATAAAGCAGTACCAGTGTAGGTTAGGTTAGGGTTAGGGTTAGGGTTAGGGTTAGGTTAGGGTTAGGGTTAGGTTAGGTTAGGTTAGGGTTAGGGTTAGGTTAGGGTTAGGGTTAGGTTAGGGTTAGGTATAAGGGGTCAAATACGAAAGTGCACCACCCCCCCACCCCATTCAAAAAGTGGTGCACTTGGTTAAAGTAGGTCCTACAGGTCTGAAATTCGGTATATATAGTATTTGGGGGCCCCCCGATCGATTGCACATGGTTTGGGAGCTGTAGCGCCACCAGGCGCCGAGATATGGTATTGCACCCCCTTTTATTTTGCACCTAGAGAGCTGAAATTTGTTGTGTATACTAATTGAGGGACGCCCAGTGGAATGCACTTGGTTTGGTAGCTCTAGCGGCACGAGATATTGTAGTGCACATATTTCACCATATGTGGTGAAATTAACGAAAACTCAACGTGAAATCAATGTTAAATCCCAGGTGATCCATGGGTGGTAGAGAGCTGAAACTTGGTACGTGTAGTGATGGGGTGTCCCTGAGTCGATTTGCAGTTGGTTTGGGTCTGTAGCGCCAGTAGGTGGGTGAGATATCGCATATCACCCCCAGTCGCATTGGGTGTAGAGAGTTGAAAGGTGGTATTGTGTTTGTATGGGTCTTGTTTTTGGCTGTGTGGTGTAATTATTATTTTTTGGCTGTGTGGTGTAATTGTTATTATTTTTTTTCTGGCTGGGTGGTGTATTTTTTTGTATGGTTTGTTTTGGAAAAGTAGTTATGCCATTTGGTCTCTGTGGGCTAAGTTTAGTGTGTAGTTTGGGAGAGGCAGTCTATTTCTTTTGGAAGAAGGAAGGAAGGAAGGCCATTGGAACATGCGAAATGCCATTGGAAAATGCAAAATGCCATTGGAAAATGCGAAATGCCATTGGAAAATGAGAAATGCCATTTGAAAATGCGAAATGCCATTGGAAAATGCGAAATGCCATTGGAAAATGCCATTGGAAAATGCAAAATGCCATTTGAAAATGCGAAATGCCATTGGAAAATGCCATTGGAAAATGCAAAATGCCATTTGAAAATGAGAAATGCCATTGGGAAATGCCATTTGAAAATGCGAAATGCCATTTGGTCACTGAGGGCTAAGTTTAGTGTGTAGTTTGGGTGAGGGAGTAGTGTTTTCTTGGAAGGAAGGCCGTTTGAAAATGAGAAATGCCATTTGCTCACTGTGGGCTAAGTTTAGTGTGCAGTTTGGGTGAGGGAGTCGGGTTTTTTTTGGGAGGAAGGCCATTGTAAAATAAGAAATGCCATTTGAAAATGAGAAATGCCATTTGAAAATGAGAAATGCCATTTCAAATGGAGAAATGCCATTTCCTCACTGAGGGCTAAGTTTAGTGTGCAGTTTGGGTGAGGGAGTCTGTTTTTTTTTTGTAAGGAAGGCCGACTTGTTGTTTTGGGTGGGTGGGACTTAGTCCTTAGGGTTGAGTTGCATAGGGCTACAACTGGTAGGGTTATTCAAAGAGCTGGTGCAGGGCTAGGCAGGTTGGGGTTAGTACAATAGTGTGATTTTCTGCTAAACTGTTGGAATCCTTTGCAGAAAATCACACATCACACTAGTGATCGCCCCTCCCCATATCTTACTCTCCTAGAGATTGGGTGCATTTACTAATCAGAGGACGCTGAGTCGAATGCACTTGGTTTGGTTTCTGTAGCGCCACCAGGCACCGAGATATGGTATTGCACCTTCAGTTCTTTTGGTGCTAGAGAGCTGACAGGTGTGTGAGCGCACTCCTGGGGTCGCCCCGATTCGATAGCACTTTGATTGGTGTCTCTAGCACCTCCAGAAGCCGAGATATGGAAGTTTACACAGATTTATTAGGGCTACAATAGGTTAATAGGGATAAATGCGAAAGTGCGCCCCCCCCCCTAGGGGGCGCACTTCCGTTCTATAGGTCCTAGAGGTCCCAAATTTGGTGGGTATACTAATTGAGGGACGCCCAGTCGAATGCACTTTGATTGGTGTCTGTAGCACCTCCAGAAGCCGAGATATGGAAGTGCACACAGATTTATTAGGGCTACAATAGGTATAAGGGGTCAAATACGAAAGTGCACCACCCCCCCACCCCATTCAAAAAGTGGTGCACTTGGTTAAAGTAGGTCCTACAGGTCTGAAATTCGGTATATATAGTATTTGGGGGCCCCCCGATCGATTGCACATGGTTTGGGAGCTGTAGCGCCACCAGGCGCCGAGATATGGTATTGCACCCCCTTTTATTTTGCACCTAGAGAGCTGAAATTTGTTGTGTATACTAATTGAGGGACGCCCAGTGGAATGCACTTGGTTTGGTAGCTCTAGCGGCACGAGATATTGTAGTGCACATATTTCACCATATGTGGTGAAATTAACGAAAACTCAACGTGAAATCAATGTTAAATCCCAGGTGATCCATGGGTGGTAGAGAGCTGAAACTTGGTACGTGTAGTGATGGGGTGTCCCTGAGTCGATTTGCAGTTGGTTTGGGTCTGTAGCGCCAGTAGGTGGGTGAGATATCGCATATCACCCCCAGTCGCATTGGGTGTAGAGAGTTGAAAGGTGGTATTGTGTTTGTATGGGTCTTGTTTTTGGCTGTGTGGTGTAATTATTATTTTTTGGCTGTGTGGTGTAATTGTTATTATTTTTTTTCTGGCTGGGTGGTGTATTTTTTTGTATGGTTTGTTTTGGAAAAGTAGTTATGCCATTTGGTCTCTGTGGGCTAAGTTTAGTGTGTAGTTTGGGAGAGGCAGTCTATTTCTTTTGGAAGAAGGAAGGAAGGAAGGCCATTGGAACATGCGAAATGCCATTGGAAAATGCAAAATGCCATTGGAAAATGCGAAATGCCATTGGAAAATGAGAAATGCCATTTGAAAATGCGAAATGCCATTGGAAAATGCCATTGGAAAATGCAAAATGCCATTTGAAAATGAGAAATGCCATTGGGAAATGCCATTTGAAAATGCGAAATGCCATTTGGTCACTGAGGGCTAAGTTTAGTGTGTAGTTTGGGTGAGGGAGTAGTGTTTTCTTGGAAGGAAGGCCGTTTGAAAATGAGAAATGCCATTAGGGTTAGGGTTAGGGTTAGGGTTAGGGTTAGGGTTAGGGTTAGGGTTAGGGTTAGGGTTAGGGTTAGGGTTAGGGTTAGGGTTAGGGTTAGGGTTAGGGGTCCAAGAATCCAAATATCAGACCAAGTCTGATATCGGTTAGGCACTGGCGCACACTTCAAGAACCCGCTTCAGTGCCATCTTCAAGAAGGATTCCCCCCAAAAAAGCATCTCTACATGTTTAAATTGTCCATATTGTTGTTAATGTTGTTTATTAGGGTCTGTGTCCTGTCTCCCCTCTTAACAGGTGTATATTTATTAATCTGATGTCTTTTAATATTGTTTGTATGTGTATTTATGTATTTTAAAGTAATCATTATCAATAAAAATATAAATGTAAATCTATTCTCCCAAGTACCTGCATGTCCATCAGATGGTAAAGGGGTATGTTGTGTCCCTCTGTTCACTCTATGACCATTTAACCCCCATGTATGAAATCCCTATAATTAATAATTAATTAATAAAATAATAAAATAATAAAATAGGGCTGTAACCCCAAGGGTTGACCAAACTAGGGTTGAGACGCCTAGGGTTCACCATCTTAGGGTTACCAACTCAAGGTGTACGTCAACTAGGTGTGCCTCCATTAGGTTTCCTTCCGTTAGGGGTGTTTGCACAAACTCCAGTGACTTTAGGTGTTAGGCGTGTGGGGGTGTACAATGTAGACTAGAGTGTCTTTTAGGTGTTAGGTATGAGGGGATGCATGCATAAGGGTTTGGGACTTTAGGGTTAGGGGGAGAATTGGTGCAGGATTAATGATTAAGGAGTTAATTAGGGCCCGCTGGATCATGCCAGCAGACACACCTGAACTCCATAAGACTTCCAATCATCGCAGTGTGATTTTTTTCTTTTTTCTAGAACAGAGACACAGACCCTAAAGCCTCCAACATACTGACTAAAGGAAAAGGCAGACTTAGAAGAAAAATAACCACAAAAGTTGAAATGGAAAGATAAAAAGATGGACAGAAAGATTACGCCTCGTTTAGGCCTCTGGGGTAGAGAGAGTCCAATTTTTTGATCCAGACTCTCTCCGCCCTGAGCCTCTCCGAGAGCGTCCAAAAGGGGTTCGATTCCAATCCCGAAACTCTGAGGGCATCCAGGCCGTGCATCAAAAAGTGTCTAACCACATATCGCCTTTTTTCAATTTTATTACGAATATTGTAAGAATGTTGGCAGATTCTGAGTAGCAATTTGTTTTTTGTCTGCCCAACATATTGTTTGTGGCATTTGGAGCAGGATATGAGGTATACACAGTTTGATACATGTGCTGATATGTTTCTCTGTACTTGGAAGAGTTGTTTGTTAGTTTTGTTCTGAACCATTCTTTTGATCACAAAGTGTTTATAAGCTGCGGATCTACTCACTTTACAAGATGTTGTAATTTTGCTACAAACCAAGGTATCCAATAAGTTCTTGTTTCGTTTGTAAGCCGCAATTGGTCTATGTTTAGTTAGAAATTTAGTTGGTTCCATAAATTTTGTGAAATTTTCCTTGGTTGCTCTATTTATTTGGATGCTTTGTTGTGAATAAAAAGACACTAATGGTATGATTTTGTTTCTGATTTGTATTTTCTTGGTTGGATTAATCACAAAGTTGGTGAAATCCCTGAGCACACTTCTCAAATAGCTTCTCGAATACCCCCGCTTCTTCAAAGCTTTAAAGAGAATTCCCACCGCAATCTTGAATTCTGATGTTTGTGAACATATTCTATGAAAGCGGAGAAGCTGTGATTTAAGGATTCCTTTGAAAGTATGCTTAGGGTGGTAACTAGCTTTGTGCAATAATGAGTGAGTGTCCGTGGGCTTAAAATACACTTTGTAATCAAGCTTATTGGTCATTTCAAACTGAGGTCCTTTGTAGGTAATGAGATCCAGAAAATTCACTGAGTTTTCATCAATTTCGTATTTTATCCTAATGGATTTTTGATGACGGTTCAGATGGTCAGCAAACTCAACAAACTCTTCTTTACTGTACGTCCAGATGCCCCAGATGTCATCTAAAAATCTGAAGTACGAGAAAGGTTGGAGATGAAAAGAGGACAACGCAGTTTGTTCCCAATGGGCCATAAAGATATTGGCGTAAGAAGGCGCAAACTTTTTGCCCATGGCCGTTCCCTTGGTCTGTAAATAAAATTTAGAGTCGAATTCGAAATCGTTTTTAGTTAAATTAATTTCTAGTAGTCTTAGAATGAAATCATCTGGTCTTTTCAAATCAGGGTATTTGTTCATACAATCTCTTACGGCCGCCATTCCGGCTTCGGTCTCTATGTTGGTGTACAAACTGTCAATGTCCATAGTAAAGAGAAAAGAATTAGTTGGGAGAATGAGATTTTTTGTTTTAGAGATGAAATCGTAAGTATCCTTTAAGTAGCTGTCGTGACGTTGCGAGATGGGACTGAGAAAGTGCTCGATGTATTCTGCTGTAAAATAAGTCTCGCTGTCGCAGTCCGACACTATAGGTCTACCAGGAGGTACTTTATATGGTATGCTCCACTTCTGTGGTTCTTTATGTATTTTGGGTAATAAATAGAACCTCCTCGGTCGCGGTGTACCAGAACCAGACAAATAATCTCTCTGTTTCCCACTAATAATTTTTTCCTCATACATCTCCTCCAAAATTTCTCGTACTTCCAGCATCGTTTTTGGGTAAATTGGTTCTGTGAGAGAGCAATAGTGCTCTGTCACAGAAAGCTGTCTCTTTCCTTCCCAAAGATAATCTGTTTTACTCATGATGACGACGGCGTTTCCCTTGTCGGCCCCTTTGATAACGATATCCGAATTGTTTTTAAGTTCTCGAATTGCTTTCCTCTCATTTTTACTCAAATTCTGTTTTTCTAAAAGACCCCAATTCAGGTGTTGATACGCGTACCAATCTGCTCTGATTAAAGAGTTCACCTGGGGCGGCAAACTAGAAAGAGCAGGTGTCCAATCAGAATTATGAGTAAAAGGAATTCTTTTTTTCTTACTTTTTTTGCCTTCGAAGTAGGCCTCTAATTTAATACGCCTGTGATAGGCCTGTAAGCTCTGTAATAATTCTAGTTTTTGTGTTTTGACGCTATCAGGGACCATGACAAAGGAAAGGCCTTTCTTCAGAATTGCCCGCTGCTCAGTTGTCAAGCCGAGCGGGGACAAATTTACTATAAGTTTTTCTTGACTACTTATTGGGTTGATGGCGTCAGCAAGTTTAGCGACTGAAGCCAATGTTCCAACATGTATTTGCCCGTCGCTGCTGTCCAGTGCACGTTATCGTTCTCGACTTGAAACTGGGCAACGGGCAATAGTTGGAGAAAGTTGAGATTGTCCTCGATATACTTGTTTATGTCCTCAAGATATCTTTGTTCATCGATCGGAAGCAAGTCACAATAGTTAATCAACGGTATTATGATTTCAGTATGTGGTAGTCGGGACCTAGCTACCCTGTAAGCCCTCTTAATCTCTGTGTTTGTTGATGTGAAACATCTCTGAGATCGATTATTAATTCCGAATGATAGTAACAATACTTCCGGTTCCATTGCAATTGTGGCTTTCTCCACAAGATTGCCGGCGTGTTGAAACTTGGCGCCTGGAAAACTGTCTATCTGTAGATCAGAAATGTTGAAGGCCGGTATTCTCGATACATTTGAGTCCCCGATTATCACATATTTTTTCTTTAGGGTTAGGCTCCAGTCCACCTGTTTACGATCAGTCCTGATGTGACGGTACGGTCTACCAACCGACCTTGGTGTGGTGGGTGTTTGTGGAGCCGCTATTGTGACTTGCTTCTGAGGCGTTTGTTCTAGCTGTAGTGATTGGGTTGTGCGTACCCCCTCTTTGGGTCGCACAACAGTTATCTGTCCTTCTACTTTCTCTGCCACCTTTTTGGGTGAAGCCCGTGTCATGGAGTTAACTGAAAACTCTGAAATTTGAGCGTCCAGAGAATCATCAGAAAAAGGAGGAGGGGGGCTCTGAATTCTAGTTAATGAAGGGAGTGACTTTTTGGTCTCTGCCACCTTCGATACACTGGGGATTATTCCGGATGTGCTAGGAATAGCATCAATGTGTGAACTTTTTGGTCCTTCTGTGACGGCTATTTCTACACCTCGTTTTAGGATTCCCTCTTGAGCCAAAATATTAGCAATTTCTTCATAATGCTTCAGCTGTTCCTCAGTAAAACCTTCCGTAAAGGTACCTTCCTGTTGTGTGTCAGGGATTTCAGTGATCATTTCTGTGATCTTCTCCTGATCTTCCTGAACCGCATCAGATTCCTCAACAAGAATTCTTCGTTTAGTCCTTTGCGGAACAGGTCTTTGGGGAAGGGCTGGAGTGGGTTGCAGGTTGGGTTTTGGCTCAAGAGGGGGAAACTCTTGGTCAAAGGACCAGTCAGATCTCATGGGTGGGGGACTGGATGGAGTTCTGGCGTCTTCCCATCTTCTGGGGGACGTCTGTATCTCTACATGTATGTGAGAAGCTCCTGTTTTTGGTCTTACAGTCGCCGGTGTCTGTGCTTGTGTTTCTGGTTCGGGTAAAAGAACTTTGGGGGGTTCTGTCACAGCAACTTGTCTTTGTTCTTTTTCTTGTTGTTTTCTGTCATACTCGTTACAAGTTTCTGCTGTGAATAATGCTTCAGCTCTCTCGAAGACTTCTGGGCTAATTCTTCTCCCAAAGTTTTTTGTGGCCCAATTGGTAGCAGTCTGAAAAGCTTGAAACCAGTGGGCTTGGTCCGTGCGATCCTTAAGTTCAACCAAAGTGCTATCAATCAGTTTCTCGTAATGCTCCTCCAAAATGGTCTGAGCATTGGTTGACCATCTTTGTGCATTGTCCTCCAACAATTTTTTGATTGTGTTGTTAGGCATTGCGGGTTTGATAGAATTAATCAAAAGTCTGGTGAGTCTTTTGAAGGTCATGGGACTGTTGTTAGTCACTTTGGTTGTTACTTTTTCCAGATGATGGACCAGCCGGATCAGATCGTACATAAGTTTCATCGCTGTTCTCATTCTGGGTGTAGCTGGGGTGTAATTCGATTGATTGGGTGTTTTATCTGAGAAGTATCTCTTAGGTCCCCCCCTAAAAGTATTTCTTTCTCTAGGGGGTGGATGGTTCTCTCTATCTCTTTGTCTTTCTTCTCTCATAGGTGGCTGTTCGATTCGAATGTCTCTACCAGCCCTATTGGCGTACGAGATAGTATTGCGGCCCCTGTTGGCCGAGGAATGGGAGGATTCAATGTATGTATCTCTCTGATCGTATGTCGGAGGACGGGTAGATTGTTTGTAAAATCTCCCATCTTCTTGATCATCTTGAATATAAGAATCATATTCAAGTTCATTTATCTCACCATAAAATTCTCCCTCTCTGTCCTCCATCATGTATTGGCTACGTACTCTTTTTCTGTTCTTTCTTTTGGATTTCTTTTTTGGGAAACCGTCTTCAAAATTATCAAAAGAAAGTGGTATGTACGATCTGAATCCAGGTGTTGGTCTGTTGTTTCTGTTGTCAAGAGTTTCCCTGTATGTTTGCTGTTTTCTGTTGTCAGGAGCTTCTCTGTATGTTTGTTGTTTTTTGTATTTGGAGTTAAAAAACTCACGTTGTTCAGGAAAATGATCAATTTGTTTTTGTGGAAAATATCTATTTTCTCTTATTTCCCCTTTTGAGTTTGTTCCACGAGTGTCTCTTTCTCGTGAAATTGTGTCACTGTCATAAAATTGTTTGTCTGTGTAAGTGGTGTAATTATGTGGATTATAATGACGATAATCGATTTGATTATCATCATTACTCCATTGGTCACGTCTGGGAGCCCGTACACGGGCTGTTTGGTTGTAGTTTGCGTCCCGAGAAGGGCGTGGACAGTTATAGTCGTCACGGAAAGCAGACTCCTCTCTTTCCTTCCACCCCTCTCGACGCCAGTTAGTAGCACGGAAACGTGCTGTTGGATGGCTAGCACGTAAACGTGCTGTTGGATTTTCTGAAGCATGACGTGGTTCAGCATCAGCTGGAAAAGACGCGAATCTCACGCGCAGCCTCGGAGTATTTCTGTATCTCTCTCCTACTCTCGTCATTACAGCGTTTCTTTGTCACAAACTGAATAAATACTTCTATGAACGACGTTTACTGCAATTCGCGACGTTTCGAAGCAATCAGCTTCTTCTTCAGGCTTGCTGTAACGTCGTTGAGCTAGAATGTATCAGATGTAAGTCAGAGTAACTGTTGTCTCGAGTGTCAGTGAGCAAATGACTGTCTGTGTCCTCCGCTCCGCTCTATTATAGCCGAGGGCGGGGGTGGTGACGTCATTCTCCTTCAGTGTTAATATAGAGACATTTTAATGAAGAAAACTCGCTGTAAAAATATGAAAATGATCTGCTTTGGGTCAAACAACACTCCAATTGTTTCTCAAAGACTTTAATCTGTCCCCTCTTTTTTTCCTTTTCCCTGTAGGACTATGTTTACCGTGTTTACGACGCCAAAGTGATGATTATTTACTAATAACTCACGAGCTCCTTCATCAAAACACTCTAAAGCTCCAAAAATAATAAGATGACAAATATCAGAATTTTTTGAAGTGTATTTGGCGTCGAACCAACCAAGTTTCCCTTTTGAAAAACACTGAAAAGTGTCCTAGAATTTATTTGCTGCGTCACAGCACATGCAAGTCCTTTGATCCTTATCTGTCCATTGTGAATAGATGTAAATAATTAAAAATTAATCGTGAAATCATGATCTTGTGATGAATATGCCTTAAAAAAGAAAGAAAAATGGTATATTGTTGAGGAATACAACTACAATCATGTATAGAAATCAATATTGATATAATCATCATCTTTTAAAGGTTTGAAGAAATGTTCTTGTCAATTCTTCTATAATGATGGGTCTGATTAAGCTTAAATGAATTGTTTTTTAATCCAATCATGTGTTCCAATTTTTTAGAAAGTTAAATATGACAATTCAAGAATACAACTTCTATCTGAAGTTCATATTAGAGAAAGCAAGACAAGAATGTCCATTATGTTTCAATAAGATTTGTAAGATTCACAAATAATCATGGGGGGAATTATTAATCATGATTGTTGTTTTTTTTGTGTACTTTTTGTAAACCCAATTGTAAAATAATATATGGTTTTAGGCATATTTAAGAATATTTCAGTTTCTATGATGTTGCAATGTGGTTTTTTCCTTTGTCTTCTGTGTTTTAAAATTTTAATAGTCAGTGTGAAAATGGAGCTAATTATTGTAGATAACTGCTGATGTTGAGAAATCCTCCCCAGAGTGGCCCTGAAGTGTCAAGACGTGGCTCTGGCTTGAGTTAGGGGTCCAAGAATCCAAATATCAGACCAAGTCTGATATCGGTTAGGCACTGGCGCACACTTCAAGAACCCGCTTCAGTGCCATCTTCAAGAAGGATTCCCCCCAAAAAAGCATCTCTACATGTTTAAATTGTCCATATTGTTGTTAATGTTGTTTATTAGGGTCTGTGTCCTGTCTCCCCTCTTAACAGGTGTATATTTATTAATCTGATGTCTTTTAATATTGTTTGTATGTGTATTTATGTATTTTAAAGTAATCATTATCAATAAAAATATAAATGTAAATCTATTCTCCCAAGTACCTGCATGTCCATCAGATGGTAAAGGGGTATGTTGTGTCCCTCTGTTCACTCTATGACCATTTAACCCCCATGTATGAAATCCCTATAATTAATAATTAATTAATAAAATAATAAAATAATAAAATAGGGCTGTAACCCCAAGGGTTGACCAAACTAGGGTTGAGACGCCTAGGGTTCACCATCTTAGGGTTACCAACTCAAGGTGTACGTCAACTAGGTGTGCCTCCATTAGGTTTCCTTCCGTTAGGGGTGTTTGCACAAACTCCAGTGACTTTAGGTGTTAGGCGTGTGGGGGTGTACAATGTAGACTAGAGTGTCTTTTAGGTGTTAGGTATGAGGGGATGCATGCATAAGGGTTTGGGACTTTAGGGTTAGGGGGAGAATTGGTGCAGGATTAATGATTAAGGAGTTAATTAGGGCCCGCTGGATCATGCCAGCAGACACACCTGAACTCCATAAGACTTCCAATCATCGCAGTGTGATTTTTTTCTTTTTTCTAGAACAGAGACACAGACCCTAAAGCCTCCAACATACTGACTAAAGGAAAAGGCAGACTTAGAAGAAAAATAACCACAAAAGTTGAAATGGAAAGATAAAAAGATGGACAGAAAGATTACGCCTCGTTTAGGCCTCTGGGGTAGAGAGAGTCCAATTTTTTGATCCAGACTCTCTCCGCCCTGAGCCTCTCCGAGAGCGTCCAAAAGGGGTTCGATTCCAATCCCGAAACTCTGAGGGCATCCAGGCCGTGCATCAAAAAGTGTCTAACCACATATCGCCTTTTTTCAATTTTATTACGAATATTGTAAGAATGTTGGCAGATTCTGAGTAGCAATTTGTTTTTTGTCTGCCCAACATATTGTTTGTGGCATTTGGAGCAGGATATGAGGTATACACAGTTTGATACATGTGCTGATATGTTTCTCTGTACTTGGAAGAGTTGTTTGTTAGTTTTGTTCTGAACCATTCTTTTGATCACAAAGTGTTTATAAGCTGCGGATCTACTCACTTTACAAGATGTTGTAATTTTGCTACAAACCAAGGTATCCAATAAGTTCTTGTTTCGTTTGTAAGCCGCAATTGGTCTATGTTTAGTTAGAAATTTAGTTGGTTCCATAAATTTTGTGAAATTTTCCTTGGTTGCTCTATTTATTTGGATGCTTTGTTGTGAATAAAAAGACACTAATGGTATGATTTTGTTTCTGATTTGTATTTTCTTGGTTGGATTAATCACAAAGTTGGTGAAATCCCTGAGCACACTTCTCAAATAGCTTCTCGAATACCCCCGCTTCTTCAAAGCTTTAAAGAGAATTCCCACCGCAATCTTGAATTCTGATGTTTGTGAACATATTCTATGAAAGCGGAGAAGCTGTGATTTAAGGATTCCTTTGAAAGTATGCTTAGGGTGGTAACTAGCTTTGTGCAATAATGAGTGAGTGTCCGTGGGCTTAAAATACACTTTGTAATCAAGCTTATTGGTCATTTCAAACTGAGGTCCTTTGTAGGTAATGAGATCCAGAAAATTCACTGAGTTTTCATCAATTTCGTATTTTATCCTAATGGATTTTTGATGACGGTTCAGATGGTCAGCAAACTCAACAAACTCTTCTTTACTGTACGTCCAGATGCCCCAGATGTCATCTAAAAATCTGAAGTACGAGAAAGGTTGGAGATGAAAAGAGGACAACGCAGTTTGTTCCCAATGGGCCATAAAGATATTGGCGTAAGAAGGCGCAAACTTTTTGCCCATGGCCGTTCCCTTGGTCTGTAAATAAAATTTAGAGTCGAATTCGAAATCGTTTTTAGTTAAATTAATTTCTAGTAGTCTTAGAATGAAATCATCTGGTCTTTTCAAATCAGGGTATTTGTTCATACAATCTCTTACGGCCGCCATTCCGGCTTCGGTCTCTATGTTGGTGTACAAACTGTCAATGTCCATAGTAAAGAGAAAAGAATTAGTTGGGAGAATGAGATTTTTTGTTTTAGAGATGAAATCGTAAGTATCCTTTAAGTAGCTGTCGTGACGTTGCGAGATGGGACTGAGAAAGTGCTCGATGTATTCTGCTGTAAAATAAGTCTCGCTGTCGCAGTCCGACACTATAGGTCTACCAGGAGGTACTTTATATGGTATGCTCCACTTCTGTGGTTCTTTATGTATTTTGGGTAATAAATAGAACCTCCTCGGTCGCGGTGTACCAGAACCAGACAAATAATCTCTCTGTTTCCCACTAATAATTTTTTCCTCATACATCTCCTCCAAAATTTCTCGTACTTCCAGCATCGTTTTTGGGTAAATTGGTTCTGTGAGAGAGCAATAGTGCTCTGTCACAGAAAGCTGTCTCTTTCCTTCCCAAAGATAATCTGTTTTACTCATGATGACGACGGCGTTTCCCTTGTCGGCCCCTTTGATAACGATATCCGAATTGTTTTTAAGTTCTCGAATTGCTTTCCTCTCATTTTTACTCAAATTCTGTTTTTCTAAAAGACCCCAATTCAGGTGTTGATACGCGTACCAATCTGCTCTGATTAAAGAGTTCACCTGGGGCGGCAAACTAGAAAGAGCAGGTGTCCAATCAGAATTATGAGTAAAAGGAATTCTTTTTTTCTTACTTTTTTTGCCTTCGAAGTAGGCCTCTAATTTAATACGCCTGTGATAGGCCTGTAAGCTCTGTAATAATTCTAGTTTTTGTGTTTTGACGCTATCAGGGACCATGACAAAGGAAAGGCCTTTCTTCAGAATTGCCCGCTGCTCAGTTGTCAAGCCGAGCGGGGACAAATTTACTATAAGTTTTTCTTGACTACTTATTGGGTTGATGGCGTCAGCAAGTTTAGCGACTGAAGCCAATGTTCCAACATGTATTTGCCCGTCGCTGCTGTCCAGTGCACGTTATCGTTCTCGACTTGAAACTGGGCAACGGGCAATAGTTGGAGAAAGTTGAGATTGTCCTCGATATACTTGTTTATGTCCTCAAGATATCTTTGTTCATCGATCGGAAGCAAGTCACAATAGTTAATCAACGGTATTATGATTTCAGTATGTGGTAGTCGGGACCTAGCTACCCTGTAAGCCCTCTTAATCTCTGTGTTTGTTGATGTGAAACATCTCTGAGATCGATTATTAATTCCGAATGATAGTAACAATACTTCCGGTTCCATTGCAATTGTGGCTTTCTCCACAAGATTGCCGGCGTGTTGAAACTTGGCGCCTGGAAAACTGTCTATCTGTAGATCAGAAATGTTGAAGGCCGGTATTCTCGATACATTTGAGTCCCCGATTATCACATATTTTTTCTTTAGGGTTAGGCTCCAGTCCACCTGTTTACGATCAGTCCTGATGTGACGGTACGGTCTACCAACCGACCTTGGTGTGGTGGGTGTTTGTGGAGCCGCTATTGTGACTTGCTTCTGAGGCGTTTGTTCTAGCTGTAGTGATTGGGTTGTGCGTACCCCCTCTTTGGGTCGCACAACAGTTATCTGTCCTTCTACTTTCTCTGCCACCTTTTTGGGTGAAGCCCGTGTCATGGAGTTAACTGAAAACTCTGAAATTTGAGCGTCCAGAGAATCATCAGAAAAAGGAGGAGGGGGGCTCTGAATTCTAGTTAATGAAGGGAGTGACTTTTTGGTCTCTGCCACCTTCGATACACTGGGGATTATTCCGGATGTGCTAGGAATAGCATCAATGTGTGAACTTTTTGGTCCTTCTGTGACGGCTATTTCTACACCTCGTTTTAGGATTCCCTCTTGAGCCAAAATATTAGCAATTTCTTCATAATGCTTCAGCTGTTCCTCAGTAAAACCTTCCGTAAAGGTACCTTCCTGTTGTGTGTCAGGGATTTCAGTGATCATTTCTGTGATCTTCTCCTGATCTTCCTGAACCGCATCAGATTCCTCAACAAGAATTCTTCGTTTAGTCCTTTGCGGAACAGGTCTTTGGGGAAGGGCTGGAGTGGGTTGCAGGTTGGGTTTTGGCTCAAGAGGGGGAAACTCTTGGTCAAAGGACCAGTCAGATCTCATGGGTGGGGGACTGGATGGAGTTCTGGCGTCTTCCCATCTTCTGGGGGACGTCTGTATCTCTACATGTATGTGAGAAGCTCCTGTTTTTGGTCTTACAGTCGCCGGTGTCTGTGCTTGTGTTTCTGGTTCGGGTAAAAGAACTTTGGGGGGTTCTGTCACAGCAACTTGTCTTTGTTCTTTTTCTTGTTGTTTTCTGTCATACTCGTTACAAGTTTCTGCTGTGAATAATGCTTCAGCTCTCTCGAAGACTTCTGGGCTAATTCTTCTCCCAAAGTTTTTTGTGGCCCAATTGGTAGCAGTCTGAAAAGCTTGAAACCAGTGGGCTTGGTCCGTGCGATCCTTAAGTTCAACCAAAGTGCTATCAATCAGTTTCTCGTAATGCTCCTCCAAAATGGTCTGAGCATTGGTTGACCATCTTTGTGCATTGTCCTCCAACAATTTTTTGATTGTGTTGTTAGGCATTGCGGGTTTGATAGAATTAATCAAAAGTCTGGTGAGTCTTTTGAAGGTCATGGGACTGTTGTTAGTCACTTTGGTTGTTACTTTTTCCAGATGATGGACCAGCCGGATCAGATCGTACATAAGTTTCATCGCTGTTCTCATTCTGGGTGTAGCTGGGGTGTAATTCGATTGATTGGGTGTTTTATCTGAGAAGTATCTCTTAGGTCCCCCCCTAAAAGTATTTCTTTCTCTAGGGGGTGGATGGTTCTCTCTATCTCTTTGTCTTTCTTCTCTCATAGGTGGCTGTTCGATTCGAATGTCTCTACCAGCCCTATTGGCGTACGAGATAGTATTGCGGCCCCTGTTGGCCGAGGAATGGGAGGATTCAATGTATGTATCTCTCTGATCGTATGTCGGAGGACGGGTAGATTGTTTGTAAAATCTCCCATCTTCTTGATCATCTTGAATATAAGAATCATATTCAAGTTCATTTATCTCACCATAAAATTCTCCCTCTCTGTCCTCCATCATGTATTGGCTACGTACTCTTTTTCTGTTCTTTCTTTTGGATTTCTTTTTTGGGAAACCGTCTTCAAAATTATCAAAAGAAAGTGGTATGTACGATCTGAATCCAGGTGTTGGTCTGTTGTTTCTGTTGTCAAGAGTTTCCCTGTATGTTTGCTGTTTTCTGTTGTCAGGAGCTTCTCTGTATGTTTGTTGTTTTTTGTATTTGGAGTTAAAAAACTCACGTTGTTCAGGAAAATGATCAATTTGTTTTTGTGGAAAATATCTATTTTCTCTTATTTCCCCTTTTGAGTTTGTTCCACGAGTGTCTCTTTCTCGTGAAATTGTGTCACTGTCATAAAATTGTTTGTCTGTGTAAGTGGTGTAATTATGTGGATTATAATGACGATAATCGATTTGATTATCATCATTACTCCATTGGTCACGTCTGGGAGCCCGTACACGGGCTGTTTGGTTGTAGTTTGCGTCCCGAGAAGGGCGTGGACAGTTATAGTCGTCACGGAAAGCAGACTCCTCTCTTTCCTTCCACCCCTCTCGACGCCAGTTAGTAGCACGGAAACGTGCTGTTGGATGGCTAGCACGTAAACGTGCTGTTGGATTTTCTGAAGCATGACGTGGTTCAGCATCAGCTGGAAAAGACGCGAATCTCACGCGCAGCCTCGGAGTATTTCTGTATCTCTCTCCTACTCTCGTCATTACAGCGTTTCTTTGTCACAAACTGAATAAATACTTCTATGAACGACGTTTACTGCAATTCGCGACGTTTCGAAGCAATCAGCTTCTTCTTCAGGCTTGCTGTAACGTCGTTGAGCTAGAATGTATCAGATGTAAGTCAGAGTAACTGTTGTCTCGAGTGTCAGTGAGCAAATGACTGTCTGTGTCCTCCGCTCCGCTCTATTATAGCCGAGGGCGGGGGTGGTGACGTCATTCTCCTTCAGTGTTAATATAGAGACATTTTAATGAAGAAAACTCGCTGTAAAAATATGAAAATGATCTGCTTTGGGTCAAACAACACTCCAATTGTTTCTCAAAGACTTTAATCTGTCCCCTCTTTTTTTCCTTTTCCCTGTAGGACTATGTTTACCGTGTTTACGACGCCAAAGTGATGATTATTTACTAATAACTCACGAGCTCCTTCATCAAAACACTCTAAAGCTCCAAAAATAATAAGATGACAAATATCAGAATTTTTTGAAGTGTATTTGGCGTCGAACCAACCAAGTTTCCCTTTTGAAAAACACTGAAAAGTGTCCTAGAATTTATTTGCTGCGTCACAGCACATGCAAGTCCTTTGATCCTTATCTGTCCATTGTGAATAGATGTAAATAATTAAAAATTAATCGTGAAATCATGATCTTGTGATGAATATGCCTTAAAAAAGAAAGAAAAATGGTATATTGTTGAGGAATACAACTACAATCATGTATAGAAATCAATATTGATATAATCATCATCTTTTAAAGGTTTGAAGAAATGTTCTTGTCAATTCTTCTATAATGATGGGTCTGATTAAGCTTAAATGAATTGTTTTTTAATCCAATCATGTGTTCCAATTTTTTAGAAAGTTAAATATGACAATTCAAGAATACAACTTCTATCTGAAGTTCATATTAGAGAAAGCAAGACAAGAATGTCCATTATGTTTCAATAAGATTTGTAAGATTCACAAATAATCATGGGGGGAATTATTAATCATGATTGTTGTTTTTTTTGTGTACTTTTTGTAAACCCAATTGTAAAATAATATATGGTTTTAGGCATATTTAAGAATATTTCAGTTTCTATGATGTTGCAATGTGGTTTTTTCCTTTGTCTTCTGTGTTTTAAAATTTTAATAGTCAGTGTGAAAATGGAGCTAATTATTGTAGATAACTGCTGATGTTGAGAAATCCTCCCCAGAGTGGCCCTGAAGTGTCAAGACGTGGCTCTGGCTTGAGTTAGGGGTCCAAGAATCCAAATATCAGACCAAGTCTGATATCGGTTAGGCACTGGCGCACACTTCAAGAACCCGCTTCAGTGCCATCTTCAAGAAGGATTCCCCCCAAAAAAGCATCTCTACATGTTTAAATTGTCCATATTGTTGTTAATGTTGTTTATTAGGGTCTGTGTCCTGTCTCCCCTCTTAACAGGTGTATATTTATTAATCTGATGTCTTTTAATATTGTTTGTATGTGTATTTATGTATTTTAAAGTAATCATTATCAATAAAAATATAAATGTAAATCTATTCTCCCAAGTACCTGCATGTCCATCAGATGGTAAAGGGGTATGTTGTGTCCCTCTGTTCACTCTATGACCATTTAACCCCCATGTATGAAATCCCTATAATTAATAATTAATTAATAAAATAATAAAATAATAAAATAGGGCTGTAACCCCAAGGGTTGACCAAACTAGGGTTGAGACGCCTAGGGTTCACCATCTTAGGGTTACCAACTCAAGGTGTACGTCAACTAGGTGTGCCTCCATTAGGTTTCCTTCCGTTAGGGGTGTTTGCACAAACTCCAGTGACTTTAGGTGTTAGGCGTGTGGGGGTGTACAATGTAGACTAGAGTGTCTTTTAGGTGTTAGGTATGAGGGGATGCATGCATAAGGGTTTGGGACTTTAGGGTTAGGGGGAGAATTGGTGCAGGATTAATGATTAAGGAGTTAATTAGGGCCCGCTGGATCATGCCAGCAGACACACCTGAACTCCATAAGACTTCCAATCATCGCAGTGTGATTTTTTTCTTTTTTCTAGAACAGAGACACAGACCCTAAAGCCTCCAACATACTGACTAAAGGAAAAGGCAGACTTAGAAGAAAAATAACCACAAAAGTTGAAATGGAAAGATAAAAAGATGGACAGAAAGATTACGCCTCGTTTAGGCCTCTGGGGTAGAGAGAGTCCAATTTTTTGATCCAGACTCTCTCCGCCCTGAGCCTCTCCGAGAGCGTCCAAAAGGGGTTCGATTCCAATCCCGAAACTCTGAGGGCATCCAGGCCGTGCATCAAAAAGTGTCTAACCACATATCGCCTTTTTTCAATTTTATTACGAATATTGTAAGAATGTTGGCAGATTCTGAGTAGCAATTTGTTTTTTGTCTGCCCAACATATTGTTTGTGGCATTTGGAGCAGGATATGAGGTATACACAGTTTGATACATGTGCTGATATGTTTCTCTGTACTTGGAAGAGTTGTTTGTTAGTTTTGTTCTGAACCATTCTTTTGATCACAAAGTGTTTATAAGCTGCGGATCTACTCACTTTACAAGATGTTGTAATTTTGCTACAAACCAAGGTATCCAATAAGTTCTTGTTTCGTTTGTAAGCCGCAATTGGTCTATGTTTAGTTAGAAATTTAGTTGGTTCCATAAATTTTGTGAAATTTTCCTTGGTTGCTCTATTTATTTGGATGCTTTGTTGTGAATAAAAAGACACTAATGGTATGATTTTGTTTCTGATTTGTATTTTCTTGGTTGGATTAATCACAAAGTTGGTGAAATCCCTGAGCACACTTCTCAAATAGCTTCTCGAATACCCCCGCTTCTTCAAAGCTTTAAAGAGAATTCCCACCGCAATCTTGAATTCTGATGTTTGTGAACATATTCTATGAAAGCGGAGAAGCTGTGATTTAAGGATTCCTTTGAAAGTATGCTTAGGGTGGTAACTAGCTTTGTGCAATAATGAGTGAGTGTCCGTGGGCTTAAAATACACTTTGTAATCAAGCTTATTGGTCATTTCAAACTGAGGTCCTTTGTAGGTAATGAGATCCAGAAAATTCACTGAGTTTTCATCAATTTCGTATTTTATCCTAATGGATTTTTGATGACGGTTCAGATGGTCAGCAAACTCAACAAACTCTTCTTTACTGTACGTCCAGATGCCCCAGATGTCATCTAAAAATCTGAAGTACGAGAAAGGTTGGAGATGAAAAGAGGACAACGCAGTTTGTTCCCAATGGGCCATAAAGATATTGGCGTAAGAAGGCGCAAACTTTTTGCCCATGGCCGTTCCCTTGGTCTGTAAATAAAATTTAGAGTCGAATTCGAAATCGTTTTTAGTTAAATTAATTTCTAGTAGTCTTAGAATGAAATCATCTGGTCTTTTCAAATCAGGGTATTTGTTCATACAATCTCTTACGGCCGCCATTCCGGCTTCGGTCTCTATGTTGGTGTACAAACTGTCAATGTCCATAGTAAAGAGAAAAGAATTAGTTGGGAGAATGAGATTTTTTGTTTTAGAGATGAAATCGTAAGTATCCTTTAAGTAGCTGTCGTGACGTTGCGAGATGGGACTGAGAAAGTGCTCGATGTATTCTGCTGTAAAATAAGTCTCGCTGTCGCAGTCCGACACTATAGGTCTACCAGGAGGTACTTTATATGGTATGCTCCACTTCTGTGGTTCTTTATGTATTTTGGGTAATAAATAGAACCTCCTCGGTCGCGGTGTACCAGAACCAGACAAATAATCTCTCTGTTTCCCACTAATAATTTTTTCCTCATACATCTCCTCCAAAATTTCTCGTACTTCCAGCATCGTTTTTGGGTAAATTGGTTCTGTGAGAGAGCAATAGTGCTCTGTCACAGAAAGCTGTCTCTTTCCTTCCCAAAGATAATCTGTTTTACTCATGATGACGACGGCGTTTCCCTTGTCGGCCCCTTTGATAACGATATCCGAATTGTTTTTAAGTTCTCGAATTGCTTTCCTCTCATTTTTACTCAAATTCTGTTTTTCTAAAAGACCCCAATTCAGGTGTTGATACGCGTACCAATCTGCTCTGATTAAAGAGTTCACCTGGGGCGGCAAACTAGAAAGAGCAGGTGTCCAATCAGAATTATGAGTAAAAGGAATTCTTTTTTTCTTACTTTTTTTGCCTTCGAAGTAGGCCTCTAATTTAATACGCCTGTGATAGGCCTGTAAGCTCTGTAATAATTCTAGTTTTTGTGTTTTGACGCTATCAGGGACCATGACAAAGGAAAGGCCTTTCTTCAGAATTGCCCGCTGCTCAGTTGTCAAGCCGAGCGGGGACAAATTTACTATAAGTTTTTCTTGACTACTTATTGGGTTGATGGCGTCAGCAAGTTTAGCGACTGAAGCCAATGTTCCAACATGTATTTGCCCGTCGCTGCTGTCCAGTGCACGTTATCGTTCTCGACTTGAAACTGGGCAACGGGCAATAGTTGGAGAAAGTTGAGATTGTCCTCGATATACTTGTTTATGTCCTCAAGATATCTTTGTTCATCGATCGGAAGCAAGTCACAATAGTTAATCAACGGTATTATGATTTCAGTATGTGGTAGTCGGGACCTAGCTACCCTGTAAGCCCTCTTAATCTCTGTGTTTGTTGATGTGAAACATCTCTGAGATCGATTATTAATTCCGAATGATAGTAACAATACTTCCGGTTCCATTGCAATTGTGGCTTTCTCCACAAGATTGCCGGCGTGTTGAAACTTGGCGCCTGGAAAACTGTCTATCTGTAGATCAGAAATGTTGAAGGCCGGTATTCTCGATACATTTGAGTCCCCGATTATCACATATTTTTTCTTTAGGGTTAGGCTCCAGTCCACCTGTTTACGATCAGTCCTGATGTGACGGTACGGTCTACCAACCGACCTTGGTGTGGTGGGTGTTTGTGGAGCCGCTATTGTGACTTGCTTCTGAGGCGTTTGTTCTAGCTGTAGTGATTGGGTTGTGCGTACCCCCTCTTTGGGTCGCACAACAGTTATCTGTCCTTCTACTTTCTCTGCCACCTTTTTGGGTGAAGCCCGTGTCATGGAGTTAACTGAAAACTCTGAAATTTGAGCGTCCAGAGAATCATCAGAAAAAGGAGGAGGGGGGCTCTGAATTCTAGTTAATGAAGGGAGTGACTTTTTGGTCTCTGCCACCTTCGATACACTGGGGATTATTCCGGATGTGCTAGGAATAGCATCAATGTGTGAACTTTTTGGTCCTTCTGTGACGGCTATTTCTACACCTCGTTTTAGGATTCCCTCTTGAGCCAAAATATTAGCAATTTCTTCATAATGCTTCAGCTGTTCCTCAGTAAAACCTTCCGTAAAGGTACCTTCCTGTTGTGTGTCAGGGATTTCAGTGATCATTTCTGTGATCTTCTCCTGATCTTCCTGAACCGCATCAGATTCCTCAACAAGAATTCTTCGTTTAGTCCTTTGCGGAACAGGTCTTTGGGGAAGGGCTGGAGTGGGTTGCAGGTTGGGTTTTGGCTCAAGAGGGGGAAACTCTTGGTCAAAGGACCAGTCAGATCTCATGGGTGGGGGACTGGATGGAGTTCTGGCGTCTTCCCATCTTCTGGGGGACGTCTGTATCTCTACATGTATGTGAGAAGCTCCTGTTTTTGGTCTTACAGTCGCCGGTGTCTGTGCTTGTGTTTCTGGTTCGGGTAAAAGAACTTTGGGGGGTTCTGTCACAGCAACTTGTCTTTGTTCTTTTTCTTGTTGTTTTCTGTCATACTCGTTACAAGTTTCTGCTGTGAATAATGCTTCAGCTCTCTCGAAGACTTCTGGGCTAATTCTTCTCCCAAAGTTTTTTGTGGCCCAATTGGTAGCAGTCTGAAAAGCTTGAAACCAGTGGGCTTGGTCCGTGCGATCCTTAAGTTCAACCAAAGTGCTATCAATCAGTTTCTCGTAATGCTCCTCCAAAATGGTCTGAGCATTGGTTGACCATCTTTGTGCATTGTCCTCCAACAATTTTTTGATTGTGTTGTTAGGCATTGCGGGTTTGATAGAATTAATCAAAAGTCTGGTGAGTCTTTTGAAGGTCATGGGACTGTTGTTAGTCACTTTGGTTGTTACTTTTTCCAGATGATGGACCAGCCGGATCAGATCGTACATAAGTTTCATCGCTGTTCTCATTCTGGGTGTAGCTGGGGTGTAATTCGATTGATTGGGTGTTTTATCTGAGAAGTATCTCTTAGGTCCCCCCCTAAAAGTATTTCTTTCTCTAGGGGGTGGATGGTTCTCTCTATCTCTTTGTCTTTCTTCTCTCATAGGTGGCTGTTCGATTCGAATGTCTCTACCAGCCCTATTGGCGTACGAGATAGTATTGCGGCCCCTGTTGGCCGAGGAATGGGAGGATTCAATGTATGTATCTCTCTGATCGTATGTCGGAGGACGGGTAGATTGTTTGTAAAATCTCCCATCTTCTTGATCATCTTGAATATAAGAATCATATTCAAGTTCATTTATCTCACCATAAAATTCTCCCTCTCTGTCCTCCATCATGTATTGGCTACGTACTCTTTTTCTGTTCTTTCTTTTGGATTTCTTTTTTGGGAAACCGTCTTCAAAATTATCAAAAGAAAGTGGTATGTACGATCTGAATCCAGGTGTTGGTCTGTTGTTTCTGTTGTCAAGAGTTTCCCTGTATGTTTGCTGTTTTCTGTTGTCAGGAGCTTCTCTGTATGTTTGTTGTTTTTTGTATTTGGAGTTAAAAAACTCACGTTGTTCAGGAAAATGATCAATTTGTTTTTGTGGAAAATATCTATTTTCTCTTATTTCCCCTTTTGAGTTTGTTCCACGAGTGTCTCTTTCTCGTGAAATTGTGTCACTGTCATAAAATTGTTTGTCTGTGTAAGTGGTGTAATTATGTGGATTATAATGACGATAATCGATTTGATTATCATCATTACTCCATTGGTCACGTCTGGGAGCCCGTACACGGGCTGTTTGGTTGTAGTTTGCGTCCCGAGAAGGGCGTGGACAGTTATAGTCGTCACGGAAAGCAGACTCCTCTCTTTCCTTCCACCCCTCTCGACGCCAGTTAGTAGCACGGAAACGTGCTGTTGGATGGCTAGCACGTAAACGTGCTGTTGGATTTTCTGAAGCATGACGTGGTTCAGCATCAGCTGGAAAAGACGCGAATCTCACGCGCAGCCTCGGAGTATTTCTGTATCTCTCTCCTACTCTCGTCATTACAGCGTTTCTTTGTCACAAACTGAATAAATACTTCTATGAACGACGTTTACTGCAATTCGCGACGTTTCGAAGCAATCAGCTTCTTCTTCAGGCTTGCTGTAACGTCGTTGAGCTAGAATGTATCAGATGTAAGTCAGAGTAACTGTTGTCTCGAGTGTCAGTGAGCAAATGACTGTCTGTGTCCTCCGCTCCGCTCTATTATAGCCGAGGGCGGGGGTGGTGACGTCATTCTCCTTCAGTGTTAATATAGAGACATTTTAATGAAGAAAACTCGCTGTAAAAATATGAAAATGATCTGCTTTGGGTCAAACAACACTCCAATTGTTTCTCAAAGACTTTAATCTGTCCCCTCTTTTTTTCCTTTTCCCTGTAGGACTATGTTTACCGTGTTTACGACGCCAAAGTGATGATTATTTACTAATAACTCACGAGCTCCTTCATCAAAACACTCTAAAGCTCCAAAAATAATAAGATGACAAATATCAGAATTTTTTGAAGTGTATTTGGCGTCGAACCAACCAAGTTTCCCTTTTGAAAAACACTGAAAAGTGTCCTAGAATTTATTTGCTGCGTCACAGCACATGCAAGTCCTTTGATCCTTATCTGTCCATTGTGAATAGATGTAAATAATTAAAAATTAATCGTGAAATCATGATCTTGTGATGAATATGCCTTAAAAAAGAAAGAAAAATGGTATATTGTTGAGGAATACAACTACAATCATGTATAGAAATCAATATTGATATAATCATCATCTTTTAAAGGTTTGAAGAAATGTTCTTGTCAATTCTTCTATAATGATGGGTCTGATTAAGCTTAAATGAATTGTTTTTTAATCCAATCATGTGTTCCAATTTTTTAGAAAGTTAAATATGACAATTCAAGAATACAACTTCTATCTGAAGTTCATATTAGAGAAAGCAAGACAAGAATGTCCATTATGTTTCAATAAGATTTGTAAGATTCACAAATAATCATGGGGGGAATTATTAATCATGATTGTTGTTTTTTTTGTGTACTTTTTGTAAACCCAATTGTAAAATAATATATGGTTTTAGGCATATTTAAGAATATTTCAGTTTCTATGATGTTGCAATGTGGTTTTTTCCTTTGTCTTCTGTGTTTTAAAATTTTAATAGTCAGTGTGAAAATGGAGCTAATTATTGTAGATAACTGCTGATGTTGAGAAATCCTCCCCAGAGTGGCCCTGAAGTGTCAAGACGTGGCTCTGGCTTGAGTTAGGGGTCCAAGAATCCAAATATCAGACCAAGTCTGATATCGGTTAGGCACTGGCGCACACTTCAAGAACCCGCTTCAGTGCCATCTTCAAGAAGGATTCCCCCCAAAAAAGCATCTCTACATGTTTAAATTGTCCATATTGTTGTTAATGTTGTTTATTAGGGTCTGTGTCCTGTCTCCCCTCTTAACAGGTGTATATTTATTAATCTGATGTCTTTTAATATTGTTTGTATGTGTATTTATGTATTTTAAAGTAATCATTATCAATAAAAATATAAATGTAAATCTATTCTCCCAAGTACCTGCATGTCCATCAGATGGTAAAGGGGTATGTTGTGTCCCTCTGTTCACTCTATGACCATTTAACCCCCATGTATGAAATCCCTATAATTAATAATTAATTAATAAAATAATAAAATAATAAAATAGGGCTGTAACCCCAAGGGTTGACCAAACTAGGGTTGAGACGCCTAGGGTTCACCATCTTAGGGTTACCAACTCAAGGTGTACGTCAACTAGGTGTGCCTCCATTAGGTTTCCTTCCGTTAGGGGTGTTTGCACAAACTCCAGTGACTTTAGGTGTTAGGCGTGTGGGGGTGTACAATGTAGACTAGAGTGTCTTTTAGGTGTTAGGTATGAGGGGATGCATGCATAAGGGTTTGGGACTTTAGGGTTAGGGGGAGAATTGGTGCAGGATTAATGATTAAGGAGTTAATTAGGGCCCGCTGGATCATGCCAGCAGACACACCTGAACTCCATAAGACTTCCAATCATCGCAGTGTGATTTTTTTCTTTTTTCTAGAACAGAGACACAGACCCTAAAGCCTCCAACATACTGACTAAAGGAAAAGGCAGACTTAGAAGAAAAATAACCACAAAAGTTGAAATGGAAAGATAAAAAGATGGACAGAAAGATTACGCCTCGTTTAGGCCTCTGGGGTAGAGAGAGTCCAATTTTTTGATCCAGACTCTCTCCGCCCTGAGCCTCTCCGAGAGCGTCCAAAAGGGGTTCGATTCCAATCCCGAAACTCTGAGGGCATCCAGGCCGTGCATCAAAAAGTGTCTAACCACATATCGCCTTTTTTCAATTTTATTACGAATATTGTAAGAATGTTGGCAGATTCTGAGTAGCAATTTGTTTTTTGTCTGCCCAACATATTGTTTGTGGCATTTGGAGCAGGATATGAGGTATACACAGTTTGATACATGTGCTGATATGTTTCTCTGTACTTGGAAGAGTTGTTTGTTAGTTTTGTTCTGAACCATTCTTTTGATCACAAAGTGTTTATAAGCTGCGGATCTACTCACTTTACAAGATGTTGTAATTTTGCTACAAACCAAGGTATCCAATAAGTTCTTGTTTCGTTTGTAAGCCGCAATTGGTCTATGTTTAGTTAGAAATTTAGTTGGTTCCATAAATTTTGTGAAATTTTCCTTGGTTGCTCTATTTATTTGGATGCTTTGTTGTGAATAAAAAGACACTAATGGTATGATTTTGTTTCTGATTTGTATTTTCTTGGTTGGATTAATCACAAAGTTGGTGAAATCCCTGAGCACACTTCTCAAATAGCTTCTCGAATACCCCCGCTTCTTCAAAGCTTTAAAGAGAATTCCCACCGCAATCTTGAATTCTGATGTTTGTGAACATATTCTATGAAAGCGGAGAAGCTGTGATTTAAGGATTCCTTTGAAAGTATGCTTAGGGTGGTAACTAGCTTTGTGCAATAATGAGTGAGTGTCCGTGGGCTTAAAATACACTTTGTAATCAAGCTTATTGGTCATTTCAAACTGAGGTCCTTTGTAGGTAATGAGATCCAGAAAATTCACTGAGTTTTCATCAATTTCGTATTTTATCCTAATGGATTTTTGATGACGGTTCAGATGGTCAGCAAACTCAACAAACTCTTCTTTACTGTACGTCCAGATGCCCCAGATGTCATCTAAAAATCTGAAGTACGAGAAAGGTTGGAGATGAAAAGAGGACAACGCAGTTTGTTCCCAATGGGCCATAAAGATATTGGCGTAAGAAGGCGCAAACTTTTTGCCCATGGCCGTTCCCTTGGTCTGTAAATAAAATTTAGAGTCGAATTCGAAATCGTTTTTAGTTAAATTAATTTCTAGTAGTCTTAGAATGAAATCATCTGGTCTTTTCAAATCAGGGTATTTGTTCATACAATCTCTTACGGCCGCCATTCCGGCTTCGGTCTCTATGTTGGTGTACAAACTGTCAATGTCCATAGTAAAGAGAAAAGAATTAGTTGGGAGAATGAGATTTTTTGTTTTAGAGATGAAATCGTAAGTATCCTTTAAGTAGCTGTCGTGACGTTGCGAGATGGGACTGAGAAAGTGCTCGATGTATTCTGCTGTAAAATAAGTCTCGCTGTCGCAGTCCGACACTATAGGTCTACCAGGAGGTACTTTATATGGTATGCTCCACTTCTGTGGTTCTTTATGTATTTTGGGTAATAAATAGAACCTCCTCGGTCGCGGTGTACCAGAACCAGACAAATAATCTCTCTGTTTCCCACTAATAATTTTTTCCTCATACATCTCCTCCAAAATTTCTCGTACTTCCAGCATCGTTTTTGGGTAAATTGGTTCTGTGAGAGAGCAATAGTGCTCTGTCACAGAAAGCTGTCTCTTTCCTTCCCAAAGATAATCTGTTTTACTCATGATGACGACGGCGTTTCCCTTGTCGGCCCCTTTGATAACGATATCCGAATTGTTTTTAAGTTCTCGAATTGCTTTCCTCTCATTTTTACTCAAATTCTGTTTTTCTAAAAGACCCCAATTCAGGTGTTGATACGCGTACCAATCTGCTCTGATTAAAGAGTTCACCTGGGGCGGCAAACTAGAAAGAGCAGGTGTCCAATCAGAATTATGAGTAAAAGGAATTCTTTTTTTCTTACTTTTTTTGCCTTCGAAGTAGGCCTCTAATTTAATACGCCTGTGATAGGCCTGTAAGCTCTGTAATAATTCTAGTTTTTGTGTTTTGACGCTATCAGGGACCATGACAAAGGAAAGGCCTTTCTTCAGAATTGCCCGCTGCTCAGTTGTCAAGCCGAGCGGGGACAAATTTACTATAAGTTTTTCTTGACTACTTATTGGGTTGATGGCGTCAGCAAGTTTAGCGACTGAAGCCAATGTTCCAACATGTATTTGCCCGTCGCTGCTGTCCAGTGCACGTTATCGTTCTCGACTTGAAACTGGGCAACGGGCAATAGTTGGAGAAAGTTGAGATTGTCCTCGATATACTTGTTTATGTCCTCAAGATATCTTTGTTCATCGATCGGAAGCAAGTCACAATAGTTAATCAACGGTATTATGATTTCAGTATGTGGTAGTCGGGACCTAGCTACCCTGTAAGCCCTCTTAATCTCTGTGTTTGTTGATGTGAAACATCTCTGAGATCGATTATTAATTCCGAATGATAGTAACAATACTTCCGGTTCCATTGCAATTGTGGCTTTCTCCACAAGATTGCCGGCGTGTTGAAACTTGGCGCCTGGAAAACTGTCTATCTGTAGATCAGAAATGTTGAAGGCCGGTATTCTCGATACATTTGAGTCCCCGATTATCACATATTTTTTCTTTAGGGTTAGGCTCCAGTCCACCTGTTTACGATCAGTCCTGATGTGACGGTACGGTCTACCAACCGACCTTGGTGTGGTGGGTGTTTGTGGAGCCGCTATTGTGACTTGCTTCTGAGGCGTTTGTTCTAGCTGTAGTGATTGGGTTGTGCGTACCCCCTCTTTGGGTCGCACAACAGTTATCTGTCCTTCTACTTTCTCTGCCACCTTTTTGGGTGAAGCCCGTGTCATGGAGTTAACTGAAAACTCTGAAATTTGAGCGTCCAGAGAATCATCAGAAAAAGGAGGAGGGGGGCTCTGAATTCTAGTTAATGAAGGGAGTGACTTTTTGGTCTCTGCCACCTTCGATACACTGGGGATTATTCCGGATGTGCTAGGAATAGCATCAATGTGTGAACTTTTTGGTCCTTCTGTGACGGCTATTTCTACACCTCGTTTTAGGATTCCCTCTTGAGCCAAAATATTAGCAATTTCTTCATAATGCTTCAGCTGTTCCTCAGTAAAACCTTCCGTAAAGGTACCTTCCTGTTGTGTGTCAGGGATTTCAGTGATCATTTCTGTGATCTTCTCCTGATCTTCCTGAACCGCATCAGATTCCTCAACAAGAATTCTTCGTTTAGTCCTTTGCGGAACAGGTCTTTGGGGAAGGGCTGGAGTGGGTTGCAGGTTGGGTTTTGGCTCAAGAGGGGGAAACTCTTGGTCAAAGGACCAGTCAGATCTCATGGGTGGGGGACTGGATGGAGTTCTGGCGTCTTCCCATCTTCTGGGGGACGTCTGTATCTCTACATGTATGTGAGAAGCTCCTGTTTTTGGTCTTACAGTCGCCGGTGTCTGTGCTTGTGTTTCTGGTTCGGGTAAAAGAACTTTGGGGGGTTCTGTCACAGCAACTTGTCTTTGTTCTTTTTCTTGTTGTTTTCTGTCATACTCGTTACAAGTTTCTGCTGTGAATAATGCTTCAGCTCTCTCGAAGACTTCTGGGCTAATTCTTCTCCCAAAGTTTTTTGTGGCCCAATTGGTAGCAGTCTGAAAAGCTTGAAACCAGTGGGCTTGGTCCGTGCGATCCTTAAGTTCAACCAAAGTGCTATCAATCAGTTTCTCGTAATGCTCCTCCAAAATGGTCTGAGCATTGGTTGACCATCTTTGTGCATTGTCCTCCAACAATTTTTTGATTGTGTTGTTAGGCATTGCGGGTTTGATAGAATTAATCAAAAGTCTGGTGAGTCTTTTGAAGGTCATGGGACTGTTGTTAGTCACTTTGGTTGTTACTTTTTCCAGATGATGGACCAGCCGGATCAGATCGTACATAAGTTTCATCGCTGTTCTCATTCTGGGTGTAGCTGGGGTGTAATTCGATTGATTGGGTGTTTTATCTGAGAAGTATCTCTTAGGTCCCCCCCTAAAAGTATTTCTTTCTCTAGGGGGTGGATGGTTCTCTCTATCTCTTTGTCTTTCTTCTCTCATAGGTGGCTGTTCGATTCGAATGTCTCTACCAGCCCTATTGGCGTACGAGATAGTATTGCGGCCCCTGTTGGCCGAGGAATGGGAGGATTCAATGTATGTATCTCTCTGATCGTATGTCGGAGGACGGGTAGATTGTTTGTAAAATCTCCCATCTTCTTGATCATCTTGAATATAAGAATCATATTCAAGTTCATTTATCTCACCATAAAATTCTCCCTCTCTGTCCTCCATCATGTATTGGCTACGTACTCTTTTTCTGTTCTTTCTTTTGGATTTCTTTTTTGGGAAACCGTCTTCAAAATTATCAAAAGAAAGTGGTATGTACGATCTGAATCCAGGTGTTGGTCTGTTGTTTCTGTTGTCAAGAGTTTCCCTGTATGTTTGCTGTTTTCTGTTGTCAGGAGCTTCTCTGTATGTTTGTTGTTTTTTGTATTTGGAGTTAAAAAACTCACGTTGTTCAGGAAAATGATCAATTTGTTTTTGTGGAAAATATCTATTTTCTCTTATTTCCCCTTTTGAGTTTGTTCCACGAGTGTCTCTTTCTCGTGAAATTGTGTCACTGTCATAAAATTGTTTGTCTGTGTAAGTGGTGTAATTATGTGGATTATAATGACGATAATCGATTTGATTATCATCATTACTCCATTGGTCACGTCTGGGAGCCCGTACACGGGCTGTTTGGTTGTAGTTTGCGTCCCGAGAAGGGCGTGGACAGTTATAGTCGTCACGGAAAGCAGACTCCTCTCTTTCCTTCCACCCCTCTCGACGCCAGTTAGTAGCACGGAAACGTGCTGTTGGATGGCTAGCACGTAAACGTGCTGTTGGATTTTCTGAAGCATGACGTGGTTCAGCATCAGCTGGAAAAGACGCGAATCTCACGCGCAGCCTCGGAGTATTTCTGTATCTCTCTCCTACTCTCGTCATTACAGCGTTTCTTTGTCACAAACTGAATAAATACTTCTATGAACGACGTTTACTGCAATTCGCGACGTTTCGAAGCAATCAGCTTCTTCTTCAGGCTTGCTGTAACGTCGTTGAGCTAGAATGTATCAGATGTAAGTCAGAGTAACTGTTGTCTCGAGTGTCAGTGAGCAAATGACTGTCTGTGTCCTCCGCTCCGCTCTATTATAGCCGAGGGCGGGGGTGGTGACGTCATTCTCCTTCAGTGTTAATATAGAGACATTTTAATGAAGAAAACTCGCTGTAAAAATATGAAAATGATCTGCTTTGGGTCAAACAACACTCCAATTGTTTCTCAAAGACTTTAATCTGTCCCCTCTTTTTTTCCTTTTCCCTGTAGGACTATGTTTACCGTGTTTACGACGCCAAAGTGATGATTATTTACTAATAACTCACGAGCTCCTTCATCAAAACACTCTAAAGCTCCAAAAATAATAAGATGACAAATATCAGAATTTTTTGAAGTGTATTTGGCGTCGAACCAACCAAGTTTCCCTTTTGAAAAACACTGAAAAGTGTCCTAGAATTTATTTGCTGCGTCACAGCACATGCAAGTCCTTTGATCCTTATCTGTCCATTGTGAATAGATGTAAATAATTAAAAATTAATCGTGAAATCATGATCTTGTGATGAATATGCCTTAAAAAAGAAAGAAAAATGGTATATTGTTGAGGAATACAACTACAATCATGTATAGAAATCAATATTGATATAATCATCATCTTTTAAAGGTTTGAAGAAATGGGGGGTTAGGGTTAGGGTTAGGGTTAGGGTTAGGGTTAGGGTTAGGGTTAGGGTTAGGGTTAGGGTTAGGGTTAGGTTAGGGTTAGGGTTAGGGTTAGGTTAGGGTTAGGGTTAGGTTAGGTTAGGTTAGGGTTAGGGTTAGGTTAGGTTAGGTTAGGTTAGGGTTAGGGTTAGGGTTAGGTTAATAGGGATAAATGCGAAAGTGCGCCCCCCCCCCTAGGGGGCGCACTTCCGTTCTATAGGTCCTAGAGGTCCCAAATTTGGTGGGTATACTAATTGAGGGACGCCCAGTCGAATGCACTTTGATTGGTGTCTGTAGCACCTCCAGAAGCCGAGATATGGAAGTGCACACAGATTTATTAGGGCTACAATAGGTATAAGGGGTCAAATACGAAAGTGCACCACCCCCCCACCCCATTCAAAAAGTGGTGCACTTGGTTAAAGTAGGTCCTACAGGTCTGAAATTCGGTATATATAGTATTTGGGGGCCCCCCGATCGATTGCACATGGTTTGGGAGCTGTAGCGCCACCAGGCGCCGAGATATGGTATTGCACCCCCTTTTATTTTGCACCTAGAGAGCTGAAATTTGTTGTGTATACTAATTGAGGGACGCCCAGTGGAATGCACTTGGTTTGGTAGCTCTAGCGGCACGAGATATTGTAGTGCACATATTTCACCATATGTGGTGAAATTAACGAAAACTCAACGTGAAATCAATGTTAAATCCCAGGTGATCCATGGGTGGTAGAGAGCTGAAACTTGGTACGTGTAGTGATGGGGTGTCCCTGAGTCGATTTGCAGTTGGTTTGGGTCTGTAGCGCCAGTAGGTGGGTGAGATATCGCATATCACCCCCAGTCGCATTGGGTGTAGAGAGTTGAAAGGTGGTATTGTGTTTGTATGGGTCTTGTTTTTGGCTGTGTGGTGTAATTATTATTTTTTGGCTGTGTGGTGTAATTGTTATTATTTTTTTTCTGGCTGGGTGGTGTATTTTTTTGTATGGTTTGTTTTGGAAAAGTAGTTATGCCATTTGGTCTCTGTGGGCTAAGTTTAGTGTGTAGTTTGGGAGAGGCAGTCTATTTCTTTTGGAAGAAGGAAGGAAGGAAGGCCATTGGAACATGCGAAATGCCATTGGAAAATGCAAAATGCCATTGGAAAATGCGAAATGCCATTGGAAAATGAGAAATGCCATTTGAAAATGCGAAATGCCATTGGAAAATGCCATTGGAAAATGCAAAATGCCATTTGAAAATGAGAAATGCCATTGGGAAATGCCATTTGAAAATGCGAAATGCCATTTGGTCACTGAGGGCTAAGTTTAGTGTGTAGTTTGGGTGAGGGAGTAGTGTTTTCTTGGAAGGAAGGCCGTTTGAAAATGAGAAATGCCATTAGGGTTAGGGTTAGGGTTAGGGTTAGGGTTAGGGTTAGGGTTAGGGTTAGGGTTAGGGTTAGGGTTAGGGTTAGGGTTAGGGTTAGGGTTAGGGTTAGGGGTCCAAGAATCCAAATATCAGACCAAGTCTGATATCGGTTAGGCACTGGCGCACACTTCAAGAACCCGCTTCAGTGCCATCTTCAAGAAGGATTCCCCCCAAAAAAGCATCTCTACATGTTTAAATTGTCCATATTGTTGTTAATGTTGTTTATTAGGGTCTGTGTCCTGTCTCCCCTCTTAACAGGTGTATATTTATTAATCTGATGTCTTTTAATATTGTTTGTATGTGTATTTATGTATTTTAAAGTAATCATTATCAATAAAAATATAAATGTAAATCTATTCTCCCAAGTACCTGCATGTCCATCAGATGGTAAAGGGGTATGTTGTGTCCCTCTGTTCACTCTATGACCATTTAACCCCCATGTATGAAATCCCTATAATTAATAATTAATTAATAAAATAATAAAATAATAAAATAGGGCTGTAACCCCAAGGGTTGACCAAACTAGGGTTGAGACGCCTAGGGTTCACCATCTTAGGGTTACCAACTCAAGGTGTACGTCAACTAGGTGTGCCTCCATTAGGTTTCCTTCCGTTAGGGGTGTTTGCACAAACTCCAGTGACTTTAGGTGTTAGGCGTGTGGGGGTGTACAATGTAGACTAGAGTGTCTTTTAGGTGTTAGGTATGAGGGGATGCATGCATAAGGGTTTGGGACTTTAGGGTTAGGGGGAGAATTGGTGCAGGATTAATGATTAAGGAGTTAATTAGGGCCCGCTGGATCATGCCAGCAGACACACCTGAACTCCATAAGACTTCCAATCATCGCAGTGTGATTTTTTTCTTTTTTCTAGAACAGAGACACAGACCCTAAAGCCTCCAACATACTGACTAAAGGAAAAGGCAGACTTAGAAGAAAAATAACCACAAAAGTTGAAATGGAAAGATAAAAAGATGGACAGAAAGATTACGCCTCGTTTAGGCCTCTGGGGTAGAGAGAGTCCAATTTTTTGATCCAGACTCTCTCCGCCCTGAGCCTCTCCGAGAGCGTCCAAAAGGGGTTCGATTCCAATCCCGAAACTCTGAGGGCATCCAGGCCGTGCATCAAAAAGTGTCTAACCACATATCGCCTTTTTTCAATTTTATTACGAATATTGTAAGAATGTTGGCAGATTCTGAGTAGCAATTTGTTTTTTGTCTGCCCAACATATTGTTTGTGGCATTTGGAGCAGGATATGAGGTATACACAGTTTGATACATGTGCTGATATGTTTCTCTGTACTTGGAAGAGTTGTTTGTTAGTTTTGTTCTGAACCATTCTTTTGATCACAAAGTGTTTATAAGCTGCGGATCTACTCACTTTACAAGATGTTGTAATTTTGCTACAAACCAAGGTATCCAATAAGTTCTTGTTTCGTTTGTAAGCCGCAATTGGTCTATGTTTAGTTAGAAATTTAGTTGGTTCCATAAATTTTGTGAAATTTTCCTTGGTTGCTCTATTTATTTGGATGCTTTGTTGTGAATAAAAAGACACTAATGGTATGATTTTGTTTCTGATTTGTATTTTCTTGGTTGGATTAATCACAAAGTTGGTGAAATCCCTGAGCACACTTCTCAAATAGCTTCTCGAATACCCCCGCTTCTTCAAAGCTTTAAAGAGAATTCCCACCGCAATCTTGAATTCTGATGTTTGTGAACATATTCTATGAAAGCGGAGAAGCTGTGATTTAAGGATTCCTTTGAAAGTATGCTTAGGGTGGTAACTAGCTTTGTGCAATAATGAGTGAGTGTCCGTGGGCTTAAAATACACTTTGTAATCAAGCTTATTGGTCATTTCAAACTGAGGTCCTTTGTAGGTAATGAGATCCAGAAAATTCACTGAGTTTTCATCAATTTCGTATTTTATCCTAATGGATTTTTGATGACGGTTCAGATGGTCAGCAAACTCAACAAACTCTTCTTTACTGTACGTCCAGATGCCCCAGATGTCATCTAAAAATCTGAAGTACGAGAAAGGTTGGAGATGAAAAGAGGACAACGCAGTTTGTTCCCAATGGGCCATAAAGATATTGGCGTAAGAAGGCGCAAACTTTTTGCCCATGGCCGTTCCCTTGGTCTGTAAATAAAATTTAGAGTCGAATTCGAAATCGTTTTTAGTTAAATTAATTTCTAGTAGTCTTAGAATGAAATCATCTGGTCTTTTCAAATCAGGGTATTTGTTCATACAATCTCTTACGGCCGCCATTCCGGCTTCGGTCTCTATGTTGGTGTACAAACTGTCAATGTCCATAGTAAAGAGAAAAGAATTAGTTGGGAGAATGAGATTTTTTGTTTTAGAGATGAAATCGTAAGTATCCTTTAAGTAGCTGTCGTGACGTTGCGAGATGGGACTGAGAAAGTGCTCGATGTATTCTGCTGTAAAATAAGTCTCGCTGTCGCAGTCCGACACTATAGGTCTACCAGGAGGTACTTTATATGGTATGCTCCACTTCTGTGGTTCTTTATGTATTTTGGGTAATAAATAGAACCTCCTCGGTCGCGGTGTACCAGAACCAGACAAATAATCTCTCTGTTTCCCACTAATAATTTTTTCCTCATACATCTCCTCCAAAATTTCTCGTACTTCCAGCATCGTTTTTGGGTAAATTGGTTCTGTGAGAGAGCAATAGTGCTCTGTCACAGAAAGCTGTCTCTTTCCTTCCCAAAGATAATCTGTTTTACTCATGATGACGACGGCGTTTCCCTTGTCGGCCCCTTTGATAACGATATCCGAATTGTTTTTAAGTTCTCGAATTGCTTTCCTCTCATTTTTACTCAAATTCTGTTTTTCTAAAAGACCCCAATTCAGGTGTTGATACGCGTACCAATCTGCTCTGATTAAAGAGTTCACCTGGGGCGGCAAACTAGAAAGAGCAGGTGTCCAATCAGAATTATGAGTAAAAGGAATTCTTTTTTTCTTACTTTTTTTGCCTTCGAAGTAGGCCTCTAATTTAATACGCCTGTGATAGGCCTGTAAGCTCTGTAATAATTCTAGTTTTTGTGTTTTGACGCTATCAGGGACCATGACAAAGGAAAGGCCTTTCTTCAGAATTGCCCGCTGCTCAGTTGTCAAGCCGAGCGGGGACAAATTTACTATAAGTTTTTCTTGACTACTTATTGGGTTGATGGCGTCAGCAAGTTTAGCGACTGAAGCCAATGTTCCAACATGTATTTGCCCGTCGCTGCTGTCCAGTGCACGTTATCGTTCTCGACTTGAAACTGGGCAACGGGCAATAGTTGGAGAAAGTTGAGATTGTCCTCGATATACTTGTTTATGTCCTCAAGATATCTTTGTTCATCGATCGGAAGCAAGTCACAATAGTTAATCAACGGTATTATGATTTCAGTATGTGGTAGTCGGGACCTAGCTACCCTGTAAGCCCTCTTAATCTCTGTGTTTGTTGATGTGAAACATCTCTGAGATCGATTATTAATTCCGAATGATAGTAACAATACTTCCGGTTCCATTGCAATTGTGGCTTTCTCCACAAGATTGCCGGCGTGTTGAAACTTGGCGCCTGGAAAACTGTCTATCTGTAGATCAGAAATGTTGAAGGCCGGTATTCTCGATACATTTGAGTCCCCGATTATCACATATTTTTTCTTTAGGGTTAGGCTCCAGTCCACCTGTTTACGATCAGTCCTGATGTGACGGTACGGTCTACCAACCGACCTTGGTGTGGTGGGTGTTTGTGGAGCCGCTATTGTGACTTGCTTCTGAGGCGTTTGTTCTAGCTGTAGTGATTGGGTTGTGCGTACCCCCTCTTTGGGTCGCACAACAGTTATCTGTCCTTCTACTTTCTCTGCCACCTTTTTGGGTGAAGCCCGTGTCATGGAGTTAACTGAAAACTCTGAAATTTGAGCGTCCAGAGAATCATCAGAAAAAGGAGGAGGGGGGCTCTGAATTCTAGTTAATGAAGGGAGTGACTTTTTGGTCTCTGCCACCTTCGATACACTGGGGATTATTCCGGATGTGCTAGGAATAGCATCAATGTGTGAACTTTTTGGTCCTTCTGTGACGGCTATTTCTACACCTCGTTTTAGGATTCCCTCTTGAGCCAAAATATTAGCAATTTCTTCATAATGCTTCAGCTGTTCCTCAGTAAAACCTTCCGTAAAGGTACCTTCCTGTTGTGTGTCAGGGATTTCAGTGATCATTTCTGTGATCTTCTCCTGATCTTCCTGAACCGCATCAGATTCCTCAACAAGAATTCTTCGTTTAGTCCTTTGCGGAACAGGTCTTTGGGGAAGGGCTGGAGTGGGTTGCAGGTTGGGTTTTGGCTCAAGAGGGGGAAACTCTTGGTCAAAGGACCAGTCAGATCTCATGGGTGGGGGACTGGATGGAGTTCTGGCGTCTTCCCATCTTCTGGGGGACGTCTGTATCTCTACATGTATGTGAGAAGCTCCTGTTTTTGGTCTTACAGTCGCCGGTGTCTGTGCTTGTGTTTCTGGTTCGGGTAAAAGAACTTTGGGGGGTTCTGTCACAGCAACTTGTCTTTGTTCTTTTTCTTGTTGTTTTCTGTCATACTCGTTACAAGTTTCTGCTGTGAATAATGCTTCAGCTCTCTCGAAGACTTCTGGGCTAATTCTTCTCCCAAAGTTTTTTGTGGCCCAATTGGTAGCAGTCTGAAAAGCTTGAAACCAGTGGGCTTGGTCCGTGCGATCCTTAAGTTCAACCAAAGTGCTATCAATCAGTTTCTCGTAATGCTCCTCCAAAATGGTCTGAGCATTGGTTGACCATCTTTGTGCATTGTCCTCCAACAATTTTTTGATTGTGTTGTTAGGCATTGCGGGTTTGATAGAATTAATCAAAAGTCTGGTGAGTCTTTTGAAGGTCATGGGACTGTTGTTAGTCACTTTGGTTGTTACTTTTTCCAGATGATGGACCAGCCGGATCAGATCGTACATAAGTTTCATCGCTGTTCTCATTCTGGGTGTAGCTGGGGTGTAATTCGATTGATTGGGTGTTTTATCTGAGAAGTATCTCTTAGGTCCCCCCCTAAAAGTATTTCTTTCTCTAGGGGGTGGATGGTTCTCTCTATCTCTTTGTCTTTCTTCTCTCATAGGTGGCTGTTCGATTCGAATGTCTCTACCAGCCCTATTGGCGTACGAGATAGTATTGCGGCCCCTGTTGGCCGAGGAATGGGAGGATTCAATGTATGTATCTCTCTGATCGTATGTCGGAGGACGGGTAGATTGTTTGTAAAATCTCCCATCTTCTTGATCATCTTGAATATAAGAATCATATTCAAGTTCATTTATCTCACCATAAAATTCTCCCTCTCTGTCCTCCATCATGTATTGGCTACGTACTCTTTTTCTGTTCTTTCTTTTGGATTTCTTTTTTGGGAAACCGTCTTCAAAATTATCAAAAGAAAGTGGTATGTACGATCTGAATCCAGGTGTTGGTCTGTTGTTTCTGTTGTCAAGAGTTTCCCTGTATGTTTGCTGTTTTCTGTTGTCAGGAGCTTCTCTGTATGTTTGTTGTTTTTTGTATTTGGAGTTAAAAAACTCACGTTGTTCAGGAAAATGATCAATTTGTTTTTGTGGAAAATATCTATTTTCTCTTATTTCCCCTTTTGAGTTTGTTCCACGAGTGTCTCTTTCTCGTGAAATTGTGTCACTGTCATAAAATTGTTTGTCTGTGTAAGTGGTGTAATTATGTGGATTATAATGACGATAATCGATTTGATTATCATCATTACTCCATTGGTCACGTCTGGGAGCCCGTACACGGGCTGTTTGGTTGTAGTTTGCGTCCCGAGAAGGGCGTGGACAGTTATAGTCGTCACGGAAAGCAGACTCCTCTCTTTCCTTCCACCCCTCTCGACGCCAGTTAGTAGCACGGAAACGTGCTGTTGGATGGCTAGCACGTAAACGTTAGGGTTAGGGTTAGGGTTAGGGTTAGGGTTAGGGTTAGGGTTAGGGTTAGGTTAGGTTAGGGTTAGGGTTAGGGTTAGGGTTAGGGTTAGGTTAGGGTTAGGTTAGGGTTAGGTTAGGGTTAGGTTAGGTTAGGGTTAGGGTTAGGGTTAGGTTAATAGGGATAAATGCGAAAGTGCGCCCCCCCCCCTAGGGGGCGCACTTCCGTTCTATAGGTCCTAGAGGTCCCAAATTTGGTGGGTATACTAATTGAGGGACGCCCAGTCGAATGCACTTTGATTGGTGTCTGTAGCACCTCCAGAAGCCGAGATATGGAAGTGCACACAGATTTATTAGGGCTACAATAGGTATAAGGGGTCAAATACGAAAGTGCACCACCCCCCCACCCCATTCAAAAAGTGGTGCACTTGGTTAAAGTAGGTCCTACAGGTCTGAAATTCGGTATATATAGTATTTGGGGGCCCCCCGATCGATTGCACATGGTTTGGGAGCTGTAGCGCCACCAGGCGCCGAGATATGGTATTGCACCCCCTTTTATTTTGCACCTAGAGAGCTGAAATTTGTTGTGTATACTAATTGAGGGACGCCCAGTGGAATGCACTTGGTTTGGTAGCTCTAGCGGCACGAGATATTGTAGTGCACATATTTCACCATATGTGGTGAAATTAACGAAAACTCAACGTGAAATCAATGTTAAATCCCAGGTGATCCATGGGTGGTAGAGAGCTGAAACTTGGTACGTGTAGTGATGGGGTGTCCCTGAGTCGATTTGCAGTTGGTTTGGGTCTGTAGCGCCAGTAGGTGGGTGAGATATCGCATATCACCCCCAGTCGCATTGGGTGTAGAGAGTTGAAAGGTGGTATTGTGTTTGTATGGGTCTTGTTTTTGGCTGTGTGGTGTAATTATTATTTTTTGGCTGTGTGGTGTAATTGTTATTATTTTTTTTCTGGCTGGGTGGTGTATTTTTTTGTATGGTTTGTTTTGGAAAAGTAGTTATGCCATTTGGTCTCTGTGGGCTAAGTTTAGTGTGTAGTTTGGGAGAGGCAGTCTATTTCTTTTGGAAGAAGGAAGGAAGGAAGGCCATTGGAACATGCGAAATGCCATTGGAAAATGCAAAATGCCATTGGAAAATGCGAAATGCCATTGGAAAATGAGAAATGCCATTTGAAAATGCGAAATGCCATTGGAAAATGCCATTGGAAAATGCAAAATGCCATTTGAAAATGAGAAATGCCATTGGGAAATGCCATTTGAAAATGCGAAATGCCATTTGGTCACTGAGGGCTAAGTTTAGTGTGTAGTTTGGGTGAGGGAGTAGTGTTTTCTTGGAAGGAAGGCCGTTTGAAAATGAGAAATGCCATTAGGGTTAGGGTTAGGGTTAGGGTTAGGGTTAGGGTTAGGGTTAGGGTTAGGGTTAGGGTTAGGGTTAGGGTTAGGGTTAGGGTTAGGGTTAGGGTTAGGGGTCCAAGAATCCAAATATCAGACCAAGTCTGATATCGGTTAGGCACTGGCGCACACTTCAAGAACCCGCTTCAGTGCCATCTTCAAGAAGGATTCCCCCCAAAAAAGCATCTCTACATGTTTAAATTGTCCATATTGTTGTTAATGTTGTTTATTAGGGTCTGTGTCCTGTCTCCCCTCTTAACAGGTGTATATTTATTAATCTGATGTCTTTTAATATTGTTTGTATGTGTATTTATGTATTTTAAAGTAATCATTATCAATAAAAATATAAATGTAAATCTATTCTCCCAAGTACCTGCATGTCCATCAGATGGTAAAGGGGTATGTTGTGTCCCTCTGTTCACTCTATGACCATTTAACCCCCATGTATGAAATCCCTATAATTAATAATTAATTAATAAAATAATAAAATAATAAAATAGGGCTGTAACCCCAAGGGTTGACCAAACTAGGGTTGAGACGCCTAGGGTTCACCATCTTAGGGTTACCAACTCAAGGTGTACGTCAACTAGGTGTGCCTCCATTAGGTTTCCTTCCGTTAGGGGTGTTTGCACAAACTCCAGTGACTTTAGGTGTTAGGCGTGTGGGGGTGTACAATGTAGACTAGAGTGTCTTTTAGGTGTTAGGTATGAGGGGATGCATGCATAAGGGTTTGGGACTTTAGGGTTAGGGGGAGAATTGGTGCAGGATTAATGATTAAGGAGTTAATTAGGGCCCGCTGGATCATGCCAGCAGACACACCTGAACTCCATAAGACTTCCAATCATCGCAGTGTGATTTTTTTCTTTTTTCTAGAACAGAGACACAGACCCTAAAGCCTCCAACATACTGACTAAAGGAAAAGGCAGACTTAGAAGAAAAATAACCACAAAAGTTGAAATGGAAAGATAAAAAGATGGACAGAAAGATTACGCCTCGTTTAGGCCTCTGGGGTAGAGAGAGTCCAATTTTTTGATCCAGACTCTCTCCGCCCTGAGCCTCTCCGAGAGCGTCCAAAAGGGGTTCGATTCCAATCCCGAAACTCTGAGGGCATCCAGGCCGTGCATCAAAAAGTGTCTAACCACATATCGCCTTTTTTCAATTTTATTACGAATATTGTAAGAATGTTGGCAGATTCTGAGTAGCAATTTGTTTTTTGTCTGCCCAACATATTGTTTGTGGCATTTGGAGCAGGATATGAGGTATACACAGTTTGATACATGTGCTGATATGTTTCTCTGTACTTGGAAGAGTTGTTTGTTAGTTTTGTTCTGAACCATTCTTTTGATCACAAAGTGTTTATAAGCTGCGGATCTACTCACTTTACAAGATGTTGTAATTTTGCTACAAACCAAGGTATCCAATAAGTTCTTGTTTCGTTTGTAAGCCGCAATTGGTCTATGTTTAGTTAGAAATTTAGTTGGTTCCATAAATTTTGTGAAATTTTCCTTGGTTGCTCTATTTATTTGGATGCTTTGTTGTGAATAAAAAGACACTAATGGTATGATTTTGTTTCTGATTTGTATTTTCTTGGTTGGATTAATCACAAAGTTGGTGAAATCCCTGAGCACACTTCTCAAATAGCTTCTCGAATACCCCCGCTTCTTCAAAGCTTTAAAGAGAATTCCCACCGCAATCTTGAATTCTGATGTTTGTGAACATATTCTATGAAAGCGGAGAAGCTGTGATTTAAGGATTCCTTTGAAAGTATGCTTAGGGTGGTAACTAGCTTTGTGCAATAATGAGTGAGTGTCCGTGGGCTTAAAATACACTTTGTAATCAAGCTTATTGGTCATTTCAAACTGAGGTCCTTTGTAGGTAATGAGATCCAGAAAATTCACTGAGTTTTCATCAATTTCGTATTTTATCCTAATGGATTTTTGATGACGGTTCAGATGGTCAGCAAACTCAACAAACTCTTCTTTACTGTACGTCCAGATGCCCCAGATGTCATCTAAAAATCTGAAGTACGAGAAAGGTTGGAGATGAAAAGAGGACAACGCAGTTTGTTCCCAATGGGCCATAAAGATATTGGCGTAAGAAGGCGCAAACTTTTTGCCCATGGCCGTTCCCTTGGTCTGTAAATAAAATTTAGAGTCGAATTCGAAATCGTTTTTAGTTAAATTAATTTCTAGTAGTCTTAGAATGAAATCATCTGGTCTTTTCAAATCAGGGTATTTGTTCATACAATCTCTTACGGCCGCCATTCCGGCTTCGGTCTCTATGTTGGTGTACAAACTGTCAATGTCCATAGTAAAGAGAAAAGAATTAGTTGGGAGAATGAGATTTTTTGTTTTAGAGATGAAATCGTAAGTATCCTTTAAGTAGCTGTCGTGACGTTGCGAGATGGGACTGAGAAAGTGCTCGATGTATTCTGCTGTAAAATAAGTCTCGCTGTCGCAGTCCGACACTATAGGTCTACCAGGAGGTACTTTATATGGTATGCTCCACTTCTGTGGTTCTTTATGTATTTTGGGTAATAAATAGAACCTCCTCGGTCGCGGTGTACCAGAACCAGACAAATAATCTCTCTGTTTCCCACTAATAATTTTTTCCTCATACATCTCCTCCAAAATTTCTCGTACTTCCAGCATCGTTTTTGGGTAAATTGGTTCTGTGAGAGAGCAATAGTGCTCTGTCACAGAAAGCTGTCTCTTTCCTTCCCAAAGATAATCTGTTTTACTCATGATGACGACGGCGTTTCCCTTGTCGGCCCCTTTGATAACGATATCCGAATTGTTTTTAAGTTCTCGAATTGCTTTCCTCTCATTTTTACTCAAATTCTGTTTTTCTAAAAGACCCCAATTCAGGTGTTGATACGCGTACCAATCTGCTCTGATTAAAGAGTTCACCTGGGGCGGCAAACTAGAAAGAGCAGGTGTCCAATCAGAATTATGAGTAAAAGGAATTCTTTTTTTCTTACTTTTTTTGCCTTCGAAGTAGGCCTCTAATTTAATACGCCTGTGATAGGCCTGTAAGCTCTGTAATAATTCTAGTTTTTGTGTTTTGACGCTATCAGGGACCATGACAAAGGAAAGGCCTTTCTTCAGAATTGCCCGCTGCTCAGTTGTCAAGCCGAGCGGGGACAAATTTACTATAAGTTTTTCTTGACTACTTATTGGGTTGATGGCGTCAGCAAGTTTAGCGACTGAAGCCAATGTTCCAACATGTATTTGCCCGTCGCTGCTGTCCAGTGCACGTTATCGTTCTCGACTTGAAACTGGGCAACGGGCAATAGTTGGAGAAAGTTGAGATTGTCCTCGATATACTTGTTTATGTCCTCAAGATATCTTTGTTCATCGATCGGAAGCAAGTCACAATAGTTAATCAACGGTATTATGATTTCAGTATGTGGTAGTCGGGACCTAGCTACCCTGTAAGCCCTCTTAATCTCTGTGTTTGTTGATGTGAAACATCTCTGAGATCGATTATTAATTCCGAATGATAGTAACAATACTTCCGGTTCCATTGCAATTGTGGCTTTCTCCACAAGATTGCCGGCGTGTTGAAACTTGGCGCCTGGAAAACTGTCTATCTGTAGATCAGAAATGTTGAAGGCCGGTATTCTCGATACATTTGAGTCCCCGATTATCACATATTTTTTCTTTAGGGTTAGGCTCCAGTCCACCTGTTTACGATCAGTCCTGATGTGACGGTACGGTCTACCAACCGACCTTGGTGTGGTGGGTGTTTGTGGAGCCGCTATTGTGACTTGCTTCTGAGGCGTTTGTTCTAGCTGTAGTGATTGGGTTGTGCGTACCCCCTCTTTGGGTCGCACAACAGTTATCTGTCCTTCTACTTTCTCTGCCACCTTTTTGGGTGAAGCCCGTGTCATGGAGTTAACTGAAAACTCTGAAATTTGAGCGTCCAGAGAATCATCAGAAAAAGGAGGAGGGGGGCTCTGAATTCTAGTTAATGAAGGGAGTGACTTTTTGGTCTCTGCCACCTTCGATACACTGGGGATTATTCCGGATGTGCTAGGAATAGCATCAATGTGTGAACTTTTTGGTCCTTCTGTGACGGCTATTTCTACACCTCGTTTTAGGATTCCCTCTTGAGCCAAAATATTAGCAATTTCTTCATAATGCTTCAGCTGTTCCTCAGTAAAACCTTCCGTAAAGGTACCTTCCTGTTGTGTGTCAGGGATTTCAGTGATCATTTCTGTGATCTTCTCCTGATCTTCCTGAACCGCATCAGATTCCTCAACAAGAATTCTTCGTTTAGTCCTTTGCGGAACAGGTCTTTGGGGAAGGGCTGGAGTGGGTTGCAGGTTGGGTTTTGGCTCAAGAGGGGGAAACTCTTGGTCAAAGGACCAGTCAGATCTCATGGGTGGGGGACTGGATGGAGTTCTGGCGTCTTCCCATCTTCTGGGGGACGTCTGTATCTCTACATGTATGTGAGAAGCTCCTGTTTTTGGTCTTACAGTCGCCGGTGTCTGTGCTTGTGTTTCTGGTTCGGGTAAAAGAACTTTGGGGGGTTCTGTCACAGCAACTTGTCTTTGTTCTTTTTCTTGTTGTTTTCTGTCATACTCGTTACAAGTTTCTGCTGTGAATAATGCTTCAGCTCTCTCGAAGACTTCTGGGCTAATTCTTCTCCCAAAGTTTTTTGTGGCCCAATTGGTAGCAGTCTGAAAAGCTTGAAACCAGTGGGCTTGGTCCGTGCGATCCTTAAGTTCAACCAAAGTGCTATCAATCAGTTTCTCGTAATGCTCCTCCAAAATGGTCTGAGCATTGGTTGACCATCTTTGTGCATTGTCCTCCAACAATTTTTTGATTGTGTTGTTAGGCATTGCGGGTTTGATAGAATTAATCAAAAGTCTGGTGAGTCTTTTGAAGGTCATGGGACTGTTGTTAGTCACTTTGGTTGTTACTTTTTCCAGATGATGGACCAGCCGGATCAGATCGTACATAAGTTTCATCGCTGTTCTCATTCTGGGTGTAGCTGGGGTGTAATTCGATTGATTGGGTGTTTTATCTGAGAAGTATCTCTTAGGTCCCCCCCTAAAAGTATTTCTTTCTCTAGGGGGTGGATGGTTCTCTCTATCTCTTTGTCTTTCTTCTCTCATAGGTGGCTGTTCGATTCGAATGTCTCTACCAGCCCTATTGGCGTACGAGATAGTATTGCGGCCCCTGTTGGCCGAGGAATGGGAGGATTCAATGTATGTATCTCTCTGATCGTATGTCGGAGGACGGGTAGATTGTTTGTAAAATCTCCCATCTTCTTGATCATCTTGAATATAAGAATCATATTCAAGTTCATTTATCTCACCATAAAATTCTCCCTCTCTGTCCTCCATCATGTATTGGCTACGTACTCTTTTTCTGTTCTTTCTTTTGGATTTCTTTTTTGGGAAACCGTCTTCAAAATTATCAAAAGAAAGTGGTATGTACGATCTGAATCCAGGTGTTGGTCTGTTGTTTCTGTTGTCAAGAGTTTCCCTGTATGTTTGCTGTTTTCTGTTGTCAGGAGCTTCTCTGTATGTTTGTTGTTTTTTGTATTTGGAGTTAAAAAACTCACGTTGTTCAGGAAAATGATCAATTTGTTTTTGTGGAAAATATCTATTTTCTCTTATTTCCCCTTTTGAGTTTGTTCCACGAGTGTCTCTTTCTCGTGAAATTGTGTCACTGTCATAAAATTGTTTGTCTGTGTAAGTGGTGTAATTATGTGGATTATAATGACGATAATCGATTTGATTATCATCATTACTCCATTGGTCACGTCTGGGAGCCCGTACACGGGCTGTTTGGTTGTAGTTTGCGTCCCGAGAAGGGCGTGGACAGTTATAGTCGTCACGGAAAGCAGACTCCTCTCTTTCCTTCCACCCCTCTCGACGCCAGTTAGTAGCACGGAAACGTGCTGTTGGATGGCTAGCACGTAAACGTTAGGGTTAGGGTTAGGGTTAGGGTTAGGGTTAGGGTTAGGGTTAGGGTTAGGTTAGGTTAGGGTTAGGGTTAGGGTTAGGGTTAGGGTTAGGTTAGGGTTAGGTTAGGGTTAGGTTAGGGTTAGGTTAGGTTAGGGTTAGGGTTAGGGTTAGGTTAATAGGGATAAATGCGAAAGTGCGCCCCCCCCCCTAGGGGGCGCACTTCCGTTCTATAGGTCCTAGAGGTCCCAAATTTGGTGGGTATACTAATTGAGGGACGCCCAGTCGAATGCACTTTGATTGGTGTCTGTAGCACCTCCAGAAGCCGAGATATGGAAGTGCACACAGATTTATTAGGGCTACAATAGGTATAAGGGGTCAAATACGAAAGTGCACCACCCCCCCACCCCATTCAAAAAGTGGTGCACTTGGTTAAAGTAGGTCCTACAGGTCTGAAATTCGGTATATATAGTATTTGGGGGCCCCCCGATCGATTGCACATGGTTTGGGAGCTGTAGCGCCACCAGGCGCCGAGATATGGTATTGCACCCCCTTTTATTTTGCACCTAGAGAGCTGAAATTTGTTGTGTATACTAATTGAGGGACGCCCAGTGGAATGCACTTGGTTTGGTAGCTCTAGCGGCACGAGATATTGTAGTGCACATATTTCACCATATGTGGTGAAATTAACGAAAACTCAACGTGAAATCAATGTTAAATCCCAGGTGATCCATGGGTGGTAGAGAGCTGAAACTTGGTACGTGTAGTGATGGGGTGTCCCTGAGTCGATTTGCAGTTGGTTTGGGTCTGTAGCGCCAGTAGGTGGGTGAGATATCGCATATCACCCCCAGTCGCATTGGGTGTAGAGAGTTGAAAGGTGGTATTGTGTTTGTATGGGTCTTGTTTTTGGCTGTGTGGTGTAATTATTATTTTTTGGCTGTGTGGTGTAATTGTTATTATTTTTTTTCTGGCTGGGTGGTGTATTTTTTTGTATGGTTTGTTTTGGAAAAGTAGTTATGCCATTTGGTCTCTGTGGGCTAAGTTTAGTGTGTAGTTTGGGAGAGGCAGTCTATTTCTTTTGGAAGAAGGAAGGAAGGAAGGCCATTGGAACATGCGAAATGCCATTGGAAAATGCAAAATGCCATTGGAAAATGCGAAATGCCATTGGAAAATGAGAAATGCCATTTGAAAATGCGAAATGCCATTGGAAAATGCCATTGGAAAATGCAAAATGCCATTTGAAAATGAGAAATGCCATTGGGAAATGCCATTTGAAAATGCGAAATGCCATTTGGTCACTGAGGGCTAAGTTTAGTGTGTAGTTTGGGTGAGGGAGTAGTGTTTTCTTGGAAGGAAGGCCGTTTGAAAATGAGAAATGCCATTAGGGTTAGGGTTAGGGTTAGGGTTAGGGTTAGGGTTAGGGTTAGGGTTAGGGTTAGGTTAGGGTTAGGGTTAGGGTTAGGGTTAGGTTAGGTTAGGGTTAGGTTAGGGTTAGGGTTAGGGTTAGGTTAGGGTTAGGGTTAGGGTTAGGGTTAGGGTTAGGGTTAGGTTAGGGTTAGGGTTAGGGTTAGGGTTAGGGTTAGGGTTAGGTTAGGTTAGGGTTAGGGTTAGGTTAGGGTTAGGGTTAGGGTTAGGGTTAGGTTAGGGTTAGGGTTAGGGTTAGGGTTAGGGTTAGGGTTAGGGTTAGGGTTAGGGTTAGGGTTAGGGTTAGGGTTAGGTTAGGTTAGGGTTAGGTTAGGTTAGGGTTAGGGTTAGGGTTAGGTTAATAGGGATAAATGCGAAAGTGCGCCCCCCCCCCTAGGGGGCGCACTTCCGTTCTATAGGTCCTAGAGGTCCCAAATTTGGTGGGTATACTAATTGAGGGACGCCCAGTCGAATGCACTTTGATTGGTGTCTGTAGCACCTCCAGAAGCCGAGATATGGAAGTGCACACAGATTTATTAGGGCTACAATAGGTATAAGGGGTCAAATACGAAAGTGCACCACCCCCCCACCCCATTCAAAAAGTGGTGCACTTGGTTAAAGTAGGTCCTACAGGTCTGAAATTCGGTATATATAGTATTTGGGGGCCCCCCGATCGATTGCACATGGTTTGGGAGCTGTAGCGCCACCAGGCGCCGAGATATGGTATTGCACCCCCTTTTATTTTGCACCTAGAGAGCTGAAATTTGTTGTGTATACTAATTGAGGGACGCCCAGTGGAATGCACTTGGTTTGGTAGCTCTAGCGGCACGAGATATTGTAGTGCACATATTTCACCATATGTGGTGAAATTAACGAAAACTCAACGTGAAATCAATGTTAAATCCCAGGTGATCCATGGGTGGTAGAGAGCTGAAACTTGGTACGTGTAGTGATGGGGTGTCCCTGAGTCGATTTGCAGTTGGTTTGGGTCTGTAGCGCCAGTAGGTGGGTGAGATATCGCATATCACCCCCAGTCGCATTGGGTGTAGAGAGTTGAAAGGTGGTATTGTGTTTGTATGGGTCTTGTTTTTGGCTGTGTGGTGTAATTATTATTTTTTGGCTGTGTGGTGTAATTGTTATTATTTTTTTTCTGGCTGGGTGGTGTATTTTTTTGTATGGTTTGTTTTGGAAAAGTAGTTATGCCATTTGGTCTCTGTGGGCTAAGTTTAGTGTGTAGTTTGGGAGAGGCAGTCTATTTCTTTTGGAAGAAGGAAGGAAGGAAGGCCATTGGAACATGCGAAATGCCATTGGAAAATGCAAAATGCCATTGGAAAATGCGAAATGCCATTGGAAAATGAGAAATGCCATTTGAAAATGCGAAATGCCATTGGAAAATGCCATTGGAAAATGCAAAATGCCATTTGAAAATGAGAAATGCCATTGGGAAATGCCATTTGAAAATGCGAAATGCCATTTGGTCACTGAGGGCTAAGTTTAGTGTGTAGTTTGGGTGAGGGAGTAGTGTTTTCTTGGAAGGAAGGCCGTTTGAAAATGAGAAATGCCATTAGGGTTAGGGTTAGGGTTAGGGTTAGGGTTAGGGTTAGGGTTAGGGTTAGGGTTAGGTTAGGGTTAGGGTTAGGGTTAGGGTTAGGTTAGGTTAGGGTTAGGTTAGGGTTAGGGTTAGGGTTAGGTTAGGGTTAGGGTTAGGGTTAGGGTTAGGGTTAGGGTTAGGTTAGGGTTAGGGTTAGGGTTAGGGTTAGGGTTAGGGTTAGGTTAGGTTAGGGTTAGGGTTAGGTTAGGGTTAGGGTTAGGGTTAGGGTTAGGTTAGGGTTAGGGTTAGGGTTAGGGTTAGGGTTAGGGTTAGGGTTAGGGTTAGGTTAGGGTTAGGGTTAGGGTTAGGGTTAGGTTAGGGTTAGGGTTAGGGTTAGGGTTAGGGTTAGGGTTAGGGTTAGGGTTAGGGTTAGGGTTAGGGTTAGGGTTAGGGTTAGGGTTAGGGTTAGGGTTAGGGTTAGGTTAGGGTTAGGGTTAGGTTAGGTTAGGGTTAGGGTTAGGGTTAGGGTTAGGGTTAGGGTTAGGGTTAGGTTAGGGTTAGGGTTAGGGTTAGGGTTAGGGTTAGGGTTAGGGTTAGGGTTAGGGTTAGGGTTAGGGTTAGGGTTAGGGTTAGGGTTAGGGTTAGGGTTAGGGTTAGGGTTAGGGTTAGGGTTAGGGTTAGGGTTAGGGTTAGGGTTAGGGTTAGGGTTAGGGTTAGGGTTAGGGTTAGGGTTAGGGTTAGGGTTAGGGTTAGGGTTAGGTTAGGGTTAGGGTTAGGGTTAGGGTAAGGTTAGGGTTAGGGTTAGGTTAGGGTTAGGGTTAGGGTTAGGGTTAGGGTTAGGGTTAGGGTTAGGGTTAGGGTTAGGGTTAGGGTTAGGTTAGGGTTAGGGTTAGGGTTAGGGTTAGGGTTAGGGTTAGGGTTAGGTTAGGGTTAGGGTTAGGGTTAGGGTTAGGGTTAGGGTTAGGGTTAGGGTTAGGGTTAGGGTTAGGTTAGGGTTAGGGTTAGGGTTAGGGTTAGGGTTAGGGTTAGGGTTAGGGTTAGGGTTAGGGTTAGGGTTAGGGTTAGGTTAGGGTTAGGGTTAGGGTTAGGGTTAGGGTTAGGGTTAGGTTAGGGTTAGGGTTAGGGTTAGGGTTAGGGTTAGGGTTAGGGTTAGGGTTAGGGTTAGGGTTAGGGTTAGGGTTAGGGTTAGGGTTAGGGTTAGGGTTAGGGTTAGGGTTAGGGTTAGGGTTAGGGTTAGGGTTAGGGTTAGGGTTAGGGTTAGGGTTAGGGTTAGGGTTAGGGTTAGGGTTAGGGTTAGGGTTAGGGTTAGGGTTAGGGTTAGGGTTAGGGTTAGGGTTAGGGTTAGGGTTAGGGTTAGGGTTAGGGTTAGGGTTAGGGTTAGGTTAGGGTTAGGGTTAGGGTTAGGGTTAGGGTTAGGGTTAGGGTTAGGGTTAGGGTTAGGTTAGGGTTAGGGTTAGGGTTAGGGTTAGGGTTAGGGTTAGGGTTAGGGTTAGGGTTAGGGTTAGGGTTAGGGTTAGGGTTAGGGTTAGGGTTAGGGTTAGGGTTAGGGTTAGGGTTAGGGTTAGGGTTAGGGGTTAGGGTTAGGGTTAGGGTTAGGGTTAGGGTTAGGGTTAGGGGTTAGGGTTAGGGTTAGGGTTAGGGTTAGGGTTAGGGTTAGGGTTAGGGTTAGGGTTAGGGTTAGGGTTAGGTTAGGGTTAGGGTTAGGGTTAGGGTTAGGGTTAGGGTTAGGGTTAGGGTTAGGGTTAGGGTTAGGTTAGGGTTAGGGTTAGGGTTAGGGTTAGGGTTAGGGTTAGGGTTAGGGTTAGGGTTAGGGTTAGGGTTAGGGTTAGGGTTAGGGTTAGGTTAGGGTTAGGGTTAGGGTTAGGGTTAGGGTTAGGGTTAGGGTTAGGGTTAGGGTTAGGTTAGGGTTAGGGTTAGGGTTAGGGTTAGGGTTAGGGTTAGGTTGGTTAGGGTTAGGGTTAGGGTGGTAGGTGTTAGGGTTAGGGTTAGGGTTAGGGTTAGGGTTAGGGTTAGGGTTAGGGTTAGGGTTAGGGTTAGGGTTAGGGTTAGGGTTAGGGTTAGGGTTAGGGTTAGGGTTAGGGTTAGGGTTAGGGTTAGGGTTAGGGTTAGGGTTAGGGTTAGGGTTAGGGTTAGGGTTAGGGTTAGGGTTAGGGTTAGGGTTAGGGTTAGGGTTAGGGTTAGGGTTAGGGTTAGGGTTAGGGTTAGGGTTAGGGTTAGGGTTAGGGTTAGGGTTAGGGTTAGGGTTAGGGTTAGGGTTAGGGTTAGGGTTAGGGTTAGGGTTAGGGTTAGGGTTAGGGTTAGGGTTAGGGTTAGGGTTAGGGTTAGGGTTAGGGTTAGGGTTAGGGTTAGGGTTAGGGTTAGGGTTAGGGTTAGGGTTAGGGTTAGGGTTAGGGTTAGGGTTAGGGGTTAGGGTTAGGGTTAGGGGTTAGGGTTAGGGCTAAGTTAGGGG
>NC_133380.1:598728-671054 GCF_049309525.1 Garra rufa
CTAGTAAAATTGATAAAAAAAATTGGGACCAAAAATTATTTATCCTGACCATGTTTGGCTAAAGTGTTTTTTTCTGTAATTGCTAATGTGACCTATTTACACCACAGACTGAACAGAATTAAGCATTGCTTGGTCAACAAAGTATTGATAGTTGTGTAAATATCGTCAAAGTAACAGTTTTTGGTTGATTGTAATCCATTACATACCTTTCTATCAAAGTTATCTGACCAAAGTTATTGGTCCATGTGAAGATAGCTTAATCATTTATAATTAATTTGATTTATTTCAGTTATTTCACTGTTTTTGATTTCTTTTTACATTAAATAGAAATTTTACAATCATTTCTAAATCAATAGTGATTAACATTAGTCCACAAATGTTGCTGAGTGAGCAAACAAGAACTAAACTTGGAAACATAATTTAAATATTTTGCAGCCACATTTATCTCAGTGTATTCAGTCTAAACATTTTTATTATTATGCATTCACTTGGAATTAAGCCCGTGACTTTGGCAGGGCTGGCGCAATGTGCTATCAGAAAACAAACACTGACACTAGCACACACACAAAACACAGAACGCTGTATAACAGATCTCATTTCATGTTTTAATGAGGAGAGTCAAGTTGGGCTTTTTTCAATTTTTAGAAAATAAACCAATAACAATATTACAAATAATGAAATTGTTACATCATTCACAGGGTTACAGTCAAATGTACATTTTATACAGCGAAACAGGACCTCCCATCTCCGTCACAGTGGTCCAGGTGGGCAGTGCTCTATTCGGGCTAGCGAGAGCAAGAGAAAGAGAAAGAGAGAAGTCTGCCGCCCTGTCATGAAAAGCAGGTCTGAGAAAGACATGGGAAAGAATGCACTACTGCCTTCCTAACACCAGAGGGTGCTGCGGCCCTACACGCACTCTACAGCTCAGTTCGGGGAACCATTTTCTATCCGAGAACTTCCCACCATATTTGGAGGATGCAGGCAGAAATATGGACCAATGAGAGCGAGCCAGAGCCAGCTTGTATTTACGTTCACAGTCGCACATAATCATCATAATAACGGTTTTGCATTGGTATTATGCTTCGGCGGTAGCTGCGAGCATATGCTGTTCACAGCTTGCTGTCACCCAGCTTTCAACAAAAAGCTTTAAACGGTGCACGCTTCTGTGCCGATCACATTTTTGCTTGCCAGAAGGAACATTTGCAGTTCGCATGTCCACATAATGGCAGCTTACTGGCTATTTTCACAAGCCATCTGAACAAAAAAGGCTCTGAGTATTAAAAAAATGCCTGTGTGCCATCTTTCCCAGCACTTGTATCAAAAATAAAAAAATGTTGTGGTAGAAACTATGCGTTTAAGGTGATAATCCATGTGAAGAAAACAATAAGAAGTGCTTAAATCACTCAGCGTGACATTCTTTCACACTCTCGATGCCACGTCTCATTTGTCTGTGGTTTACGTAGTGTTCTGTTAAACGATAAATGAGAGAGGGAGACGTATGAAGCAATTAGTCCCCTACTGAGAAACAAACTCGAGCGGTTTAAGATGCAGTGGAAAAACAGAATTACATAAGACCCGCCGTGATGAAATATTTCTATGTAAATACAGGTTTGCTGAAGAAAAGGCATAGCAAATGTCAGAATCTTTCAACGTATCAATATCTTAAAATAGAAAGGCTCATTGGTTGTTAATGTACCTTCGGATCTCCCGATTTAAAGTGCCAGAAACTCTTGTGATCATCAGCGCCAAGTTGCAAGAAAAACGTCTTCTTGCAAATAGCGCAGACCCGTGAAACTGTACTTATGAAATGACACATTTCATTGGAAGGAAAAGAAGATGAGGATCAGGAACACAGGATATCCCTTCAGCACTGGATTTCATTCAAAGCTCTGTTAATCCAGTGCTGTTAGGCTGATTTAAAACACGCTGGAACTTGCGGGCAGCACCTCTAAATATTGCTGAGCTACTGCCGAGAGTGTCTAAACTTCTGCATTTCTGTAGGTTTTCTAGACGTACCGCTGCAATGTGTGTGTGGATCCTGGTATTGAGTGACAGTGATTGTCCTAGGAGGGCAAAGCAGAAGCAGTGTTATTCTGAGGAAGACGAGGCATTCAGAACCTTAGTTTCACAGTGCAGCAGTGACACTGAGAAGCCATTAAATATTGAGAGGATGTGCTGAACAGACAGGTAAAGGCGGCTGCTGGCACCCTCACTGTTGAAGTTTTATGATGTGAGAGTACTCTTCACTCTCAATCTGTCTCTTACCTCCCTGACTGACTTCCTTGTCCTAACCAGCTGCTGAAAGCCACCAAGGTGTCACATATGTGACCCTGGACCACAAAACCAATCAGTCAATTTTGAGATGGTGAAATTGCAAAATCATCTGAAAGCTGTTTGTCAGGATAGGACGATATTTGAAAATCTGGAATCTGAGGGTGCAAAAAAATCAAAATATTGAGAAAATTGCCTTTAAAGATGTCCAAATGAAATTCTTAGCAATGCATATTACTAATCAAATATTAAGTTTTGATATATTTGCGGTAGAAAATGTACAACATATTTTGAATGTATTTATTTTGTTATTTTAGTTAGTTTACATTTCTGTTTTAGTGGATATTACACTATTTTGCAATTATTTTTAGACCCTGCAAGGGACAGAACATTTTGTCAATTGCTTGATATTCATTTTTATAGCAGCTTGATAGCTCCATCCACAGAGAAACCTCATTGGTCCACCAACATTAAAATTCTAAAGTTTGGGGTCATTAGGATTTTAATTTGCACTAAGTGAAAATAGCGATATGTGACCCTGGACCACAAAACCAGACATAAGGGTCAATTTTTTAAAATTGAGATTTATGCATAATCTGAAAGCTGAATAAGCAAGCTTTCCATTAATGTAGGGCCGAGATACAACTATTTTAAATTCTGGAATCTGAGATTGCAAATAAATCTAAATAGTGACAAATTGCCTTTAAACTTGTACAAATGAAGTTCTTAGCAATGCATATATTACTATCAAAAGTTTTGATATATTTACAGTAGGAAATTTACTAAATATTTTCATGGGACATGATCTTAATATCCTTATGAATTTTGGCAAAAAAAATAAAAATGTATCATTTTGACCCTTACAATGTATTGTTGGCTATTGCTACAAATATACCCGACTGGTTTTGTGGACCAGGGTTACATATGTTCTATTGTAAAAATTGTATTTACTTTGCAGTAATATTAGTTAGATGCTATTTATACTAAGTGCAAGTAGCAGATATTTGCATCTCAGTATTGTAGCACATTATAAAACAGTATGCAATAATAACGTATTGAGCATAAATGATCATTTTTATTCAAATTATTAAATGGATGCCACTTTATTAGCACAATTACTACCTGATCTCATGATGAACCGCATCTAAAGGAACATTTTCGCGAGATGCAAAATGCGTACCTATAGATACATATCACTAAAGTTTCCAACAGAAATGTCCACTAGAGGTGGTAAAACAGCAAACGCTTCTAATAATTTTCATAAAATTATGATTAATTGTAACAAAGAGTAATAAACTTGCTCGGTACTGGACGTAGGATGTGGAATCTTTGGGTACGAATCCTGTCAAAAACATGAATCGCGATGAAAGAGCTGAAAAGTGAGAGATCGAAAAGCAAGCTTAAACAACATGCTTGCGACTGGGTTTTACATCACATTGGCTTTTGTTCATACTATTGGCTAGGTTTAGGTGTAATGCAGATGATACGTTATTTTAAAACGTCAAGGAGCGTTAGAGCTATAGCTCCCGTCAACGGACATTTACAAAACCCGTACAAAACCAACGTCACGTAAAACGTACCGCATGTGCGTTCATCTGTTCTGCGGAAGGCAAAAAACACGCTTTTAGTGCCGTTCAGCGGACATTTCTGTTGGAAACTGCAGTGATATGTATTTATTAGTATGTATTTCGCATCTCGCACATTTTCGTCAGACCAGGCTGTACAATAGAGGCCTCCCTACACCTACCCATATCCGATAAACACTCGTGAGGCACATTATATCACTTTTCCACTTTTAAATGCCTTTCCAATATGATATGTGATGTGAAAAGTAGGAAGAACGAGTTTGGTAAAAGGCGGATTTAAACTTGCTAAAGTAATAATCAAATTAAAAAAGAAAAAAAATTACCTCCAAAAATTACTTGGCTCGATCGCTTCAAAAAGTTACTACCACACACTTTAAGGCCTACGCCACTGGGAATGTTGTTTAACAGTCGTCTTTTGTAATGCTGACTAGCCTAACCGCATGTTCGAGGGTGGAGTTAGTGTAAATAGACTCAAGGCAACAAGGCAGACTATTTGCAATTAGTTCAAATATACACTTAATTTTTTTTCTTTTTTAATTTGATTATTACTTTAGCAAGCACACATTAAATTAATATTGAACTGACAGTAAAGACTACTGCAGATGTTGTTCTTTTGACCTTTCTATTCTGTTTTCAGCAAGATCAGAATATTAGAATGATTTCTAAAGGATCATGTGGTACTGAAGACTAAGTAAAGGATGCTGAAAATTCAGCTTTGGCATCAGAATAAATTACATTTTAAAACATATAAAAAACTAGCTATTTTAAATTGTAGTAATACTTTACAATAATACTGTCTTTACTGTATTTTTTTTTTTTACCGTATCTTAGGTGAGCATAAGAGACCATCTCAAAGTTTTGAGCGGTGTGACTGGATATTAAAAATTGGCTGCGAGTCCTGCGACTCTGCAGCAGTGAAGTTTTGCTTTCAGTGTCGACGGACAAATTACACGTTGCTGGTTAGGACAAGCTGTTAAGCCCAGATTCATTTCCTTTCTCCCTGTATCCTCCTGCTGGTGATAAAAAAAAGTTACCAAGAACGACTGAAAAGCTGAGAGCTGAAACTAAAGGGCCATTTACTATATCAAGCTCTAAGGAAAGTAAAATCCTACCGTCTTTCTGGAAACAGAGCAGAGTTGACACTCTCAGGCCTTTGAATTCAGCGCTAGGGCTTCATCGCTAGTCTCTCAAGAGCTCACACCTGGGATGGCCTGTCTGCTGGACGTTGTGTTTCACGCCTAAAGACTGAACGGCAGAATCTTCATTCTAATGGAAGCATTATGTAATGGGAAGAACAGAGAACGGTCAACACCATCTGATTAGAACTTCATCAGCACTCTTACCTACAGTACAGTAAACTGACCTCACAGTACTGCATGGTTTCTTAACACAGATGCATGTCAACCCTGAGGTTATGGAATAAAGCGAGCCCCTCGATGGCTGAGCTAGGAGTATTTTGTTATCCACAGTGACCTTAACGCTGGTACACGGACGTACCTGCACGTGCAAACACACAAACGCACTCATTCACGCACACAGACGCTCCAGCATGGATGAAGATGCCTCCGGCCTGTTCATCTCTACGGCTGCTTCCCATCCTAGTACAAAACAAAAGGCCCAAAATAAACATCGACAATAGCGACTCTCCATTCAGTTTGAACAACACATTAAAAAATTAATATGTACACTAAAATCCAACACAGTTTTGAGAAAAACCTCTCTCTGAGGGGGACGTTTCTGCTTCAGAATATTATATACAGAGTTTTTTGTTCTTATCCTATGTCATGGAGGTGAACGATCTCAGAGAGCACTGTGGAAGTACCATACCATGGAGAACGGTAGGAATTACAGATGTGTTTTCTGTATAAAATAAAACCTATACACACACACACACACACTAATTTACAGCCGATATTGTTTGTCCTATGAAACTTAAAATTTTAGCTTGGCCCCAATTGGTGAATGCAACCAGTTCAAAAATGTCATACAATAACAATATCCTCATATAAAACTATGCTTCACAATGAACAATCACTTCCCTGTTATGAAAATGTCCTCTAACTGCATACTTTATCAGATATTAAAACCCCTAAACACCTTATTATAAAACTTTTTTTTGTTTAAAGAAATGATTTTGGTGGCAAAAATATAAGCATATCAACACAGTGATCTGCAAAGTGTATCAAATCCAAGCTATCTGTGAAATCATAGTTTTGCACCACACATGCTCTGCAGCTCCATGGGCTTCATACGCACACACACACACACACACACACACACGCAAACACACAGCAGGGATCTAAACATAAACGAAGAGTAGATGATGTGAAGACCACACCATACGTGCACTCAGGGTTCTTCTCTGTAAGCAGTTCACGAAAAAAAAAAAAAAGAAAACGCTAAAAATTCTTTATGCAACTGCGGGGGAGAACATCTTACGCCGTCTTTCAAACGAAATCATCTTAGCCCATGAGAAAAAAGAGAAGGAATATAAAAGATGACCCCCTCGAGTCATATACGCACACGCACACGAAAGAAAATCCATCAATGTCAATGTAGATCCATCTAATACTGAAACTAAATGTTGGACTACATCAGGCTTGTACTGATGACCTCACAACGTCAAGTGCATCTGATATGTACAGGACGAGGTACAAAGGGATGATGCTCTATTTGGCAGGCTCTTATGACATCTGTAAAATATTTATTTTTTTCTCCCTCCAAGCAATGAGAAGTCTGCACCACAAATTCAACACTGTGATAACTATTTCAACTTTTTTTCACTCTCTGTTTGTGTGTTGATGTAGTTAAACTGCAAAAAAAAAAGTCTTGTATTTTCTTCAAGGCAGTATCGGCTGCCAAAAGGAAGTCCCATTTCATGGTGTTCACATACTTTTCCCTCGGCTGTCAGCGAGGGGAGAGGGATTAGGGTCCCGCAGGTTGTCCCGTGTGTATTCACTGAGCAGACAGTCATTATTTCTATTCAAGATTTTCCTAAAGTATTCGAAAGAAAATCTCAGAAGCATGTATTGTGGGGCGAACTGGCGAGCTGTTTTTTTTTTTGTGTTTTTTGATTTTTTAAACTCCTGTTTCTTCATCGCCCTTTTAAAGGGTAGCCTTTTGATTCAGTCCACCATATTCAGTCTGCAATGTTACACCAATCTATATATTTTATATAGATTCCATGTGTTTTCATAGCTTTTAAAAATTCTTTACAAAAACTCTTAAAAAAAAAAGACTAAAAATGAAGAAAAGTAAAAGGAAAATAAGGGGGCGGAGCCTATTGCTGGCAGATTGAATGGTCATCCTGTTATTGGTGGCGGCTAAAGCTAAACGATCAGGTGTTGTGACCATATTTTCCAGACGTAGCTTTCCCGAGTGGAGCCCATTAGGGTGTCTGGGGGTTAATGGGGGATTCAGATGACACAGATGGAGAACGAGAGTGTTTCGGAGGAGGGGGCAGGTGGATATCCTAGGTGGTCCAGAAGGAAAATCAGGCTTAGGGTCTGTGGTGGCCGCCCCGTCCCTTCACGTTGGCCCTTCGCCTCCTCCTCTTGTCCTCCTCCCAGTCTAATCGGGGCATGTGGTCAAACCTCTACCGATTGGATCTGGTTCATCTGGGCCCTCATCATCTGAACGCTGTTGAGGATCTTCTTCTGATGACCTGCTAGTGTCACTCCGACCCTGAGAATGTCCCTATGTACACACAGACAGGCAAGATTAAACATGTGAGTGCTCTGAAGCAGATACCATAATGTTGTAGTAACACATTTTTATTCACTGGCTTTATCACATGATGCCAAAGTAAACTGAGCATGTTAGTTCAAGATTGAGTAACCGGTAAATTCCTTTATCCCTATCATCCTCTGTTTTGTTGCACAATCCAAGCGTCTCTGAAACAACAACACTCTCTTTGTTTTTAATGGCGTGTCTAGTTTGGTCAGGTAACAGCTGAGGTGAGACGACAGGAAGAATCTAAGCATGCATTTCTGTGGTTCCCTTTTCCACTGGGATTGACATCCAGCAACAAAGATGAGAAAATATACCTTGTGCGTTTATCATTATACCTAAAAAGGCTGTCATTTTTAAATAAGTCTTCAATTGTATTTAATGTTTTGGATTTTATGAACTACACCACCAGTCAAAAGTTTTTGAACAGTAAGATCTTTCATGTTACCATTTAAAATAACTGTTTTCTATTTGAATATATTTTAAAATGTAATTTATTCCTGTGATTTCTACGCTTAATTTTTAGCATCATTACTCCAGTCACATGATCCTTCTAAAATCATTCTAATATTCTGATTTGCTGCTCAAAAACATTTATTATTATTGTTGAAAACAGCTGGGTAGATTTTTTTCAGGTTTCGTTGATAAATTTAAAAGAAAGTTTAAAAGAACAACATTTATCTGAAATTGAAATCTTTTGTAACATTATAAATATCTTTATCATCACTTCTGATCAATTTAAAGCATCCTTGCTGAATAAAAGTATTAATATCTATACTTTCTTCCTCCCAAAAAAAGCTTTTGAATGTTATAGTGTATAATGTTACAAAAGCTTTTTATTTCAGATAAATGCTGATCTTTGAATCTTGCCATTCATCAAAGAATCCTGAAAAAATATACTCAACTTTAAATGTTTCTTGAACAGCAAATCAGCATATAAGAATTATTTCTAAAGGGTCATGTGACACTGAACTGGCATGATGATGCTGAAAATTTAGTTTTGATCACAGGAATGAATTACATTTTCAAATATATTCAAATAGAAATAGTTATTTTAAATAGTAAAAGTAATTCAAAGTTTTGTTTTTGCTATACTTTGGATCAAATAAATGTTTAAAAAGCATTAAAAATCTTACTGTTCAAAAACGTTTGACTGGTGGTGTACTTTTAACAACATTTATTAGACTCGGTTTTCTACCTTTTTCTATTTTAATAGATTTTAAAATGTCATTTATTCCTGTGATGGCAAAACTGAATTTTTAGCAGCCATTACTCCAGTCTTCTGTGTCACATGATTATTCAGAAACCATTCTAATATGCTGCTTAATTCTAATATTTATTGCTCAAAAAATATTTTCTAATATTAATGTTGAAAAACGCATTTATTTGAGATCTGTCTTTACTTTCATTTTTGATTAATTTAATCCATCCTTGTGGAATAAAAGTATTAATTTCTTTCAAAACAAAACAAAATTAAATGAAACAAAACACTCACTGACCCAAGCTTTTGAACAGTAGCATAATATAAAATATGTGACCCTGAACCACAAAACCAGTCATAACGGTCAATTTTTTAAATTGAGATTTATGCATTATCTGAAATAATATTTGAACAAATAAGCTTTCCATTGATGTATGGTTTGTTAGGATAGGACAATATTTGGCTGAGATACAACTATTTGAACATTTGGAATCTGAGGGTGCAAAAAAATCTAAATATTGAGAAAATCACTTTTAAAGTTGAATCAAATTACGCTTTGATATATTTACGGTTGGACATTTACAAAATATATTCATGGAATGTAATCTTTATATCTTTATGATCTTAATATCCTAATGATTTTGACATAAAAGAAAAATCAATCATTTTGACCTATACAATATATTGTTGGCTTTTGCTACAAATATATCCGTGCTACTTATGACTGGTTTTGTGGTCCAGGGTCACATATTATATTTTATACCATATTGTGAAGCCCTAATAAACAGACCAGACAAACTTAGGGCAATATAAAGCAAAACTATGCATCGACAATCAGCGCTATCAGAGTCATACATCCCCTATAGGTTCTGCTGACTCAGTGATGAAAGCGTGGATGTTTTCCAAACTGTTCTCTCTCATAGATATAACACTTACTCCATGGTCATCTGGGAAACGAGGTCGAAGCTGGTGAAGTTGCCATTGGTGAAGTTGTCTTTGTACTGGCCCATCTTAATAGCATCCAGCCAATCATCCACAGTGTTAAAACTAGAGAAGTCCGGCACACTGCGGTCAAGCAAGGGCAAATGCACACTGGAGGGGCAATGAGAAAGAGATAGAGAGACAGATGAGTCACACTGTTGTGAATGTATGCAATAAAAATAGCCTTTAACCACCAAGCATACACTACAATCCCCCCATAGTATACATGGTACATTCCTACAGTACATGTGGTTCACATTTATTTGGCATATTATCATCAATGCAAAAGAAAAACCCTAAAACTAAAAACTAAATCTTATGCATATTTTTGGCAATTGTGACACACTTGGGGAAACTGAGCTATATTATTTCGTGGGTCAATATAATTCAATCTCTGGAGAGGGAAAAAAGGAACTTAGGGAAGAATTTAAGTGCAAAATATCCTCTGCCCTGCTTAATTCTTCAAAAAAAAATGCAATTAATGTCCCCAGATGACTGCACTTTCTAGCAACATTACTGTAGCGTATAAGCCTCCGGGCAAAAAGAGCTGGTGAGAAGTGTGCAAAACCCAAACCTCTCACCATCAGCGCGATGACAGAAGAAACTGGGCCACTTTACAGTTGTCCACAAGAAACTGACTAGAGTTTTGCCCACTGTTACTTTGCCTCCCAGATTTACTATTGTTTCAAGTACACGACTGCCTAAAGCCTTTAATAATGATTTGATCTATCAAACACAGTTGATTTTATTTATGCGGCAATTCAGTGCCAAAAGAAATAACTCACAAACTTCACAGCATCAATAAAGTCCACCACAGGTATCGGACGTAAAACCGAAGCATTGACCAAAGATTGAAAACAGAACAGGAATAATTTAGAAGAAGGCTGTTTAAAGCATTTCTATTAAGGTCATATTCCATTTGGGTTTATAAATATGCCTTGAAGGATGCAAGTGAGTCAGGTCTGGCAAAAGGTCAGACGCAGAAAATGTCCTCTTATATATGAAACACGCACGCAAAAGGACACATGCACACAGACATACAGTGCGCTTCAGTGTAACGGCGAGGCTGTCGAACTAATCTAAGTACTAAATACCTTAAAAAAGAAACTTCAAAGCAAGTAATAAAGTCGTTTTTGTAGCCACACGTGTATCATGTAACATGGATGGATCTGCACTTCTCTCCAAACAATACAGTATTATGTATGTGCAACGGTTAGACTGAAAACGTCATTACGATCCCTTGATGCTGCCACGGCATACCATAGTGTAAAGTTTCACGTCTGTGTCTATACTGCTTTCCAAAAAGGCAATGTGTCTCCATAAACTAAATACTGTAGGAACTTGTTTAAACATCTCCATGACTTTCTACATAAATATGATTTATTGTAACGACTATTGCGCACTACTCTGCATGAGTTAAATTATGTCAGATGAGTCAAAGTGTTAAATGTACGCCCTGTTCCAAAGCACAGTGAGCTGCCTTGCTGTCTACAGCCTTCTAGGTAGAAGCCTAAGTGAAATGAAACCTCGCAGCGACTGATTTGGAACACTTTATACATCACATACATGAGAAGCTCCATTCACAATTGATTACAATTGAATTGTAATTAACCAACATAGCACTCACATACAGTTGAAGTCAAAAGTTTACATTCACCTTGCAGAATTTGCAAAATGTTGCAAAATAAGAGGGATCATACAAAATGCATGTTATTTTTCACATAAAAGACGTTTACATATAGTCGACAATAGAAAATAATAGTTGAATTTATAAAAACGACCCTGTTCAAAAGTTTACATACGCTTGCTTCTTAATACTGTCCTGTTACTTGAATGATTCACAGCTGTGTTTTTTTGTTTTGTTTTGTTTTGTTTAGTGATAGTTGTTCATGAGTCCCTTGTTTGTCCTGAACAGTTAAACTGCCCGCTGTTCTTCAGAAAAATCCTTCAGGTAGCACAAATTGTTTGGTTTTTCAGCAATTTTGTGTATTGTGTATATACAGCAATGACTGTATGATTTTAAGATCCGTCTTTACAAACTAGGGACAACTGAGGGACTCATATGCAACTATTACAAAAGGTTTAAACACTCACTGATGATCCAGAAGGAAAATCTATGCATTAAGAGCCAGGGGTGTGAAAACTTTTGAACAGAAGATGTGTACATTTTTCTTATTTTGCCTAAATATAATTTTTTTTTTATTTAGTACTGCCCTTCAGAAGATACTTACATGTTTCCCAGAAGACAAAGTAAGTTAAATGTACCCTGATCTCGACTCAATCACACAGTTAGTGCAAGATGAGCATTTGTGGGTAAAAGTATATAAATTTGCAATTTTTTTTTAGAAAATGATAGATCGTTTCGCTAGACAAGACACTTATTCTTTGGCTAGGATCGTTTAGAGCCTTTTGAAGCTGCACTGAAACTGCAATTTGAACTTTCAACGTGTTGGCTCCCATTAAGGTCCACTATATGGAGAAAAATCTTGGAATGTTTTCCTCAAAAACCTTAATTTCTTTTCAACTGAAGACAGGAAGACGTGAACATCTTAAATCACATGGGGGTGAGTAAATTATCAGGAAATTTTTATCCTGGAAGTGAACTAATCCTTTAATGACGGATCACGTTTGGGACTGTTTTTCATACAGTATGTCCACAGAAATGAATATTTCACTACTGTAAAGAGACAATTCTGACAGATATTTTCCATACATCGTGCACAAACACAAATAATCGATAATCAAATTTCTTGTCGATTACGTCACTTGTTATTGATTAGCTGTTAGCTCTAGATTGCAACACTCTTCACATAAAATCCTGTCTGCTAGGTTTTACAACCACTGACTCATCCGCTTCTGATCATCCAAGCAAACTGCACTCCGATTGTTTTCCAACTCACCCTGATGACAGTGGAGTCATGGCCTTCAGGCTGTTGGGGTTACGGATCATCTTGTCTAGGTTGTTGACAATCTGGCTGAACTTGGGCCGGTTGTTGCGGTCTTTCTGCCAGCAGTCCAGCATGAGCTGATGGAGGGCACTGGGGCAGTCCATGGGAGGGGGCAGCCGGTAGTCTTGCTCAATGGCGTTGATGACCTGCAGAGGGAGACACAGATCCGTGAGGGTCTCTAGCTGGGTAATAAAAGGGGCGGAGAAAGATACGCTCATTGAATTCAAAATTTCAGTGACAGGTGACAAACGATAGTAGAAAAGAAGGGTTCGGGAAATGACACATGCTTTTCAAACTTGGGTCTCCTGCATACTGTATTTTAAACTATTCGACACACAGTGGGCAACATTAATGTGTAACATTATCAGATAATCAGATAGACGTTTAATTCTCTGAATTGTAAGGAATTACATTTAAATAAATAATAAAAAAAAAAAGTAATAAATTGCCATAAAACGCTGTTTTGATAGGAGCTGTCGGCATGGCGTGAGGCAGGTGGCAGTAGATATGAGCCAGCGTCTGGGCGGGAGGGTTGTAACACTGCAGGAGACAGAGGATTGATCTGTAGTCTTCATAAATGCACTGTGATCATTATCTGGGTCTTAGGGGGACACAAGGAAGCCATTTGTCATTGGCCACAAACACACACATGATCACACTCACCCTTCACACTTACAAAACCACACACACACACACAGACTATAAACAAGCGGCCACAGTCAGCTGCTATCTAATACCTTCTAAATCAGCTAATAGATCTTGATTATAAAGGTGCTGATAACAGCAATTTGGCAGTACAAGCGTTTCCTCTTTGATCAAAAGTGAAAAAAGAGCGTTCTTAGTGTTACTAAGTTTTTTGGCAGCATTCAGCACGAGTCTGGCTCCCATTCGTCCTACTCATTTCCAATCATGCAACATCTGTCAGATTAAACATGATTAACACACGGCCTGTAATATACACGCCGAATGACTGTACATTTGGAAAATGTGCTGCAAGTTGTAACAGGAAATGAAGAACGTCACTTAAATTAAGCTTAAATACATCTCCAGCAAATTAACTATGCAGCATCACTAAATGTGCAAAACAGATACTAGAGGTTTATCCGAAGTGGATGTACCGTCACATCTGAATGAAACAGGCTGCTTCAAACGGCCATGAAGTGGAAAGTACGAGCAGGACCCGAGTGAGACCCGTCGTTCCCCAGCTCATTATCGTAGCCATTACGGTGCTCCATTCAAGGCCTGATTAATCTCATTCAGGCGCCTCAAACGGCCAGCCCGATGGGAGGACGGCGACGCTATCTGGAGCTGCTAATAAGATAACTGGTGAGATCTGCGCTCCCTCTTAGCGCATTAGCGTTCACACTTTCAATTTGAAACTATTTTCATTATCTGGACCCATAATTTGCCTTTTCCCAGCCACCCAAAGGGATGCTAGAAATGGGAGCTTTCTTCAAGGGCAGGGGGACTGTTTAACGTGGCACCGTGCTTTGCATGTGAAATCATCTTTTTGTTCACCATGAAGTGAGAGTGAAGCACAGGTGAATTTTTGTGGTCGCTTTTGTGAGAGAGAAAATGATCCCTTTTGACACAATAGCTTGATGTAGCCACCAAGAGCATACGTTCTCCAAAACAAACACAACCTCTTATTTAAACCCCAAAAATGCGATCTCTTGACGCAAATCCTTATGTCTTCTTCTGCATTCTGAAGCCAATGTGATGTGATGATCGGTGCGGCTGTTTCTGCAAAGACTGATTGCACTCATGCAGTGTTTGGGGTCTGAGGTTTGGCGTCGCATACAGCAGAGCAGCACATGGGCAGATTTACGACGTGCTCTCTCTGCTGTTTACCTTAGCCTCTGATTCAACATTGCTGCACAGCGTTCATCTATCACGCGCTAACATACGCCAACCGACCAACAGCCTCTGGCATGATCATTTGACAGCGCTTCTATTGGAAAATTGTTTTAGAAGAAATTGGCGGTTTTACATTTATAAAGATGGAGGACGTGCAGCTTAGAAAAGGTTATGAGGTTGGAGAGCAAATTGGAAGAACTGAATAAATACCTAAAGTAAAAGAGTTGTATAAAAGCAAATAAGAATTTAAATTTTGCATATTACCCAGCACAACTCTTTTCAACATTGATAATAAGAAGAAATGTTTCTTGAGCATTAAATCAATATCTGACCCTGGACCACAAAACCAGTTATAAGGGTCAATTTTTTGAATTTGAGATTTATATATCATCTGAAAGCTGAATAAATAAGATAGGACAATATTTGGCCGAGATACAACTACTTGAAAATTTGGAATCTGAAGGTGCAAAAAAAATCTAAATATTGAAAATCGCCTTTAAAGTTGTCCAAATGAAGTTCTTAGCAATGTATATTACTAATCAAAAATTATGTTTTGACATATTTTTACGGTAGGAAATTTACTAAATATCTTAATGGAACATATTGTTTACTTAAAATTCTAAGGATTTTTGGCATAAAAGAAAAATCAATAATTTTGACCTATACAATGTATTTTTGGCTATTGCTACAAATATACCTGCTACTTAAGACTGGTTTTGTGGTGCAGGGTCTTTCTAAAACTTTTACAAATCTTACTGACCCCAAACCTTTAAACGATATTGGAAGCAGTGAGATACGTACGTCTTGATTAGTCATGTCCCAATATGGCCGCTCTCCATACGACATTACTTCCCACATGACGATCCCATAGCTCCATACGTCACTGGCGGAGGTGAACTTCCTATATTGGATGGCCTCTGGGGCTGTCCATCGAATAGGGATCTTCCCACCCTGTATAAACCCAAATCATCAATTAATCTCAAATCAAAGCACAAGTTCGCACGAATGTTTAAAATCAAATACAACAAAACTTCTCACCAGGGCACTGGTATAGGTGGGATCAGATGTGTCGTCCTCCAAAAAGCGTGAGAGTCCGAAATCGGACACCTTGCATACAAGGTTACTGTTAACTAAGATGTTGCGGGCGGCCAGGTCCCGGTGCACGTAATTCATGTCTGCGAGGTACTTCATCCCAGAGGCGATCCCTCGTAACATGCCCACCAGCTGAATCACAGTGAACTGCCCGTCGTTTTGCTGTAAACAAGAATAGAACAGAAATGGGTCAAGACATTAAAATATGTTTTAAAGGAGACAACGGATGCACAATTCACTTTTACATGGTGTTTGCATATAAATGTGCTTTAGCAGTGTGTGAACACATCCACCCTACAATCCCCTAAAAACCTAAACAGTCTCAATTATCAAGCCGTTTTGATTTTCTGGGCAGTATGACATCATACTGCACAAGCCCCGCCCACAACCGTTGATAGACTATATATTTGTGTATTTCACACTAAATAAATGCAAATTACTTTGTCTAATGAGATTTATTTATTTATATAAGTTGATATAAGATGATTATTTAATAAATGAAAAAAAAAAAAAAATTGTTACTTTTCTGTTTGTTTTCCATCAAAAAGTGATATAGAAATATCCAGAGGTTTTAGCCTTGATGTTGGTAATACTTGATGTTAAAAGTCTTCCTTTTATTATTTAAAATATTCTTCTTTAATATTAATATGTGACCCTGGACTACAAAACCAGTCATAAGGTTAAATTTTACAAAACTGAGATGTATACATCATATGAAAGCTCAATAAATAAGCTTTCTATTGATATATGGTTTGTTGGGATAGGACAATATTTGACCGAGATACATCTATTTGAAAATCTGGAATCTGAGGGTGCAAAAAAATCTAAATACTGAGAAAATCACCTATAAAGTTGTCCAAATTAAGTTCTTAACAATGCATATTACTAATCAAAAATTACATTTTGATGTATTTACAGTAGGAATTTTACAAAAAATCTTCATGGAACATGATCTTTACATAATTTCCTAATGATTTTTGGCATAAAAGAAAAATCAATAATTCTGACCCATACAATGTATTTTTGGCAATTGCTACAAATATACCCCAGCGACTTAAGACTGGTTTTGTGGTCCAGGGTCACATATTGTTTCTACATAAATTTGAGGATTCAATGTGAAACTATATTACAAGTTTGTCTCTTAATCACAAAAGAAAACAATAATTAGTTAAAATCTTATCTTAAAATTTATTCACAGTCCTACTTATAAAAGGTTTAGTAAAGGTGAAGTGTGTATCCACAAAAAAAAAACAAAAAAAAACTATATTACCAGACATTCTTAGTACCAATTTGTACAGACTAAAAGTTTACATACTCCTTTTCAGGATCTGCAAATTGTTAATTATTTGACCAAAAGAGGGATTATGCAAAATGCATGTTATTGTTTCTTTGGTACTGAACTGAATAAGATATTTTACATAAAAGATGTTTACATATAGTCCACAAGAGAAAATAATAGTTGAATTTATAAAAATGACCATGTTTAAAAGTTTTCACCCCCTGGCTCTTAATGCAACTTTTTTTCATTCTGGAGCATCAGAGATCATTTGAACCTTTTGTAATACTTGCATATAAGGCCCTCAGTTGTCCTCAGTGTGAAAAGATGGATCTCAAAATCATACAGTCATTGTTGGAAAGGGTTCAAATACACAAAAATGCTGGAAAAACAAAGAATTTGTGGGACCTGAAGGATTTTTCTGGAGAACAGCAGGCAGTTAAACTGTTCAGGACAAACAAGGGACTCATGAACAACTATCAGCACTAAATAAACAATAACATGCATTTTGTATGATTCCTCTTATTGTATTAAAATAATTAACATTTTGCAGATTCTGAAAGGGGGATGTAAAGTGTTAGTAACTGTGCTACATTTACCACTTCTGGGCAACCTATAAATCCCAAACAAAAGCACTAAGGCTAGAATAAAGCTGGGGAAATCACAGTTAATGTCTAGTATGCCCAGTCGGATAAGAGTAGAGATTGAACGCAATGCATTGAGTCAAACCTGGCTTGGACTGGCTGTGCAAACACTCTGGTGAGGATTGGTAGAGTTTATGCTACGCAATGCTAGATCAGACATTCGATGATCAATGCGGGCCGTGGCAAATCTTGCAGCTGTTGACCATGGTGGTCAGAAAGCCCTTTGCTCATGAGGAGGTCCAGCAGTTTCTGACCCAGCTGTGCTTGCAGCTGCCTCCATCTGTAGACCCTCCGCAGACAGCCATGAGGCCAGCAGCATGCAGCTTCTGATCAGAGGAGACGAGCGCAGCAGGCGCAGTGCGGACAGACACGCACGCGTCAAGTGGAAAGCAGTGGACGAAAGAGCTAGGAGATGTCTTCATTCTGTGTCGCACACAAACTCATCCTCCTCTGAGCAGCATGTGCCACACTCAAACCCTTCCCCCACGTTAAGCCAACGTGATCGAACTTCTCACCCTCCGCAGCAATTACGCGGCATCCATTATTCATAAAGCTGAAATCCTTCACAAATACAGCCTGGTGCTCTAATCTGCTCACAGTGTTTGCCTATAGTTTAATTGGAGGAATTCTTCACCTCAGAGTTATTTGGATCTGCAGCATGAGCGAAGCAAACATTCTTTCTTTTCCGATTAAACGTGAATTATTCCATGCTGTTTCTTCTGAGACGCGTCTTTGCTGTCGGTTCTGTTTGGCTGTGCTTAACTTTTCAGTTTGATGCTTCTCAAATCTGTCTGAAAGTTTCGGCAGCGCACCTTTTTGAATTCTCTTCCTTTCGCTCTCTAATCCGCCACAAAACAATACTGGAAGTTGGATCAGCGCAAGAAAGACAGGTTAGCGTTGAGTCTCTCAGTCCTGTCTTACAAGACGTCCATCAGACTCATATTCTAGCGCTTCAGCACTAACACACACTGTTGTCATCCACTGTCATAGTGAGGTGCCACAACAGAGGCGTGTTGTTTTCAAAGAATTCAGCGTTCTGTCAGAAATGGATGACAGTCTTGCAAAAACAACACAATTTTGCACGCTACACAAAGATCTGAGGTGTTTCAAAGCTCTCGCACACCTCCAAACTGACATTATGAGAGCAAAAAAAAACATTTTTCAAATGTTTTAATATAGAATCGTAATTTGAAACCTGAGGTGTTTGTTGTAGTTTTTCACCCTTACTTCTACTTACATTATCAGATATCAGTCATTTCTTCACACGATGGCACAGTAGGGCATGTGCGTTCTGTCATAGGGTGGGCTGTGCAAGTATAAACACGAGCGAAACAACTGGCTGGCCAAACAGCTAAAATAACATCAGAACCTCACAATTGCAGAGGTTAGCGAGAGCTGGAGCTGATTGTGGTGAGAAGAAATAAATTCAGTTCAAATGTCTAACAAATGGCGGGTCGTTTGGTTCCTGTTTACTCGCCTTCGTTTAAACGCCATAATCATGAAGGTTTCTTGTTTCAGATAATTACACTTCCTGAGCCTAACACCCCGAAAAGCTACACGTCAAGGATAAAATAAGTTTTCTCTCATGATAGATCAGAGGCAAAGCCTTGCTAATGAGCAAAATAAATCATTCCTTCCCCAAAGATTACATATTTACATAAATCAAAAGCATTTTTTTCGACGCAACACACAGAGAGCCCAATTAGCAGCGATCAAGGCATCCGGACACCTATTTTATCCACATCAGCTCTGCGCTGACATCAAATTGACGCATGCCAGTCATCGGCCCGACAGCGCATTTTCTTCTCATTCAAGCAGGACCAGGATGATTCCAGTACTCGGGTTAATCATGAGATTGCATCTGTGGATGCTGGGCTTTCAGATTAAAGGATTAGTACACTTCCAGAATAAAAAAATCCTGATTATTTACTCACCCCCATGTCATCCAAGATGTCCATGTCTTTCTATCTTCAGTCGAAAAGATATTAAGGTTTTTGAGGAAAACATTCCAGGATTTTTCTCCATTATAGTGGACTTCAATGGTGCCCAACGGGATGAAGGTCCAAATTGCAGTTTCAATGCAGCTTCAAGAGCTCTACAAGGGAACAAGTGTCCTATCTAGCGAAACGATTGGTTATTTTGTAAAAGAAAAAAAAATGTATCTACTTTGTAAGCACTCCTTCAAATGTTGGGCACCACTGAAGTCCACTATATGGAATACTTTCCTTAAAAACCTTAATTTCTTTACAACTGAAGAAAGAAAGACATGAACACCTTGGAAGACATAGGGGTGAGTAAATGATCAGGACATTTTATTCTGGAAGTGAACTAGCTTTAAAACACCAAGTGCAATTTTCAAATCACTATATGTGTGTTCTGCGATATAGGCCGGAAGCACATATGTTGGCTCCGTTTATGAGACACACTGCTCATCTGACGCTTGTAATGCAGAGAACGTGGCCATGAGAGCGTGACCAATGCAAAATGAGGGCATGACTAACCACAGAGCAATGATTCAACTATTTCTTTAAAGAGATCGCTTTAAAGCAAATGTTAGCGTGGCAACCCGTAGAGATGAATGGAAGAGAACTGAGCTTATTACAACAGTCCTACAGCTGGAATCAATACTGAGAGTAGATGTTTGCTACAGGGGGGTAGCTGGGTATTACAGAGAGACCCTGTGGAGAATTACCTGATGGACAGCATGAGAAATTAGGAGGGAACATTTGTATGATGTTCAGCATGCTGATGTGCATACACACCTGCTGATGAGAGATTCAACTGGAATTCGAGTCATGTTTACGTTGCTGAGCTTGCGTAAGCGTGGGGAAATCCGCATTATTATACTGAATCAGTTCATTCAGAAGGTTTGAAGGAACTAGTTGAAAAAATGATTAACTGATCTGTGAGTCATTGCCCTGAGACATTATGAGTGACTCCTCAAAATATTGGATATGAAAGATTTTGTAGTACAAAAATAAAACAACAAACATTTTACAAAATATAACGTTAAAAGTGTATAAATCACTCGTTTTTTTTAAAAGAAACATTGTCCAAAAGCGACACCAGCAGGTAAAATTACAGCGGGACTTTGTGTCTCTCTGGACTCCCCTGAGCCCATTGAGTTTTAACAGACCCCCTAAATCATGCCATGAGTTTGGTGGGAGGTAATTGAGAATGAATGGGGGAAAGTCACGTAAGAAGAAGCGATGCTTCCATCACGATGTGATTGGATATGACTGGTTATGGTTGGCTGTGATTGGCTCATTCGATAAATTCTGCCTCTTGTGTTTGTGCAATCCATGTTTGTGAATCGGTCTGATAGAACAATATGGTGTTAATGGGAAGACTCGTTTAAAAAGTATGTAAACAACTCACACACTTGGATATAACCGCTTTGTTACGTCAAAAAAAGACTTGAAATGGCCTGAAAACCTGATATGTGGGTGTTTTTAGTGAGTAATCAACTGTCTGTGATCAATATTTACAGAGCTTTAATGACTAATGATTCAAAAGCTTAAAAAAAGCTAAGAGTTAACTGTTAAAAAGAATAGCTGAACATGAGTTCACAAACAAAATATATTGTTTCAACTGTAACTGCCTTAAGCTATTATTTTGGAATCAATGTAAAGTGCTTAAAAACACTAAAGACTCAAAATATTCTCACCCTGAGGAAAGAGTCCAATGAGCCGTTCTCCATAAACTCTGTGATGATCATGACAGGGCTGCTTTTGGTCACCACTCCCTCCAAATGGATCACATTGGGGTGATCAAACTGCCCCATGATGCTTGCTTCACTCAGGAAGTCGCGTCTCTGCTTTTCTGTGTAACCGGACTTTAGTGTTTTAATGGCCACAAACATCTCCCTCTTTCCTGGGAGCTTTAGGTTACCACTGCATACCTCTCCAAATTCTCCTATGGATAGACACAAGTGCGCTATTCTTTAGGTCAAGGTGCAAGAAAAACTTCATTGTAGAACACTGTTGGATGTTTGGAGGTTTGATTACCTGCTCCAATAACCTGCTCGATTTTCACACACGAGATGTCAATCTCCTTAGCAAACTCCCTCACTGCTTCATTGGGGTCTTCGTAGGTAAATGGATCAATGTAGATCTTCATACCTGGTGACACTTGGGAAAAAGAACAAACAAAAAAAAACAGCTATAATATTTAAATGCTGCACAAAACACCGTACTGTGCTTTGGATTCTGAGCATGACACTGAAACAGCTCATGACTAAAGTCAGTGGAGTGTAACGGCATTTGCCAAGAGAAAGATAAGGCATTCTAATGTATGTATCACCTCTAGGGTGTCATAGTCCCTGGTAGAGACCATATATCAGCATTTTCCATTGCTGCCAATCAAATGGCTTTTGATTGCAGGTAAATTGGCTTAAGGTGAACTTAAGTGTGCGAGGACTTAAGTCATTTAAATCCGATTATTCAGCTTCTCGACTCCAAATCCATCTAAATGCATTTTAATAGACATTGTGTTTTCAAGCAGCTGGAGAGGTTTTCTACTGGTGATCTGGCTGCGCAGACGCTTTTGGATTTGATAAATGTGCTCTTGCAACAGACAAGAAGAAGATAAATAGAGTGAGAGAAGCGAATGGCATCGACCATCAAAGGATTTGCAAACGTCAATCTATAACAAATTCATGAGGTTGAAGTGTATGTGCTATGCTGGAGAATGTGCTTCTGAGCAGAGCTCACTTTTTAAGGGATAGTTCACCCAAAAATGAAAATCTGTCATCGTTTACTCTTCCTCACTTTGTTCCAAACCTGTGTAACTTTTGTGCTCTGTGGAGCACAGAAGGAAACGTTTAGTAGGATGTTCCTACTGCTATTTTATAGCATTCTGTCTAACATCCTTTTCACAGAATAAGACAGCAATACTTGGTTGAAATGACATGAGGGTAAGCAAATAGTGACAATTTTCCCTTAAATGAGCAGGTCATATGGGTTTTTGAAAAATATATTTTATGCAAATTGTAATGTAGCTATCCTTCAACAGTATGTTAATCAAAAAAGTGCATGATAAATAAAGATATTGTCTCTCAAAAGAAATAGTCGACTAAACGAGGTGTCATATTTTTTATCTTATGCCTGTTACGATATACGTCACTAGTTAGTGTGTACATCATTTCGAGAAGAAGCTGTGTTTAGTGCTGTGAAAGCAAGTTTGTTTTGTTTTCATTGCCGAAATATGATTATGTGAAGTATCAGTGGTTAAAATTAATTTTGTTTCATGATCCCACAGCAATACAATTCAAACCTTTTGTTGTGTGCTCATCATTTTACAGAGGACTGCTTCTCTAATCTTGGCGAGTCCAATGAGGGATTTGCTAAATGCTTGTCCATAAACATAAGATGCCTTCTTTATTTGGACCAACAAGCGTCTCCGAAACACAACCTGTAAGTATGATTAATACATTATGTGTACATTTTCAATTGAGTGCTCAAAATAGTTTTTGTATTAATATGTGATTTATACCTAGTGCAGCTTTAAGTTTCCAGGTAAACCAAGATAATACTGTCTTAGTGAAATAATTCGCTGTGATCCCACTATCTTCTAAGAATGTGTTGATTAATGTAGACTGCCGTTGTTCTAATTACTCCGTTTAATAATAAAGAATGTAGATGGTTTGCAAACTGCATTGTTTCATCAGTAGCACTCGGCTAACGTATCCATCATTATTGTTTTGTGAAGGGTTTTGTTTTTCCGACACGCATTGTATATGGAAAGACCAATCACAACAGACATGGCCAGCTGACCAATCAGAGCAGAGTAGGCTTTTATGGAAGGGAGGGGTTTACAGACCTGAAAGGAACCCTGGGTATTGAGACTTGCGTGGCTTAATATAACGTAAATGATGTTTCTTACTGAAATATGTAGTAGAAAACATGAAATATTTACGCTATTTAAAAAATCCACATCGTTTTATACATATTTTGGACTATGGGGGGCGCCATTATTTCGATGACGTCAAATGGTTGCACTCGTCAAGCTACTGGCGCTACTTGTTGCTATTTTTACCACATCGCAACTCTGAATAAACAACTTGGAAAATAAAATACTGATACAATGCCACAATGGTTGTAATTTTTAGTTGAGAGGCAACAAGAGAAGCGATGTAAGTCTTTACTGCTTTAGTGAAGAGCAATAAGAATAGGAGAAAAAAACTTCCTAATGACCCACATCTTTGTTCTCTCCTCTATAGCCCTGATGCCTTTGAGGCTACTGAAAGAGCTTACAAATGGCAAAGACAAGAAACGCTAGATGCCATCCTGACAGGATGCAAGTTGTATTGTGGTAAAAAAAGCAACGTCTAGTGTTAGTAGCTCACCAAGTGCAACCATTTGACATCATCGAAATAATGGCACCCCCATAGTCCAAAATATGTATAAACGATGTGGATTTTTTAAATAACATAAATCTTTCATGGGTTTTCTACTGCATATTTAGTAACATCATTTACATTATATTTACATTTACATTATATTAAACCAATCAAGTCTGCTGCTTTGACTGAATCGTTTTGAAATCATTGCAAAATTATTCTAATATTAAATATATATTTTGATAAAATTTCAATGTTTTCTGACCTTGCATTTAAACCTGTTACAATATTAGGACACTTTAAAATGTCTTATGACCTGCTCTTTAAGATTCAAAAAGAATGTTTAAGAAAGAACAACACAAGTGAGAAGAGTAAGAAAATGCGAGCACTTTCGGCTCTTGAGCACTAATGGATAAATTCTGACCTTGATTTTCTAGGTTTTACTGGCACCACACTCTCCCAGAAATTATTTCAATAAATACAGCATTTACAGCAGTCCTTTACCACTGATTACACAGCATAAAAGCTGTTTAAATTGATAAGGAAGGGCAAAGAAAAATAAAACTTGAGGAAAAGTGCCAGAGCGTTTTCATTCAGCAGAGTGAGCAAGAGAGAGATAAACTATAAGCCCTCAGAGAGAGAGAGAGCAAGCAAGCGAGCGAGCTTAGCTTTAAATTATTGCCTCGAGAGAATCTTAAAGATTTATTTCTATAAATGGAACAGCACTCCGAGGCTAAGGCGGTATTTACTGAAGTATTGCTCATTTTATGACTAATCTTTAATGGATCTTACTAACTTTGAAACACCTGGCACTGAGCTTTTTTTTGCATTAGCTTTGTGTACTGCTTTGATGGGAAAATAAACAAGTGATGGGAAAAGAACCAAGCACGAGAACAAAGATGAACAATGAAAACGCTTCTAGGGGAAGTGGCTAATGCACTCTCTGATGGGATTTCGAGGGAAGCTGTGGGATTAATATTGCACAGATTGATCTTAAGAAGCTGAGGTCCAACTTTGAGATAAAGGTGCGTTTGATGGTGAAAGAGATACAGTAGCTAAATATAGGTGTGTGAGGTGGGTAGATGAGAGAAAGTAATCTTACAGACTCCACACAGTGCATTTTTAATGTATACATACAATGTGTGCATATAGTAGTCAAGATCTAAGTACTCACTGTGGCCGCTGGTGTAGTGCTGCAGCTTGTCTGTGTATTCTGAATCTGCTCTCTCAAATCCACGTCTGCAGGCGAACAAAGGCAAACAGCTGTTTAAAAAGGTGCTAAAGCCATGAAAACAACACTCGCTACTGCCCACCATCATCTTGTTAACACAACCTCATCATTAAGTGAGTTTTTACAAGCTTTGCTGCTCTGTAAATGTCCGCTAATGAAGCAAATCAGGACAAAAGCACAGGGTTCTGACACGTTGCTGGTATAATTGGGGGAAGCTATGCTAATGGTTTACAAGTTTAGGAACTCACCGGTTGCAAACGATGATGATAACCACCACCGCAATGAGGAAGACCAGACCAGCAGCCGCCGAGCCAATGATGAGAGGCAGCTTCTCTTGAATGCTAGTGTTGTACTCCTCTGTAGGCACACATACACACACATATCCAAAAGTTAGCACTTCCTGACAAACCCCAGCAGAGTGTCTCTATATCTGATACAGCCTGAAGCAAGTTCAGACTCTATTGAGGCACTGCAGTGTGTGTCTACACAGGTGAGAGACCCTCACTTCCCCACTTTCGCGGTGGGGAATCTGGGACAGGAAGCCCTGTGTGAGATACCTCGAGGCCGTAGACTTGGACTGCTTAGTTCCAGCAGCATATGGGCAGGCGATGGAGGAAATGTGTGTATTGGTGCAAGACAGACGGATTGGGATGTTGGGAAGGCCTGGGGAACTTTCTTTTCCCTTTCTCTCCTGCCTAGCTTTCTCTATTCGTTTATAATTACAGACTATCCTTTCACAACGCAGACAAACCCCTGGGCTCACTCTGCAACCCTAGAGGCTAAGTATGTGTTAGCGTGCTACCGGATTTTACCACATTTAAACACTTGTTCCCAAAAGCTGAGGTAGTAAGTAAACAAAAACCTGAACTTTGTCGGGTCTCCTGTGAATTCAGCAGCACTGTAACTTCCTGTTTAATCGGTTTTAAACTTCTTGGTTTAAATCACTCAAAGCGCGCACAGCCTGCTGGCATGACACATCCGTGTTTGAATCACCTGGCTGAGCATGATCATGCCAGCAGAGAGCTGGGGAGGATAGATCAGACTAATTCTGACTCTCTGCTCATAATAAGCGGCTTAGAGAGTGAGTAGGCATGAGTGAGGCAGCTGCCTCTGAATGAGGTGATCTGGGAAGGGCAAAACGATGGGCGGCCGTCCAATGACATGTTTCAGCTACCATTCTTCCTCTTCAGAGTTTTGGAAGCAGAACAGAATCCAAAAAAACTGTCCCTAACTACAATAAGCAAAACTACTATTTTTGTGTAACCTATTGTTCTTCTAAGGATTATTATTTATTTATTTTCAAGGTTTTTGGGGGAATTTCAGGATTTCTCTCCATATAATGGACTTCTATGGTGCCCCCGAGTTTGAACTTCCAAAATGCAGTTTAAATGCAGCTTTAAAGGGCTCTAAATGATCCCAGCCTAGGAAGAAGGGTCTTATCTAGAGAAACAATCAGTTATTTACTAAAAACATTTACAATTTATATACTTTTTAATCTCTACACAGAGTACACACAGAGCTAGACAAGATGAGCATTTGAGGTTAAAAAGTATATAAATTGTAATTTTTAGAAAATAACCGATCGTTTTGCTAGATAAGACCCCTTCTTTCCTCAGCTCTGATTGTTTAGAGCCGTTTGAAGCTGGATTTTGGAGAGAAATCCTCAAATGTTTTCCTCAAAAAACATAATTTCCTTACGACTGAAGAAAGAAAGACATGAACATCTTGGATGACAAGGGGGTGAGTACATCATCTGTAAATTTTTGTTCTGAAAGTGAAAAGTGCACATATGTTGGAATTGCAGTGATTGCTTGGGCCCGTCAACACTGCTTGCAGCTTTAATTTTAATGTTGTTGTTGTTTTATATTTAGTGCTGTCAAAATTGGTGCATTAACGCAGACTATTAATTTATCCTGTTTAACAGCGTTAAAATATTTAACGCAGTTAACGCGAGGGCGGGGCTAGGGTTGGCTAGCCAACTCACACTTCTGTCTCTTTTTTTCTTGACAAGAAGTGCATTTATTTAGTCACAGAACGTCTTTATGACCACGTTAAATGGGAGACTTTTTAGACATGCAGATTCGCTACAGGAGGCCTTTATTCACCCCCCGGAGCTATGTGAGGCACTTTTTAATTATGGATGGATGCACTTTATTGGACTTGTTTTGACCTGTTGCAGAGAAACACATGACTATTGCCATGATAAAGCTTGAAAGAGCCTTTTTTAATATAACTCCGATAGGATTTGTCTAAAAGAAGGAGGTCCTATACACTTAGGATGGCTTGAGGGTGAGTAAATAATAGGCAAATTTTCATTTTTGGGTGAACTAACTCTTTAACATACTCGAAAACTCTTGAAACTTTGCACACATGTTGGAATTGCGCTGATGGCTTGGGCCCGTCAACGTTGCTTGCAACTTTAATTTCAATAATATTGTTTTTTTTAGTGCTGTCAAAATAAGCGCATTAACACGGGCAATTAATTGTTCCAGTTAAACGCAGTTAACGAGGGGCCAGGTCTAGGGTTGGCCACCCACTTCAAAACTGCTGCTTTTGTTTCTTTTTTTTCTTGACAAGAAGTGCATTTATTTAGTCACAGAATGTCTTACGACCACATCAAATGGGAGACTTTTCAGATGCACACTCCAACTTTACTTTACTTTACTCGAACGAGAGCAGGAAAGGTACAAGTGATGAAGAGCTTCAGTCGAACAATAACGACCTGCGGTCAGTTGAGATGTTGATGAGAAGTTTAAGTTATTAAAGTCTAATAAATGTTCAAATTGATAGCTCTCAATTATACTGTAATCATCAGTGATACTCACCTTCAGTCATAAAAAATATTTTACAAATATTAAAAATATACTGTCTTTATGTTTCTGTTTCTACATTAATTTGAAGACTGGATGTGAAATTATTGCAATGTAAAAGTATATTTAAAAACTTAATGTTAGATGGGATTAATCACAATTAATTTTAGAAAAAAATGTTTTTTAAATCGATTAACAGCACTATTTTCAATAATATTTGTCCTATTCACAAAATATGTTGTTTAAATTAATCATCATTTAAATCAGTTCAAATAAAAATTTTTGGCTCAAGATATCTATTTATTTGATCAAAATACAGCATAACTGTGAAGAAAACATTTCTCAAGAAACATTTCTTCTTATTATCAATGTTGAAAACAGTTGTGCTTCTTAGTATTTTTGTGGAAACCGGATTAATTGATAAAAATAAGTTCAAGTTCAAAATAACACATTTACCAAATTTTTAGAAACATAATATATGTATTTACTGTCACTTTTTATCAATTTATTGCCACTTGCTAAATAAAAGGCAGTTTAAAAATAATACAAAAAATCTACAATTTTCCTTCACATTCTTAACATGTTCCTCAGATCTAATCAGAAGCACGAAGCAGAGAGAGGACAGATCATTTGGATCGTCATTAGAGAATTAGATTAGTAGATGAACTATCTGCCTCAGCAAGTCAATTACACACTGGTTTGCTCTTATGATAAGAAGTGGGAGATGTAAGAATGATGGGCTGAATCATATGCGTGTAATTTATTCTCACAAAGACGAAATCTGAAAAGATGATGTAGATTTTTGGATGAAACAAACCATCATTTTATAATTATTTGTATTAGATATTCACCCTCGGTCATGGTCTGGAAGTACATCTTGCCACTGTACCGTCCGAACCCTGCCACCGTACGTGCTCGGACCTGGAAGACGTAGATGCCTCCGGGTTTGAGGCCACGGATGACTGCGGTGTTGGTCTGACTCTTTATTATGGAAGAGTTATGCTCCGTCTGGTCCTGAAACAGAAAAATGACCAAAAAAAGGATAAAGACATCCATTTTACAAATCCAGTGGCATTCTGGTCACAGTTTTTCACACTAGAGGACATCACAAGAGACTCAGAGGTGTACATATGGCTCTCTAACAGGGCTATCTATCTCATCAAACCCCATCAGGAGAGCTCGACTGAGGGTGCTGGGCAGAGGAACGGTGGCTGACACTTTCAGGCCAGCCACGATTCATTAGTCTAGGCTGAAAGCTGTGGCCATTGTCGCACCGCTCGAGTGTCTGTTTGTGTAAGCGAAGAAGAGAAAGAGTGATAGCAAAGGAGAAGCAGAGAATGTAGGACTCTGTGTGTGTGTGTGTGTGTGTGTGTGTGTGTGTGTGTGTGTGTGTGTGTGTGTGTGTGTGTGTGTGTGTGTGTGTGTGTGTGTATACATGTACTACTTGAGTGCTCCGCTTTTTTCCTGTCAGCTCTATTTCTGAGCTCTGTGATGTGAGCTTTGCTGCAGTCTGAGAAGAGTGTTTTGACAGGCGGTCCTCAGCACTGTCTGAGAAAGGAATTATACTGAGGAAAGAGTTAGAACAGGAGCAGAGCCCTGGGGACCGTCAGCTTGTGTATGTGTATCACAAACAAAGAAAGAAAAGACAGAAAGTATCTGTCAGACTATGCGTGTTGTATTTAAGGGTGTGGCTGCCTTATGTGTGTCAACCAGTGAAACAAAACGAACGAAATGGGAGGCTGAAAGAATATCGGCATTTTATGTGGGCGTGAGTGCTTCTCAAGCACAAGTTAGCGTGTGTGTGTTTTCAGCAGTTTGCGCTGACAGAGAGGAATCTGTAAGTGAAATATTTTTTTTGCTTTTACTGCAGTGAAAAATCTCTGTTATTTTAGCCACTGGTATCCGGATCGAACCACAACAGTCTTTTCCAGTGACTGCGTTTGTAATATCACTTGACAGAACAAGAGTTGGCTATTTATATCCAACAGCTGCCAAAAGCCTCAATTAAACAGCAACTGTAAACAAACAATCATTTTCTCTAGGAACTTTAATACATCAACATTAATAATAAAAATAGCAATAATACAATGAAAATGTGCAAAAAGTAAATATTATGATGGTGTTTTAGTGCAACGTTAAAAAAATAAAAAATCTAATATTATGAGATTTGAGAATCAAAATATTTTGAGAACAAAGTTGAAATTACAATAAACTCAAAATATTTTGAGAATAAAGTCAAAATTATGAGAATGAGTCGAAATGTTTCGAGAATAAAGTCGAAATGTTTCGAGAATGAAGTCAAAATTACGAGAATAAAGTCAATGAGGATGAAGTTAAAATGTTTTGAGAATAAAGTCGAAATATTTTGACAATAAAGTCAAAATTACGAGAATAAAGTCAAAATGTTTCAAGAGTAAAGTTGAAAAGTTTAGAGAATAAAGTCGAAATTACGAGAATAAAGAAAAAATATTTTGACAAAGTCAAAATTCTGAGAATTAAGTCGAAATGTTTTGAGAATAAATTCAAAATTATGAGAATGAAGTCGAAATGTTTCGAGAATAAAGTCAAAATTCTCAGAATAAAGTCGAAATGTTTCAAGAATAAAGTTGAAATTACAAGAATAAAGTAAAAATATTTCGAGAATAAGGTCAAAGTTATGAGAATGAAGTTGAAATGTTTCGAGGATAAAGTCAAAGTTATGAGAATAAAGTCTAAATGTTTTGAGAATAAAGTAGTAAAAACATCTGTGGCGTCCAATCTTTCATTCTTCACTTGTATTTAATTAAAAACAAACTTTAAAAACAGACTTTATTCTCAAAACATTTTGACTTTATTCTCAAAATATTTCGACTTTATTCTCATAATTTTGACTTTGTTGTTCAAATTTTTCGACTTTGTTCTCCAAATATTTTAACTTTATTAATATTTTAGACTTTATTCCCGTAAATTCACGTTTATTCTTGAAATATTTTGAAATATTTAGATTTTATTGTCAAATATTTCGACTTTATTCTCATAATTTTTTTATTCTAATAATTATGACTTTATTCTTAAAATATGTCAACTTTATTCTCGTAATATTTCGACTTTATTTTCGGAATTTTTAACTTAATTCTCATAATTTCGACTTTTTTCTCGTAATATTATGATCTTATTCTCAAAATATTTTGACTCTATTCTCATAATTTCGACTTTATTCTCGTAATATTTTGACTTTATTCTCATAATTTATTATTTATTTATTAATATTCTCAAAATATTACAACTTTAATGTCATAATCTTATAGATTTTTTTTTTTATTTGTTAACATGGCATTAAAACGCGTTGTAAAATATAATGCACAATTTACTTAAAATAGTTACCTATTATTATATTTATCATTATTACATTAAAGAGAAGACTTGTATGGCTCACTATAGTTTCTTACTAAAATATGTAGTAGAAAACCCATGAAAGATTTACGTTATATAAAAAATCCACATAATTTTATACATATTTTAGACTATAGGGCGCCATTATTTCGATGACGTCAAATGGTTGCACTTTATTGGCGCTACCTGTCGCTATTTTAACTGCAACACAACTCAATAAACAATAAAATACTGAGACAATGACCACAGCTGGATATAAGCGTAGACTTAAATCAAATGCTGTACCATTGATTTGTCCCCATAAGGAGCCTAAATGCTCACAAATATTGAGTATAATCCACGCTGAGACGTCATAAAAGCGTTGGCATGTTTACATCCTTCCTGGATGGCATCTAGCATTTCTTGTCTCTGCTGTTTGTAAGCTCTTTTAGTAGCTGTGGTCTATAAAAGCCTCAAAGGCATCAGGGCTAAAGTGGAGAGAACAAAGACGCAGGTCTTTAGGAAAGTTTTATTCTTTTCTCCTCTTCTTATCGCTAGGAATAGCAGTGTAAATTTACATTGCTTCTCTTGTTGCCCTTTGGCTGAAAATTACAGCCGCACATTGTGGCATATCAATATTTTATTTTCCAAGTTGCGTATTCCGATTTGTTTTGCAATAAAAATAGCATCAGATATTGCCAAAACCCAAAATATGTATAAAACGATGTGGTTTTTTTAAATAACGTAAGTCTTTCATGGGTTTTCTACTAAATATTTCAGTAAGAGATATCATTTACGTTATATTAAGCCATACAAAGCCAACAATCATAATACACGGGGTTCTCTTTTTCCCCAAGATTTAATAATGCATACTTACGATAATGTTAAATGACACTGCATGCATTCCGCATTAAAAGTGTGTAACATGCATTACACATTAATCAAGTGTGATATGTGATACCTTCTCATAATACTGCAGCTCGTAGTCCAGTATGACCCCATTGGGCTGGTCTGGCTGGGACCAGGACAGAGTGATGCTGTCAATGGTGCGACTGACCTGATGCATGATAGACACTGTAGAAGGTGCTGTAAAAAAAAAGGATAAAGGCATATTAGATACAGAATGATGCAAATCAAGTTGCCGATCAACTTACACACTTTTAATATATAGTGACAGAGGCATTAAAGCACATATCCTGGTGTGTGATTAAACAGATGTAAATTACACTGCGCTGAACCACATAAGCAAGGTGGCAAGGGGAATTTCCAAGCCAGGTTTGGTCTCCGTCTCAATCATTGGTCATGGTTCCTCGTCGTTATTTAATCTACTCTGAAATCTGTTATGTTCTCTTCAAAAGGAAGGCGGACTAATTTTGTGGTGTGCTGAAAACAAATAAAACCAGGTGCAATTTCTACACACGAAAACCACAAGTCTGTCGAGCACAACTGGTGTTTTGTGTCATTGAATTTGTGAATTATAGAGTTTATTTTTTATCAGCGTGCTTGGTAATTGCGGAGGAAAGAGTGTCAAACCTTATATTAGTGGCTCTGTTGTGTCGGACTTGTCTAACCTGACTGCTGCTCAAAAGAAAGTTCCCCCCATTTATTAGTGAAATAAAAGTCCAGGGTGTTCCTAATAGCTATTAAGCATTAGAGCGTGGCATACCGGGTCAGAAAAACTCAATGGAGATGCTCAGGAACGCAGTTGGAGCTGTGTGGGGTTTGGAGAGGCTGGGATTTATGGCCCTTGCCGTCTCCAAGGCTCAGGCCCTTTAAGACACAGGCCTCTCCTTCGGCGCACACTTCTTTATGAAAAAGCCACTCTGTGGGAAAGCCCGTGGCTGCTATCAGCTTGAGCTTACGATCTCTGGGGTTGAAGGAGAGCTTAAGTGGCTTATTCGTGTGCTTATTTCCCGCTCTCAAGATCCCAGAATGAGTTGTAAATCTGTCTCAAATGCACAGGTGATGGAGGAGGTCTTGAGTCCAGTGCTTAGAAGAGCACTGTTTATTTTCAGTAGTTTTTCTCCCTAGAGGTATCAACATATTGGCTTTTAATTAGTTGTGGTTAATGATATAATTGTCTGTTTTGTTTGTTATGTACAGCATAGGCTAAATATACATACTCCTTAATATGTCATTTATTTACATTGTATTTTATTTTGTTATTTTATTTTAAATTAAATCTAACTTGTCACCCTTTATTGCTAAAGTAAAAAGAAATTAATTAATAAAAAAGAAATTAAAAATAAAACCTCCAACCTGACTTCCCCTATTTATTAATACAATAAAATAAAATAAGAAAAAACATAATTTAAATTAAAATTCATTCAACGTGATTAAATAAAAAAATATAACTAGCCTAACCTGACTTCTGTACAAAGAAGAGTTCCCTTATTTATTACCAAAATAAAATAAAAATATAATAAATGTAAATCTCCCAAAAAATACTATGCCCAAAATTTCAAACAATAAAATCCATAGATTGTGAAACACTTTTTAATTTTCATTAACATTCACATTGTGACCAACTTTTTATTTTTATTTATTTAATTTTTTTAAAGAAATTAATACTTATTCAGGCCACATTAAAATAAAAAAGTGACAATAAATACTTTTATATTGTTAGAAAATATTTTTTCAAATAAATTTGAATCTTTTAAAGTTTCTATTGATTAAAGAATCATGAAAAAAAGTATCATGGTTTCACAAACCTATTACATATGCACAACCGTGGGCAATCGAACAATGTTTCTTGGGCAGAAAATCAGCATATTAAAATTATTTTAAAGTAAAAAAAAAAAAAAAAAAAATAAAATAAATTAAATTAAATTTGTCCAACCTGACTTCCTGTATAATATTCTTCCATATATTAATAATTATATAATTAAATAGAATTATATAATTAATTAATTAATTAATAATAAAATAATTAAAATTAAAAATAATTCATTGTGACAAAATAAAATAAATTCTAACTTGTCCAACCCGACTTCTAGTAGAGAAGTAGAGTTCCCTCGTTTATTACCAAAATGAAATTAAAATATAATAAATGTAAATCTCCCAATAAATACTATGCCCAAAATTCCAAACAGTAAAATCATAAATCTTATAATTTTTAATAAAATCTCATTTGTCCAACCTGACTTCTGTACAATATTCTCCCATTTATTAATAAAATAAAAAAATAAAATATTTAAAATTTAAATTAATTCAGTCTTTCAGACAAGTGTCTAAATTAAATAAAATATAACTTGTCCAACCTGACTTCTGAACAAAGTAGAGTTCCTCTGTTTATTACCAAAGTCCCTTTAAGGCAAGTCATGTCACTTGGCGGCCATCTTTGAAACGCTACTTGGGCATTCAAATGCAGCTTCTATCTCTTTGAATGGGGAAACATTAAATTCTCCAAAACTGTTCACCAAGCTTAAGATTAAATTTCATGTTTTAAATCACCAAATAAATCCAACAAGAACTGCCCCATAAATATGGTTCCTTGTGCTCCTATAGCGTTAAAAAACGCTTATTTTTCAGGCAAGATGAGCCAGTGCGCATGCGCAGTATTGAGCGCACGTCTCAGAGCACCTATTGTTTCTATAGCAACCTGGGCTTCTAACGGTTGTAGCGAATCATGTCTCCCTTCTAGTCTTTACCGCTTCTAACGGCAGCTGCGGTGACGCGCTGACTTTACTAATCAATAATTGGCTATTTCATTAAGAAGGCGGGGCTTCGCGGCCATAATGAGCGTTGCATTTTTCCCCATTCAAAACTACACGAGTGACATGTCTTGGGTATTCTATAGTCTTTGTTATTACCAAAATAAAATGAAATATAATAAATGCCATTTCTGTATGTTTGCAATATACGCTTGTAATCTACAGTGCTCAGTAATCTCAAATAATTGCGATCAGACAATTATGTAACAATAGCTACAGGCCTAGCCTGCCCTGTGGCCTATGACCAGCAGGCGTTCATTTATCCAAATATACTTATTGGAAAACACAGGCCATAATGCTGAACAAGCTGTAGTCTTGCTGTCCCTGCCAGTTAATAAATATATGCCAGAGGATAATGAATGGCTTCCCAGGACTCGGAGCACTACGGGAGGGCTTGTGAATCCTCTGTCAGTATGCACCGTCGTGCTCAGTCCAACCCAGAGCTGCGCAATAAAAGGCAAGCGACCGGCAGCATCTTGTCAACCTTAATGTTAGTATGCGGTATCAACAGAGGCCTAATAAGCCAAGCAGTCAGGCTTCCTCAATGGGGAAGCATACATGCATCTCATTAAACACGGATATATATATTAAAGGCTGATATATGCGCTTTGTGTGCTGCATTTACATTAAGCTCTGCCTGTCTCTGGTAATCCAATCTGGACTAACGCAAACAGAGTCAAAGCATGTACAACAGCTCACAGGGGTGAACATATGCTGATTTGAGAGAGCTGAGAAGGCAGAATGTTGCGGTTTTCCGGTTACCGGAGGATGTTTTCCTCATGGCGGGATGACAGCCTTCCATCACAGTTCAAATGAAGTAACAGTATCACAGGCGAAGAAAGTGCATTCACAGTCATGACTGTAACAGCTAGTGTCTGTTCTACTTTTGCAGAATTCCAGTGTTTTCCAACAATTGCTCTCTATGGTACAGTTGATGAGTACTATTTATCTGCAAGCCTAGGTGCTTAACTTTTTCCTGGCAGACAGAGTGTTCGGACACATTGGAACGATCACACCATGCGCCGCACGCGGTCTCTGTGCGTGACGTGCAGAAAACATAAGCATGAGGAATAGATAACATTTGCATATGGGCGCTAAGAAAACAACCAGATGGGATGGAACAGTCATGTTTAAAAGTTGGATGGAATAATGATGAGCTTATAGATACAAACACATCCAAACAGTTCATTGGTTATGCATTCATCACAGTGCTGGGCATCAACATTTATATGAGCTGTTCTTCTGGATCTAATATGACAGGCATTGGGTTTTTTGCACTATTTATGGCAATTACAGTATGCAATAGTTTTTGAGGCCCGATTCATGCCTTTTTGCCAGTGTATCTTTATTTCAACGTCTATAAGATCTGTAATAAATAATATACTGGGTTTACCGCGTTAATTCCACTCATATAAGTTTATTGGGCTTTAATGGGGCATGGTCTTGCAAGCACAAAAAACAGTTCTTGAGCTCTGATCCAATCGAAGCTGGTAAATAAATGCCTCTCAGGCATTATAACTAGCCACGTCATGCTGGATTCTTTCTTAGAATCCCAAGAAATACTACGCTATAAATTAAACAATAAAATGCATAGATTATGAAACATTTTTTAATGTTGACTAACATTAACATTTTGCCAAATGAAGAGGCTTTCTTTGCTTTTTTTTCAAATCAGCATATTAGAATGATTTTTGAAGGATCATATGACACTGAAGATTGGAGTAATAGCTGAAAATACAGTGTTGACAAGAATAATATTCATTTAAGCATATTCATACAGTTACTTTCAATTGTTATATTTAAAAATAAAGAATTAAATAAAAATACCAAACACAAACTTTTGAGTGGCAGTGCATATATGGGCCATTCTACAGAATTGGTGCAAAGTCACCAAAGAGTTAATTTGGTGACTTTGTTTTAATAAAAAGTATTTTTCCACAAATTTTGTATGAATGCAAATTGTATAATATTCAAGGTACAGGTACACATTTCTAGTAATTGTGCTGCATTTTCAGAAAGTTTTGGAATATTTGTCCTCTCCCTAAATTTGTCACTACCGAAACACAGTAATATATAATTTAATAAAAAGGGTTATATTGACTTAAGATTTTGCATTACATCAGTTAGGTAAATATATTTTTTTGCTGTTTTATTAAAAAGTTTTCAGAGGTAAATCAATAACAATCACAATTTTAACAATATTTCAAGTGTGAATTATGAAATTTGTTGTATTTTGAATCCAATTTTTCTTTGTAAAAGGCAAAAAGTTGATCATACTGATGTCAAATTTAAGGACTCGTTAGATTAAATATACATTGAACCAAACACTATCTTAAACTCTTTTTTTTTAATCATAACATCTTTATTTTTGACAAAACATCCCATGTTTCGGTTGTGACTGCACATTTTCAGTAGTGACAATAATGTTTTGGTCAAACACTAATAAAACATACTAAAATCCCCAAAAATTGGAATAACTGTACTAAAATCATGTTTATTTCCCCAAAATAAAGGATTTTGTGTTCCCTTTTGTCACTACTGAAACAATGAAAATACAATGAATGTTTCGGTCGTGACTGTTACGGTAGTTTACATTAAAAAAAAAAATCACAATTTACAAAGAAAATATAAAATATAAAATAGACACTATTTAAAAACAACAATGGAATAAAATACAAAAATATTTCAATATCATTTTCATAAGTTGAAATTTATGGATTAGGATTCGGGACAGCCAGCTCCCAATGGAAAGTACCAAAAAAATTATGATTTTGTATATATCAAGCTTATTTTAAATATTATTGTGTGTTTCAATAGATAATAGAATGATCTTAGTAAGCATCTAAGATTTAAATACTTAAATGCTTTTCAAATGTGTTTTTTGGTTGTGGGACAACAGTTTGCACCACTTCTGTAGAATGGCCCATGTATGCAAATACACAAAAAAACACATACATCTATTAAGTCCAAGTTAGTGTCACCTGAGACCGAGTTCTTAATAATAGGTGCGTAATGAGTGATAATTAGGGACAGGGTGAACTGTGAGTGAGTAAAGAATGTGTAACCAAAAGCTTGGCTTAATCATTATATAAAAGGCTCTGACTGATGTGGAATGTTCTCTCAATCCCATTGGCTCTTCACTACGAGTCTATATAATAGGTTTGGAAGGCATGTGGATCTCATTTGGAGCCCATTTGGAGTTGTGGTGTGGAAGAGCGACATAGTGATTTGGTAAGGTTGGTAGAAGTAGCCCTTGCAGGTCAGTGCTTATAAATTTCGTCCACCCCCGTCGACTCCCCTAGCCCCTTTTACGGTAAAACTTCCCCATGGCAAGTTTTTCCCAGCACAATCCAACAGCAGCTGCTGTTCTTCTACCTCACGGGAGCGTACGCTGCGAGTATCCCCTATTTACGAGACTCACGTCCAGAGAGAGCCTGAAAGGAGGGGAAGAACCAGCTACATTTGCATGTAACTTTTAGATTCCTAAAAAAAAAAAAAGAGAGAGAAACAGTGCGTCTGGCAGGCGTCCCTATTTCCCATCTGTATTGGATTGAGGGTTTTATGTCTCCGCAGAGTTTCCAGTGCCGTAAAGCAGCGCACCCCCTTTTCAGTTCATCAAGCTTTAAACCATCTGCACTGGAAAAGATTGAAGCATTAATGTACTCGTATACACACCATAAGCTAATTCAAAAATAGGCACTTCAGCGTCTTAAGAAGATTGCAGACACTTACAGAGAGTTTGAGTCTAATCTGAAACCCTCTGCACAGTTTCGCTGCTCTAGGAACTCTGCTGTTTAGAGAAAACCCGGCTACGTCTGCAAATGGCAGCTGTCCAATGACGTGCATTAGCATTCTTTCTTTTATGCATAGATGCATAGTCAATGGGTATGATGTATATAGACTGCCGTCTGACAGATCTCATGATCTTCACAGACAAGCAGAGGTCTGTTGGCACGTCGCATCTAAACAAAGGAACCTGCTCTTTCTGTTAACAGAGAGGAAGACAAATTATATGAACTCTTACGATTTTGTTATCCTGCCATGACTTATTTAGGTCAAGACTAAGCACAGTGAGCTAATCATGTGAGCCCAAGCCCGTTCGTAATTTTAGCCTTGGATCTTGCTCTAAAAATTACCTAGGGAACTACTGGCTCCTAAAATGCACATTTTATCTACCAAAATACAGAATACTCACATATGCGACTAAATATTCAACTCTGGGCTACTAAATGATGTCTAAGCATAAGTTTAGCACAGACTTATTTTCACTCTGACTGAGCACTTCAGAGTTTCACTCTGCGTCAAGCGATCTGTGCTTTTTTCAATTCATCTCAATAGATGCGCAGCGTACCAATATTTGACGTACTGTAAGTGATAAAGGCACACGACTCGCCGACGCTTTGCTGTTTCCCACACATGCAAAGAAAGAGAGAGAAAGCGAGAGTGTCTTACATACCATGCAGAATTGACACGCTACATTTAAACAATATTATTTGTTGTATTTTTGTGTCCAAATAACAGCTCATTTTGAATTCTTCAGTTATTAAGAACAGAAAAGATACTGCCAGTTTCTCCGTTAGTGGGCGGGAGTAATGCGCAAATGGCAATCTCATTGGCTGGTGCTCACCTATTATCATCCGTGTTTTGGTTTCAGCAAATCAGTTTGAGCGAATGCAGATAATGTGGTTATTATTCATGAACCCAGCAGGTCATTAATCCTTTGTGCATTTTACATTGTTAATAGAAGTAGAATTTGTAGTATTATCATTATCTTATTAGTATTATTGTTACCCCCCCCCCCCCCTTTAAAAAAAAAAAAAGCACCACCACCAATCCTAAGTTTAGTGAAAATAACAAATATGCATTCATACACAGTTACCAAGTTTTAATTCGAATTACTAAAGTTATATCATTAAATAATGATTAATTATCATAATATATTATAATGCTTGACTGACTGCTGTTAATTAAGTACATTCAGATATTTAAAAAGCTGTGCCATTTTACGAACATATGCTTTTTATATATATACTCTACCAGTCAAAAGTATTTGAACAGTAAGATTTTATTTTTAAAGAAGTCTATTCTATTTACCAAGCCTGCATTTATTTAATCCAAAGTACAGCAAAAACAGTACAATTTTGAAATATGTTTACTATTTAAAATAACAGTTTGAATATACTCTATTCAAACAGCATTTATCTGAAATAGAAATATGTTTTAACTAGGGGTGGGCATAGATTAATTTTTTTAATCTAGATTAATCTAGATTAAATCTTGGAATTAATCTAGATTAATCTAGATTAAAATGGCTAATTTGAATTCTGCTGAAGGCATTCAGAATATGTGTGCTACCCAAATAATGACTAAAAGTAAGTCTTTGAGAATGGATCATAAAGCTCATAAAGCTGTTCTATGATAATTTGTTGATGAAAATAAATTATGTTCAATTAGATGTACTTGTGTTTACTAACTAACTAACTAACAATGAAATTATTTTTTCTACCTATTAGATTGTGTTTTTTTAACGTCAACACCTACCCAACCCATTACATGTTACACCGTACTTTTATTTTGACAGGTTGCCATGAAGTTTCTGTGTCATACAGTATGATATGATGCTAGTTTTCTCAAATGAAACGGTAAAAGTGACACTCACAGCAGTTTGGGAGATTGAGTTTATTTGTTCATGTGAGATGAAAATGCCAAAAATTACCGGGAGCGTCATGTGTGTTTCAGAATATGCGTGTAGTAAAAGCTCGTCTCCGCCATGCATACATACAGCTAGGCAAACGGAACATATCAGATTCATATTAAAACGGTCTTTTTGCATTTCAGTTTTCACATACACTAGTCCATATCGCGATTTGAATTAAGTGACAGAGCAACATTTGATTTATGAATCCAAAAAACGACGAATTTACGTGGCATTTCGCGCTATAGTAGATTCTGTTTTCATGAATGGAGGACGACGCGATCCTGTCTGTGTTTTGGTGGAGGAGACTTAAACGCGCGACCATATTCGGTATACATCCGCGTTAAACTATCAAGGTGAAAGTCATCATAGCTTGCGTAGTTTAGACCCAGCTCCTAACCCAAATTTGAGAATAGATTAACGGCGATATTTTTTTTATCGCACGATAAGAGTTTCGCGTTAACGCAGCACGTTAACGCCGATAACGGCCCACCACTAGTTTTAACATATCATCACTTCTGATCAATTTAAAGCATCCTTGCTAAATAAAAGTATTTTCTATAATTTCTTTAAAAAAAAAAGGAATGATGCTGAAACTCAAGCTTTGATCACAGGAATCAATTACTTTCAAATAAATGTGAAATATATTCAAATAGAAAGCAGTTTTTTAAACGTACAAATATTTCACAATATTACTGCTTTTGCTGTATTTTGGATCAAACAAATGCAGGCTTGGTGAGCAGAAGAAGCTTCTTTAAAAAACACTAAAAATCTTACTGTTCAAAAACTTTTAACTGGAAGTGTATACATACTGTATCATTTACTAGCAAATGGCAATTATTTTTCTAGAGGGCTGAAGTTTCACAAAAATCTATAATTTTCATTTGCATTTTATCTATTATATCATAACATGAATGTACATCAGTATTATGAACAGAACCTATTTAATTTTTACTGACCTATAACACAGATAGTAGTGTGATGTTTTTACCTTGCAATCTATGTGCAAAGAGTAGAAGTAGAGAGTAAATAAATGAAATAAAGCAGAGGGTGTTGCTTGTATATTTTAAAGCCTCAATGAATTTCAGGGTCATATCAAACAGTGGTTTCATACAAATTATACTAGACATTTGTTTATGCTTTTTAAACATTTCAGAACAACACGATTAACTTCTCCACTTTCAGCAATATATCAACATGTCTAATTGAGCCTTTGCACCTGTCACTGCGGTACTTCACTAATCCAGGATGATTACAGCAAAATCCACTGTTCTTTGTGAGCATTATTGGCCTTGATTAAATGACTAAATGAATCCTGGTTGTATTGCATTTACTGTTGTCTGATGCGTGCGTGAAATGTTTTCAAGCACCAGTGCAATAACGCACTTATATTATAATTTTTTTGTAATGAAATGGATATTTTATGCACTGGTCACTGCATAGTCAACAGCTCTTGCAGCCTGCCCTGCATACTTATGAAGGCCTTTTCCCTGGCTAATGCAAATGAAACAGCCCTTACTTTCCTCCAATGACACCTGATGTGATTAGTATGCAACAGCATGTGACGGGACGGGAGCTGTGATTTTGGACTCTGCCAGTGCTCCAGGTGTCCGGTGCAGTCTCCTGCCCGGCTGCCCCCTGACCCCACCTGGCACCTTCCATATGTGCCCTCTCTGCCACCTTCTGTCACAGTGCTCCCACATCGGCCACCCGCTTTATATTTGTGATGCACGGCGTGAAAAGGGCAGCCTTCTCGGGGAAAGATCCATGTCCGAGGCTGAAAAAAAAAAAGCACGGGCCAGCTCTTCGGCTTTACAGGTGGCAATCTACATCCATCTGAAAGCCTCATTGAGGTGAGCACATATTGAATACCGCAATGGACGTCTCTCTCGGCAATAAGGTCAAGACAGTAAAATACGAGAGTGCACTTCTCAATTACACGGCAATAGAATCATCTAGCTCAGTATCGCCACTTTCTCCGGAGGCTGCCGGTGGCATCGCTGTCTCTGGTGGCCCGACAGGAGTTCGCCAAAGCAATTCTGAAGATAATTAAGTCATAAATCTTCCACCAGCACCCGACAGCGCCCGAGCCAGATTACCAGACCCAACTCTGCATAATGTAATTCAGTCATACAATGATTCCCCCCATCTGATAAGGAACCAATTCATTTCCTCAGGTATTAAGCAAAGCCTGACACATGTGGTACTGCTCACCTTGGGCTAATGAAATGGATAAACAAACAGTATCTGGAGTGTATAATGCTGAATGACACAATAGAGTACGGAGTGAGCTGGCAGAAGGAAACGGCATATGGGTCGGCCGTTTATCTGGGTGTGCCAGACTCTCACGCAGAAAGCTAATGGCCGAGAGCTAATGTTGCCAGGAGTTTTCCGTGATGGACAACAACTGTTACGCTCAAACAGTGCGTTAGACTGGAAACACGCTAAGCAAAATGCAGAAAAAAAAGTGTGACCATCTGTAACAATCAAAAAGTTTTAGAAGCACACTATTAAAGTGACCATGAAATCAAACTGTATTTTTCTTTTTACACAGTGTTAAAGTATTCATCATAAATGATTTATCCCTGCACGTCGTTATTTTTTTTATTCTTTTGCACTTGTAATCTTTACTCAAATCATAAACCTCCCTCTCTCAATGACATCTCTTCATGATGTAACATTTAAAAAAGCAGTTAAAGAAGTAGTTGACTTTCAGAACAAAAATTTACAGATAATGTACTCACCCCCTTGTCATCCAAGAGGTTCATGTCTTTCTTTCTTCAGTCGTAAAGAAATGTTTTTTGAGGAAAACATTTCAGGATTTCTCTCCATATAATGCACTTCTATGGTGTCCCCGAGTTTTAACTACCAAAATGCAGTTTAAATGGAGCTTCAAAGGGCTCTAAATGATCCCAGCCGAGGAAGAAGGGTCTTATCTAGCGAAACGATCAGTTATTTTCTAAAAACATTTACAATTTATACACTTTTAATCTCTACACAGAGTACACACAGAGCTAGACAAGACGAGCATCTGAGGTTAAAAAGTTTATAAATTGTAACTTATCTTTAAAATAATGATCGTTTTGCTAGATAAGACCTTTCTTTCCTCGGCTGTGATCGTTTAGAGCCATTTGAAGCTGCATTTTGGAAGTTGTAACTCGGGGGCACCATAGAAGTCAAAGAAACCAAAAGTAACCTGCTCTATCTTGTCTGTCGACACGTTGTCAGTGTCCTCTTTGTTCTGCAATGTATTTTTCACTGAGTGATGATGTGTCGCATGAGAACACATTCGCCTCAGTTCAAGCAGCATGTGAACAGAGCATCTCTTCCTCTTTACTACTAGTTATAGCATGAATGAACATTAGAGTTATGTGGTCTCATCCGTAGAAAGACGGCAATACACCATAGTCCACTACGGACTCCTGTTTGAGTTGTGTGTCGGACAAAATGGTGGATTTGACATTATCAGATCGTCTGTCAATAAAACTCCCGGAGAAGGTTGAAATCCCGTCCTACATTTCAGAAGCCTTTTTACTTGTATATACGTCACAATATTAAGTAAAGTCTATCGCAACTTTTGTTTCATGCCAACTTTAAATGTATTTAGCAATTTGTGTTATGGATGTTTTTTTTTTCTGATCGCGGAAGTCACGCCTGATACTTAACCTGAAGAATACTTTGTCTGAATTTCCTGTCTCCATTGTTTCTAGTCAAAGTTGTGTATATTCCGAGCTGTTAATCTACTGCTAAACCTATTCAAATGTTTTTAAAAAGCACATGGCTCTATAGCGCCATCACTTTGCAATGTCACACTGACCGTCATTTGTCAGTGTCTTACTCCTCAAAGTTTAATGAGTGTGTAAATGACACAAAGCTGCTGACGTTAGCTACATTAAAAATAGATGGACGCTATTTGAATGGGTTCCTATGGAGACCGGAACGAAAGCACCCAATATGACATTAGAATTCGTAATGGCGGCAATCATCGTTTACTCAGGAAAAAGGTCTATAAGAAAAAAAAACATAGTAAAACTGATTAAAACTGTAAATTAAATGTAAACATTTATAATTAAATTGCAACTCTTTCTAATTAGTTGGCTAACGTTTAGGAATAATACCAACTCACATCAACCAAGATTAATAAATGCTGATAAGTGTAATGATTCTAAATATGTGACCCTGGACCACAAAACCAGTCTTAAGTCGCTGGGGTATATTTGTAGCAATAGCCAAAAATACATTGCATGGGTCAAAATTTTAGATTTTTCTTTTATGCCAAAAATCATTAAGAAATTAAGTAAAGTTCATGTTCCATGAAGATTTTTTGTAAAATTCCTACTGTAAACATATCAAAATGTAATTTTTGATTTGTAATATCCATTGTTAAGAACCTAATTTGGACAACTTTAAAGGTGATTTTCTCAGTCTTTTTGATTTTTTTGCATCCTCAGATTTCTGATTTCAAATAGATGTATCTCAGCCAAATATTGTCCTATCCTAACAAACCATACATCAATAGAAAGCTTGGTGTATAAATCTCAGTTTTGTCAAATTTAACCTTATGACTGGTTTTGTGGTCCAGGGTCACATATTACAATGTTTATTTGTGGCTATTTGACCCCAGAGGGTTAAACACATTTATTTTATTTGAATTATTTAAGAAATATAATATGTAATGTATGTAATAAATATTTCTCTGTTGCAAAATACACTGCTGCAATGAATTAAAGACATGGCAATTGATATAAAGCTCGACCACATGGTGTTTAGCAAATACCGTTGACAGAATTGTTGATTTTTCAGTTTCTGTTCATCCATCTCTGTACGGGGAAGAACAGAAATATGTATAAAATGAAGCTGACTGAGCCATGTGGCTCTATTTCTCTCTATTCTCGGGGAGAGGTAAGTTAAACGACCCCTTGAGTGGCACTTCCCAAGTGCTTCCCGAATGTAGGCAAATCACAAATTGCAGGTGATCTGTCACACACTGCTCTAATAAAACTTCCAGAGAGAGGGACACCCGGGCGGACGCTTTCTATCCTTGCCCTGATAAATGCCGGTCTCAAATGTGTGCGTTAGAGTAAAGTGAAGGGCCTGGAGTCAGTTTGGCTTTACTTGATGACTGATTAACCTTGCTTGCCCTGTTGATGCAGAGCTGCAGGGGACAAGGGAGGAAAGCCAAGCAGAAGGGAAAGGTAAAAGCTGTCTTTGTGTCTCCAGCTGCCTGACACAGACACGCACTATTACTGTAGCTGCCCAGAGCTCAAGGCCTTCATTCCAGTTTGCCTCTGTAAAAATTGCCTCAATAAAACATTGTGCCTTTCTTCAATACGGCTTTGTTAAGCTTTCTGCTGTGCCATAATTAAGACAAATCACTAAACTAATAAAGGCAAAGCACGCTGTTTTTGTTTAGACCTCTAAGGGACACTGATCCAGATTGCTGCTTATGCTGTTGTTGTTGATTATCATCACACTAATATGTACGTAAAAGGACACTTAAGCCACTTAATGTATGCAAATCACTGCATAACAACAAATTAACAAACCATGCGGTAATTATTTTAAAGGAATTAAACACAACATATCTAGCTAATTAATAAGTTGAAGATCCAAATTGCAGTTTCATTGCAGCTTCAAAGGTCTCTACTCTATTTAAGAAATAAGGGTCTTATCTATGGCAAAACAATCTGTCATTTTCTAAAAAAAAAAAAAGAAATTTACAGACTTTTTACCAACAATTGCTTGTCTTGCACTAACTTTGCTATGTGCATCTACGACTTCACACATGACGTCCAACTTCGAAATAATTTTTTTTGTACGTTCACTATGTAAACACTGGGTTGGTACTTCCGCCTATGTAATGTGTGAACTTTCCAACATGATTACGTAATACGTGAAGTCGAGCTAGTGCAAGAAGAGCATTTGTCATTAAAAAGTATAGAATTATTATTATTTTATTTTATCTTTTAGAAAATGACTGATTGTTTTGCTATATAAGACCCTTATTCCTCGGCTGGGATCGTGTAGAGCCCTTTGAAGCTGCATTGAAACTGCAATTTGGTCCTTCAACCCATTGGTTCCCATTGAAGTCCACTTTAAGAAGAAGAGTCCTGGAATGTTTTCATGAAAAACCTTAATTTCTTTTCGACTGAAGAAAGAAAGGAATGAATATCATGGATGACATGGGGGTGAGTAAATTATCAGGAAATTGTTATTCTGAAAGTGAATTTATCCTTTAAGTACATCCTATTTATTTGTTCAGGGCTCCATTTTGTCTGTAAGACTCATTCAGACTACTTCAAACTGAATTTATTTTTATCCATTAAACTCAAACCCCTTGAAATAAGAGGTTGGCAGATTTTTTCTGCCATTTGATACTCTGATGAAAAAAAGTTTAAGGGTCTTTAAAAGGATAAAGGACCCTTGACACAGTTTTACAATGAGCAAGTTCATTCTGTCCCTAATGCCAGTTATATAAGTAGTTTCAAATGTTCTTTGCACACTTTTTGCTCTATGGTCAAAATTATTTCTGTTATGGCAACTCTCGGAAAGTTTAGCATGGTAATGAATATGATAATGTTAATGTATTTGGTTTTAGCGGAATAGACCTGCTGCTGCTGAATTGCTGGTTATTGCTGTAGTTGTAGATTATTGCTGCTGAAAGCAAGTACAGGAACTTCCTACTGCCAAAGCATATGGCGATACGGTGCTGTGAGTATTTAAGACATACTGCTGCTGCACAAATAGCTGATCTATACAGGTGGAGCTGGGGAAGGTGGAGGGTTTCAGAGGAACTAACAGCCATTTAATCGTAAGCCTGCAAGCTCATTGGTTACGTACACAACGTGAACCAATCAGCTAGTGCCAAGTCATATAACTCGGTGACATCATCAATTACGTTAACGACCCATCAGCCTGCGCCATCTAGAGTTTCAAGGCAGAACTAGGCATATAACAAACATTAAGTGGTGAATTAAAAGTACTAAAACTTTTTAACATAAATGTCTTCAGAAACACTAACAGCCAACAGATAATCTGGATTTTTTCATTAACATTGCATTTAGTGTAAACAACCAACAAATGTATCTGCAAAAAGATGTATGGCGTGTTTTCTTTTTTAGAAGTTGATAAGCATATTTATTGTACACGCAATTATATGCTTTGTCATTTATTACTTTTTGATGTTTACAACCCTATCACACCCTCTTATTGGGTCGAAACCTACTGTTTGAGAACCACTAGCCTAGAAAATAAAAGCGTCGTAAAGAAATAAATTCCTCAGCAGTGAAAAATGGCCGAAGAAAGTGAACCATAGCAGCTTTTTGCAGCTTTCCTCACTACTACATTCTGGGTCAATGCAGAGAACACCACCAACCTGATACTTAGTGGGCAGTCGGGTCATAATTCATCAAGATCTGGAAAAGAACTCTCCAAGGCCAAGATCATAACACTCTCCCCATAATAGCAGTGTTTATGAATTGTTCATCCCTTAATAAGTGTGCACAAGGACAGTTTAAGCCCATGATGTATCATGCATAAGTATAACTCGTGCTCTAAAGACCGTCCAGCATACAAACATACAGAGTTTTACTCCCTTTGTTTGCTGTTCTTTCAGCCACTTGATTCAAGCTTCAACTGTATTATGTGGGAGATCGTGACGGACAGTGTGAAAAGGCCTGGGAGAGGATGATAGCAGCAGCTGTGGAGAAACTTCCTGAAAACAATGCCTGAGAATGCAGAGAGAACATCTACCGCAAATCTCATCGTCGAGATCCAAAAGGGGGCCACTGAGATAAGAAAACAAATACTTTTTACGGCAATCACTTCTAATTTTCTTATTTGTTTGTTTCTCTTGCAGAACACGCCTGTCCTCTTCAGCAGCCAGGCTTAAAAACGTGTCTAATTAAAGCTTGCACATGGATACGGACAAAACCCCGCACACAAACTAGTGCGAGCACAAAACGAGAAGGGGGAAGCTCGAAGCCGCCTTTGCTAATGAGGGGTGACAAGATGTTTATGTAACCCCAAAGCCCTCCAATCCAGACGAAATTAAAGGCCCGGACAGCCTGACCCAGGCCCCTCAGTCCTAGTGCCCTGTCCCAGGGGGCCCGGTCCGCTAACAGGGAGCTGGAGTGAGTACTTTCACAGCTCCCCCTGATGGAGGTCTGGAGCTGCTAATCCAAAGTGACAGGCGGAGAGGGGGTAGAACGTCCCAACAGCAGGGAGGGACCCCAGAACGAAGAAAGCACGGGTTAAAGCAGGGCACTGCCGAGTGAAAACATATGGAGAACAATCTTTCTATAAAAATTTATATAAAAGCAAAAGCAATTCATTATGTAAAAGGTATTCAAGGAGCCATATCATGGAAAATTGGATTTTCCTTGCTCTTTTGAAATAATATAATTCGGTGTACTAAGCAGACCATTCACTGAAACAATATAACGGGACAGCTTAACTGTTTTAACATTGTTTTTGATTTGATTTGAGTTTAAAAACTATTTAATTAACTTATAACTAACATTTTACATTCATGTTAATGCATTAAAGTTTACATTTACATACACTGCTGTTCAAAAGTTTGGGATCAGTAAGTTTTTTAATGTTCTTGAAGTCTTTAAGCTTGATTTTTTTTTTTTTTTTTTTTTAGAACCTGATACGTATTTTCACTGAGAAAAAAACAAAAACAAAACAAGAACAGGATTTACTTTACACTGCTTTTCAAAGTTTGGGGTCAGTACAATTTTTTCTTTCTTACTTTCTTTGAAAGAAATTAATATTTTATTCAGCAAGGATGTGTTAAGTTGATAAAAAAGTAATACTAAAGACTTAGAAATAGGGCTGCAACTAACGACTATTTTAATAGTCGACTAGTCACCGACTATTGAAACGATTAGTCGACTAATCGGATAATTATTCAATTTTTCTCAAATTTAGCATGAGATTGCTTTAATTATGTGGAAAATTATAGTAAACACAAGAAAGAAGGGGGTACTTCAATGAAAAATGCATATTTTGCTGCTGATAGGCCAATTCATACTAAAAGTAAATAAAAATGCCCTGTCTAAAACCAATTAGGCACAGTGCTCGGTCAGTACAGACATAAATGCATAAATTAAGAAACTCTATAATTTTTTTAATGGACAGGCACATTTGTTTTATAAGAAAAAATAAATTAAAATCAACTAAACATTTTCTTCCTGTAAACCATCAGCAGCAATAAAACAGTAAACAAAAATGTATATCCAAAACAAAACGTATTGGCTTCCATGTTATTTAAATCTTACCGAGGCCAGCCAAACTCCGTTTCATTCAACTGTCCGACGTGCTTTCTCTTTAAATGTTCGTGCATCACAGAGGTGCTGCCGTGATGCGCAAGGACTGCTTTACAAACCATGCAGATAATCTTTTTATTCGCCGTAGCAGGCTAAAATGCTCCTAAACTTTACGCCTGTTTCATACATACTCAGTCTGCAGTGCGTCTACAGTCCGTGTGCGTTACGTATGCGGTGCAGAAGAAGCACAGACTCGTTTTGCTTTCACACAGAACGCATTTGCAGTCCGTACATTGTGAACGTTCTAATCCGTTAACATGGGTGTGGAAAAAAAAAACGCACTGCAGACGGAGTATGTGTGAAACGGGCGTGTTTTGGTACGCGCAGCTGCTGCGTTGGACGCCGCCATTTCTGTATGTTATCGCTCAGCATAGAAGCTGCGTATGTGCGACTCTCGGCAGAAAGATGCCTCACTCGGTTGTCTGGCAACAACATCGACAATGAAATTCATTGTCGACTATTTCTATTATCGATTTTTGTCGACAACGTCGACGAATCGTTGCAGCCCTACTTAGAAAATATTTATATTTTGGATAAATGCTGTTAAACTTTTTATTCATCAAAAAATCCTGAAAAAAGTTTTTATTAAGCATCACAACTGTTGCAGGGATAGATAATAAATCATCATATTAGAATGATTTCTGAAGGGTCATGTGACAATGAAGACTGGAGTAATGATGATGAGAATATATATCATATATTTTAAAGTATATTAAAATAGAAACTGTTTAAATCGCAATAATATTTCACTATTATGTGGAGGTTAGAAAACAACAATAACAGTCATCACCATCATAACCATCTTTAAAAATTAAATCTTAAAAGAACTTTTTACACATTTTATGAAATATTTCACTAGCCTATATAACTATATATTTGTAACTAGGGGTGGAACGGTTCACAGAAGTCACGGTTCGGTTCGTACCTCGATTCAGACGTCACGGTTCGGTATGATTTCGGTACAGTGGAGGGAAAAGCAAAACAAAAATGCAGAAGGCAATTAGATGTATTTCCACTCACATACCCAAACAACCGCTGAACAACGGCAACACACAGTCCTCGTCTTTTCCACCACTCTCTCGCCTGTACTACTGTAACTGACTGGAAAAGCGAAGTTTTCCCAAACTTGCGATCTAAGGGGCCGTTCACATGTCGCGCATAAAAACGCGTGAAAAACGCTAGGCGCGCCTCTTTCTTCAACAAAGCGCTCGGGCGCTTGCGCTCCGGAAGCGTCTGCCGTTTCTAAGCAACCATCAGCTGCGCTCTAGCTCCAAGCCTATGCGTCTCCATGCATTGTTTCTTCTATTAGCGTCAAAATAATGGGGGCTTGACAAATCATAAAGTTCAGGAAATCCCTGGACCACAATCAGAGCCGGCCCTCCCTATAGGCGAACTAAGCGGCTGCTTAGGGCCCGGCCGCCACTAGGGGGCCCCCACTAGTGATCCAAGTCATTACGTTGCAAAGCGCGTGGCTGTCACTAACCAAGTTTCCATCCAGTTTTCGAACTTTTTTGTTAATCGACAAAGAGAATATGCGTAAAATAAACCTGCGAAATTTGCTGTCCAACCGGCCTTTTACCGATAAAATGGTGTGCATAATGACCTCATCCCTAAAAAAAAAAAAGAAACCGTGACATAAGATTTGGTATCGCAAAAAAAAAAAAAAAAAAAAAAAAAAATTGCCCTTGAGCTGTTTCCATACATAATTTCGCCTATATTGCGTAAATTATATAGGCTAGTAGCCTGTTCTTTATCCATTTGAAACAAAACCTAATACTAAATGTAAGTGTCAAGAGGTATTTTTTTTTTTTTACTTTGTTAGACTATTTACTTGATCATCAACAATAATCATAAAAAGGAGCAGTTGTATTTCTATCATTTTTTCTGATTAACTTTTAAATAGGAATGTTAATTTCGATTATTTCTCCTGACAACCGACGGTCATTTTTAACCGTTAACCGACAAGGTTATGTTAAAGTACAATTAAATGAAATTTTAATTAATACGCGGCTGTGACCCATAAAAAATACCTAAATTTGTTTTCCATGGATTAATTTTATACACGCAAAAAGCAGCATAAACAACAGAATGTGAGGATTCACATTGTCACGCACCTGCAGCGATTCTGCAAATGGAGGAAAACATTATAAAAGCTATATAAAAGAAACAAATAGATATGCAAAATATATTTTTCTAAATAAATAATGAATTAACAAAACGAAAAAAAACGTGAAACAATTAGTAGCCTATATCAACCTATGCAGAATTTAGTTTCTTTTTTCTGATGCGCTTTTGAGAAAGCGGCATCCTTTTTGTTTTCTTTTTTACAAAAGCAGACTGTTTGTTTTTAATGTGAATGTGCATAAATAAAATAAATATTTAGAATAGTTTGGAATAATGTCTTACTACTCTTATATGACCACAAACGAAGGAGTAGGCTATTGTAAGTTTCTTCCACTTTTATAAGGGGGAAAAAAATCAAGTGAGCGTGCTGGCGCCTCCTGCGCGCAGTTAAGCATTAGGCTACTAACTGGATCGACAACGCGGCTTCATTGTCAAAATAAAATACAGTCAAACATATTGAAAAACATGCTGTTTTATTTCCTCTCATTTTAGGACAAATCATTTAAATTTAATGGAACGATACTCATAACACAAGAACAAAAATATAAGAAGCTACTAACAAGCCAAAACGAGTTAATTTAAAATGTTGTACTTATCATTCCAATATCCACATAAAACAAGATTTTCAGAACAAAATGAATACATTTTAACTTGCAACGTAGCCTACTAAAGGAACATTAAATTAAGATATGTATGTTTGAGAGGTAACTTGTCAGTTTAATCAAATGAATATGATTTATGCGTTTTTTGAACTGGAAAACGGTGCTTTAACATTAGCAACACGAACAGGGACGCTGCCTCACATTTATTTGCCTCTCTACAAAAAGTGTTTCCAAACAGATTTTTGTGACATTTGAAGTATGGATTAAGAATTAATGTTCTAAAGTTAAACGAAAAAAGATTGTTTTGACACATAAGAAATTTAATCGACAAGGCATTTCCATCAGCTATGTCGAAAGCGCAAATTCCGAAGCTTTACATGTTTTTTTGTTTTTGTTTTTTTTGTGTTGTTTTTTTTCCCACAAAAAAAAATCTTTGGATGGAAACCTGGCTACTGGCAATACTCGATTTTTTTGCATGCTTTTGCAAGGCAGGGCCCCAAAATTATCCTGCTTAGGGCCCCCAGATGAACAGGGCCGGCCCTGACCACAATGATGGACCGTCGAGCTGACAAAAAATTGCAGAGTGCCAGAGAATGTAGACGGGCTCTGATAGACCGCATACATAGGCGGAGCTCGGCTGCATCGACGCCAATCAGAGCTTCAGAGCTAAAGCGGGGCTAAATATTAGCTGTCCCTAAAGAACCCGCGTATCTAACAGTAGTTCCGCATTACATTAATTATTTTGCAGGCAAGTTTTTTTTTTATTTTCATACCGTGTATTCTCCGTTTAAATTCATGCACCGAACCGTGACCCCCGTACCGATTCGGTTCGAAACGAATACATGTACCGTTCCACCCCTATTTGTAACGTTTGTATTTTTTGATGTTCTATTGATTCTTATATGTGACCCTGGACCACAAAACCAGTCTTAAGTCGCTGGGGTATATTTGTAGCAATAGCCAAAAATACATTGAATGGGTCAAAATTATTGATTTTTCTTTTATGCCAAAAATCATTAAGAAATTGAGTAAAGATCATGTTCCATGAAGATTTTTTTGCAAAATTCCTACTATAAATATATCAAAATGTCATTTTTGATTAGTAATATGCATTGTTAAGAACTTAATTTGGACAACTTTAAAGGTGATTTTCTCAGTATTTTGATTATTTTGCACCCTCAGATTCCAGATTTTCAAATAGATGTATCTCGGCCAAATATTGTCCTATCCTAACAAACCATATATCAATAGAAAGCTTATTTATTGAACTTTCATATGATGCATACATCTCAGTTTTGTAAAATTTAACCTTATGACTGGTTTTGTGGTCCAGGGTCACATATATGCTTTTCTGTCTATAGCTGATTTTTTTTTTTCAGTTTACACCACAGTTTCATCCAGAAGATCAATAACTAACTATGCTATCTTGCTTAGACTAGCAAAAACCGCATGTTTAATTCTAAGATCAGAGAGAGAGGGGAGAATTATCACGCTAACCAACTGCTTTGCTGAAAGAAACCTACAAATGGACTAAAAAAGGTGAAAATAGTAACATTATAAGTATCTCTAGGGGAAATAATAATAATAAAAAAATAAATAACACAAAAATGACTAAAATGACCCTCTTTTAGAAAAGAATGGGGTTGAATTAAAAGAAAAATTAAATTACAAATACTGAAATATTTAACAAAGACTTTTAAGTTTTAATTGCAGCCCGAGTATGCTTTTATAAGCAGTAATGCAACATAAATGTAAGGTTTGGGTAATGGCACAAATTCTCGGCAGTTCTCCAAGAGGAATATGTGGACCCATAAAGCTTGGGGGTAAAAAAAATTGGCTTTTGTTTCAAAGATGCTGTTCAGCTGACTCAGTTGAAGCGAATCTAACAATCCTTCTGTTTTCAGCCGATCGGTCGTTTCTTGTCCAAAGAAACATCGAAAGCCTCATCATTCAGCTCTCATGGCAGTTTCACATACGTTCACAAGTCCCCTAAATGTCTCAAGTGCACTTACTGTAACTGTTGAGAGACTGAACGTAAAAAGTTGAAGTCTTTACAGGATCCCTCCAGTTTATGAGAGCGAGTCTAAATCCGCCCTTCACCTTTAGGACCTGCTGTGCACATGTATGTTTTCTAACTCGAGTTTCACTGACAGTTTTTAGCATATTGTCTCTGCACTCACATTTCTGTGTTAATTGGATTTCCCCAGCTGACTGAATGAATGCGAGTGAACTCAGTTTGGAGGGAGTAAATAATTTGAGTAGGTCATGTGTGCGCTGGCACTAGATGGTTATATAAGTTGTGTTATGATGAGAGCACAGCAAATGCAAATCTACTCAATCCCCTTTCTCAGCATGCTTCGGGTCAACAGTCCCATCAGTTGTAAGTTCCCAGGATGCAAAAGACTTCTCTTCCAGCATGTTTTTTTGCACAACAGCTTGGCTAAAAGCTCCCCTGAGTGATGCAAATGTTGGAAAATTGTTGAATTTTGAAGTTAGCGATGTGTCACAACCAATTAAAATACTGTCAAACACTAGAACAAGGAGCTTTACTAGGATAAAGCGGGGATGGGTTTGATGATCTGTCTGTAGCCAGCAGGGATGAGGAACATAAAATAATGGCTGTCTCTGTTTGAGCCCCTAAGAGCTCCCAGTACCATTCTGGCACGATCAACCGCACATTTCATACAGACACTTAAAGTACAAATCAATGCTGCAGCCCCTCTGAAATAATTGGAACACAGTAATCTAAACCACAATAGCATAAGTGGAAAAAAAAGCAGACTTCTGTTGCCTTCGCAATGGCAGCGGCTGATTGTACAATGTCTCCCAGCCATGGCCGCTGCCTCAGGAGAGGGGAAAAAAAGGTTTGTCTAATCAGTAGCAAGAAGCTGTTTTTCATTAAAAGTCATCATTGGCTGGAGAGATCCTAGGCTCCGGATAATCTGTCCCACTATGGTTTGGGTCCGTTTCAACGTGCATCACATTGAGTTTTTTGGGAATTATGTCTAATCTCATGGTGACATGGTGGGATGTGAGCCAAAGAGTGTAATCAGGATGTAATCTGGAGGTAACAAAGAGAGTTACACAGTATTCTGTTTAACTCTGTATTACACATAGTGAGTTTAGACTAGCTGCTCGTCTTATAACGTGAACGTAAATAAACATTAGGAAACATCAGGAAACTTAACTGTGGGAAAACTTCTTGAACATTACGATCCATTTCTATTAAAGTTCAATTAAAAATGAAAATTCTGTCATTAATTACTTGCTCTCATGTTATTCCAATGCCGTATAACACTCGTTCATCTTCGGAACACAAATTAAAATATTTTTGATGAAATCCGAGAACTTTCTGACCCAGAAAGGGAATGTGTTTCAAAGACTGAAGAAAAGAAAAGAATCTGTTAAATAAAGTTGTTTTTTTCTTTGCACACAAAAAATAGCTTCATAAAATGAAAGAGTAAGTTCACACAAAAATGAAAATTAGCCCATTATTTACTCACCCTCAAGGCATTCTAGGTGTATATAACTTCCTTCTTTTAGGCAAATGCAATTGGAGTTACATTAAAAATTATGGCTCCTCCAAGCTTTATAATGGCAGTGGGCGGGTGTTTCTCTTCATCAGTCCACAACAAGTCCAATAAAGTACATCCATCCATAATAAAAAGTGCCTCACACAACTCCAGGGAATGAATAAAAGCCTCCAGTAGCAAATTAATTAATTTTTGTGTGAAAAATATCCATATTTAAAACATAATAATCACTCTTCTCTAGTTTGCGCTAACAGTTGTACACAGAAGCCGCTCCAGGCGGATGACATAGACATTGCGTTGCGCATCCGATGCTCAGAAGTGACGAACGTAGAAGTACAAAACAAAGATTTTTAAAGAAAAATGTCGGAGAATTGACTGAGGTGACTGGTTTTCCTTTGCTAAAGTAAGAAAACTTTGCTTCCTTTGCTCCTGTAAACAAACATTGGTTTTGTGAGACTCACAGGCGTATTTTGGGCAGCGTTTTAGCTGAAGAGAAACACCTACCCATGCCATTATAAAACTTGAAGGAGCCAGAACAATTTTTTAAATAAGTCTGATTGCATTCGATTAAAAAAAAGAAGGCATATACACCTAGGATGCCTTGAGGGTTAGTAAATAATGGGCTAATTTTCATTTTTGGGTAACCTAACCCTTGATGTCAAATAGACTATTTTAACAATGTCCTTACCTTTCTGGGTCTTGAACGTATCACTTGCACTGCTTTCTACGCAGAGTCAGAAAGCTCTCGGATTTCATCAAAAATATCTTAATTTGTGTTCTGAAGATGGATGAAGGATTGGAACCACATGAGGGTGAGTAATTAATGACGGAATTTTCATTTTTGGGTGAACTATCCCTTAAGTATTCAAACAGGTTCACAAAATGAACATCCAACATGGCAACATCCTGTTGTACCAAAGCATCCAGCTATCCAGCTAAAAATAAATAAATAAATAAATCACTGAAGATGCAGACTTACCAGCCTGGTTAGTAGTGATGTTGACTGACGCATATTGGGGCGAATAAGGGCTCTGGTCCGATACTCCGTTGACAGCCTGGACTTCAAAAGTGTACTGGGTGTGGGCCAGCAGGTCACTTATGAAGACCCGGGTTTCTGTGAGTCCCAGCTGCCTTGGAACGAACTGCACGTTGTCCCCACAACGCGTACAGCCCCCTCTGCCGCCTCCGCAGCTCTTGCAGATGATGTTGTAGACCACGTCATCACGACCGCCAGTCTCCCGCGGAGGATTCCACTCCAGCATCAGCGACGTTTCGTTGACACTAGAGATCACGGTTTGAGGAGCCGATGGCACAGCTGGAGAAACAAACAAGATATACAAATTAATCTTTTTTGTTTAACTTCAAATTCTAATATCTAAAAATTCCGTTTGAACCACTGATGTAACATGAACAATTTTAACGATGTCCTTACTAGTGTTTAACGATATACCGGTACTAAAAAGATATTGTGATACCCTGCTTTAAAAAACGGTACGATTCCACAATTTACTAGTACTGGTACTTTAAAAAGGCATTTTGATAAGAGCCACAACACTGTTTATTTAGAGTCCTATGATTAAAGCAAAGCGGAAAACGTGGATGGAATCATGGGATCCAGTCATGAAAACAGAATTTACTGTATAACACAGAATATCACGGATTTAAATATAAATCCTGCTCATTCTACATGTCTCTGTATGAATGAATGGACGGACGCGCAGTTTACTACACACATACTGAAGTGCACACGACACTCGCAGTGTTTTCAGCCTCTGCCGCCTCAATATATGAGTACATTAATACATAAACTATCTAAAGAACTGCTATCAGAGTCAGTTCATGAGCATTTTACCATTACTTTTGACAAAAAAAAAAAACATTCTTATATCATATTCAAACAGAAATGCAAATGCAGCAACCTGTGAAAATAAAAGTTCGGTTTAACTTGACAGAAATATTACTTAATAGTACTACTATACTAATAAAAATATTATTAAAACAATATTTGAAGAATATTTACCAGAATAATTATTTACCTAAATGTATTTACAAGAATTTTAAATACACAAGACTTCTGAAAGAAAATAAATAAATCATAAATATTTCTTTATAAAATCTAATGAATCTTTATAAATTAATTAGACATGCTTTTGATTATTAAAATTTAATGAAACTTTTCAAATGGAATGCAGAAAATTAATAAAAAAAAAACTGATTCACAGAATTTGATCAAAATAAAACTAAATTTAAGAAAAATAATAAAACGTATTTTATAGGGCCTTAAAATGTCATTTTTGTTTGATTGATTTCAATTAATTAGACATGCTTTTTGATCCATTTTTTTATGTAACCATTAAAATAGCGTCTAGAAAAATGCAAAATGGGAAAAACGGAATCTAGAAAAATTTAAATGGAAAAAATAAAATGGAATTTGCAAATAAAACAAATTTCATAGGGCCCTATTTATTTTATTTGTGTCTTTGTTTTATTGTATTTGTCCTTTAGTTTGTTACTTGCAACTATGTTCTTATAATTAAGATAAAATAACAAAAACTGGACTATATCATGATATAAACTGTTATTGTGAAATAACATTACTGCATCATGAAATAAGATTTGGCTTTATCCTTTTAGCTCTTATCAAAGGTGCAAAGATCTCAAAGGTCCTGTGCAGTGAAATTTTTACAATTTTTTTAAGGAGATAAAATGATTTTTTTAATAGATAAAGTAACTAAAACCTCCATTTGGATCATCTATTATTCATTTATTTTAACTGTCTTTCTATGTTTTTGTTGTAGTATCGGTTCAGTAGTAGTATCAAGATATTTCAGTCAGGTATCGTATCGAAGTCAAAATTTTGGTATTGTGACAAGATTAGTCCTAACTACCTTTCTGGGCCTTGAACATGTCAGTTGTGTTGCTGTTCATGCAGGGTCAGAAAGCTGTCGGATTTCATCAAAATATCTTCATTTGTGTTCCAAAGATGAATGTAAAGCTTACGGGTTTGAAACAACATGAGGGTGAGTAATTAATGACAGAATTTTCATTTTTAAGTGAACTATCGCTTTAAAAAATAACTGAAGTTAGACCACTCCGTCAACTTTGGATTTCATTTATGGCGGAGACTGAACAACACAATGAAACTGTGAGCATTGTGTGGATTTCCATGTGTATTTTCTTGTGCATTTCCATCATGCTAATTGAAATTACGATAACATCGCACAAATCACAGGCTTATTTGGATCTAGTGAAGCCGTTTCTGTGCTGTTTCTGTGTTTGTAAACATCATTTGTGTTTGCTCATGCACACGCACAGCGCGTTTGAAGGAGAGTAAGAGCACACCAAACAAACGCACCTCCAAGATCTTCTTCTGACTGACAGCCTAACTAAAGCTAACAATACCCTGTGTTTATCTGCAGCCGGCATGTGCTCCCAATTACTCTGGGTGCTCCTCGAGGGGCATATGAGGTAATCAAGAAGCAACCCACTGCATTTTGCCCTTTTAAAAAAAGAGCCCCCAAAATGCAAGGCTCCAATTGATTACTTTTTTACAGTCGTGAACCATTAAGAGGCATCTCCGTCTTGGAACTACAGCTTTGTCGCACGCAAAACTGTTTCTAAACATCCCATTCCCAGGTTAGTGGGCGGTAAAGGCTGCCGTTTCCTCTCTTTAATCAAGCCAAGGCCCACTGAGCTTCAACTCCGCGACACGATGCTGCTCTCTTATTCGCAACAGCTGCTCTCCTCCCAGGGCCAAGCTTTTGCAAATGGCTTTTGTGAAAAAAAGCTGTCTCGTTCTTCCCTTTCTTTCTCCTTCTTCTCTTCCCCCACCTCGCCTCTTTCAGGGAGACAAAAACATGCCGCTCACAGCAGCATAAGGAGCTGTCTGCCTCTCTGTCTTCATCTTCACCATCTCATCTGTTTCAATAATAGGCCACAGGTCTGTTTTCTCTGCCTGATCTGAAGTCAGTAAGAATAAACAGAAAAGGCTGCTGTTTGCATGAGGTGGAAAAAGAGGTGTGTTGTTGACTCTGCTGTAGGGATAATGACAATGAAAATGCGCCAGAGAGGTTAGGCAATAATCAAACTTTCCTAACTTTCCCTCATGTGTAGAATTGGTATGTATTGTCCATTTTAGCCGTAAGGATAATGACAATGAAAATGAGCCAAAGAGAATAGGCAATAATCATAAGTAGCATTGGTTTGTATTGTCTATTTTGGTCAATTATTTTGTACAGAATTTTCAGTGCATTCATGTACAAAAAGATTCACAATGCATTTTGTTGTTGTTGTTGTTTAACTAATTCATAGAAACTTGGTTTATTCAGTAAATTTGGTAATTTTATATATTTTTTAAAATGTATTTATAATTTAATATATTAATAATAATAATACTAATGATATACATGTCATTTTATATGGAACTTTCAGTGGACTCACATGCAAAGATTCACAATACTTTTTTTTGTAGCGAAGTATTTAGTTACATGCAGCAGTCCATTTGGTAATTTTATATATTTCATAAAATTTATTTCTAATTTAATGTATTAATATTAATAATATAGACTTAATATTCTACAGAGTTTTTCAGTGAATTCATGTGCAAAAAGATTCACAATACATTTTTTAAAGCAAAATATTTTGTTAAATTCTACAGTCCATCATTATGTTTTTAACTCATTAATATTAATAACTCGATATATTAATATTATTAATATATTCTTCTTTTAATACAGAGTTTTCAGTCGATTCATGTGCAAAAAGTTTCACAATCCATTTTTTGTAGAAAAATATTTAGTTAAATGCTGCAGTCCATCATCATGCTTTTAACTCATTTATAGAAATTTAGTTTTGTAATTTATTTTTTATATTTAGTACATTTCGTCACCTTAGAATAAGATAAATTACCATAGAATAGATAAAAACCATTTTTGTTTTCTAAAAAAAGGCCCCAAATGTACATAGCTTACAAAAGAAACATTAAATAATGTAAATAAGTTGTCATAGAATAAGAATATGTGAATAACTCAATTTTGACAAAAATGTCAGATAGAACCTTATAATTCTAAGGTGACGATTTGGCAATTTTATATATTTTGTAAAATGTATTTAGAATTTAATATATTCATATTAATTATATATGCTTCTTTTTGTATAGAATTTTCAGTGCATTCATGTGTAAAAAATTCACAATATTTTTTAGCAATATATTTAGTTTAATTCTGCAGTCCATCATCAAGTTTTCAACCCATTTATCAAAATTTTGTTTTTTAATTTATTTTTCATATTTAGTACATTTGGTAATTTTATATATTTTGTCAAATTTATTTATACCGTAATATATTAATATACACTTCATTTTATACAGAGTTTTCAGGGATTCACATGCAAAAATATTCACAATAATTTCTTTTGTAGCAAAATATTTGGTTCAATTCTGCAGACTATCACTATGTTTTCAATGTTTTGTGACTGATTTATTTTTTTATATTTAGTAAATTTGGTCATTTTATAATATAAAAATATTAAGAATTTATTAGATTAATATTAACTTATACAATATACTTAATGTACACTTGATTTATATGAGATTTTTTGTGGATTCATATACAAAAAGATTCATGATATATATTAGATATATTTTTTGTAGCAAAATATTTAGTTAAATGCTGTAGTCTATGTTTTCAGCTTGTTTGTAGAAATGAATTTTTGTAAAAAAAAATATATATATATTTTTAGTAAATTTGGTAATTTTATATATTTTGTACTATTAATTTATAATTTAATATATTGATATGAATAACATATGCTTCGTTTTATATGGAATTTTCAGTGGACTCATGTGCAAAAATATTCATAATACTTTTTTAGGAGCAAAATATTTAGCTAAATGCTGCAGTCCATCATGCTTTCAACTTATTTATAGAAATTTAGTTTTGCCATTTGTTTTTATATTTAGTAATTTAGGTAATTTTATATATTTTTTAAAACTTATTTAATTATTAATTTAATTTAATATATTAATATTAATATGTATCATTTTATACAGAATCTTCACTGGATTCATGTGCAAAAAGACTCACAATACATTTTTGTAGCAAAATAGTTTGTTAAAAGCTGCAGTCTATCATTATGTTTTCAACTTGTTTATAGATAATTTGTTTTGTAATTTATTTTTTATATTTAGTAAAGTTGGTATTTTGATACATTTTGTTAAATTTATTTATAATTTAAGATATTATTTTAGAATTATTCATAAATTTATATTATTTAAATCTACTTTATTTGGGATTCATTTTAAAAATGGGAAAAAAAACAGATAAAAGAAATTTTACCTCAATTAATGTTGTGAAATATACATACTCAAAGATTAAAAATACTTTTTTTATTCACTTTTTTTGTCCTACCAATAAAATTATTTTTTATTATTATTACTATTATTGAGCAAAATTAAAGGGATGAGTCACATCAAGTGTTTGTAAAACACAGTTTGAAAGTTTTCAATGTAGATTGAAACAAAGCAGAAAGCACGCACTTGTACAGGGCATCTCTAAGGGGTCCGAGTCTGTGCGGTAATATCCATTTCGGCAGACGCAGTTGGTGGCTCCGTTGTTGGTAGTGCGGCTGTTGATTGGACACTGCAGGCATTTCTCGTCACCTTGTGCAGTCTTGAAGAAACCTGAAGGGCATGCTGAAACAAAGATAGAGAAAGTGATGAGAAAGACAAAGAGAAGACAGTCAACTTTTCAATATTACTTGATTGCCAACGGCTGGAGCACACAGAGGAAAAGATGTGCCACCGAAGTCAAGCTGAAACACACTTAAAGCATTTCACGCATGTAAAGACAAGCAGTATAGTCAGGTGAACATATCATGTTTAGTATAGAAGTCTGGATAATTCAAACCGTGTGCTTTTGCATGCCACGCTAAGAGCATTCCACTTCCTGTCATCTGGTCATGGATGTCCACACTAGTATAATTAATAGGTATACCATACAGACAGTAAGAAAAAAGGAGGGGAAAAAGACCAGAAACATTTAAATGCACTGATGAGTGTATGTTTCATGTCTGTGACTCATCCTTTCTTGCTGAATCTTGTACTTTTCACCTGTGACACCCTCGGTTTCTGTTGGTGCTGGAATCCCTCCCAGAATTCAATGCACCTGCAGAGTGTCAAGTGCTGTTTTTTAATCTGTTCTGGCTGGAATAGCTGTGTAAGAGAGTTCCCTCCAGGTAACACACACCAACGCTTTCTATTTTCCCAGAATTTACTGCCTTAACCGTCGTATAATCAACATGAAATGGCATTTACAACTATACATTTTGAGCGAAAGCAATCCAAAATTTATCCAAAAGAGAATTGATTGGTTTGTGAAAAGCAGGCCTCCAAATCCAAAATGAAGCCAGAACTGATTGCAAGCTGAGAACTGAGAAATCTTTCAGACTGTGGAGGTCAAGCTCACCCTTGAGAGCATCTCAACATAATGGTAACGTTTCTTTTCAAATCCATCTTTATTTCCTGCTATTGCTGTTAACCTTTATTACATTAACCAAGCGTTAAAGTGAATCACTATGTCCTTGTATTGAATTCATCCAACTGGATATTTATTAAATGATCTTTTATGATCAGAAGAAGAAAGTCAGTCACATATGGGCAGAGCTGGGTAGATTACTTACAAATTCTATTCTGTTAATCATAATCAGACTACTTTTAGATTACTTTTGACCTAACTTATTTATCATTTTTTGACATGAAAAATTGACATGAAAAAATAAAGAGTAATGCTGCGTTCACACCAAGCGCGAATATGCGTCTGGCGCGAGTGATTTCAATGTTAAGTCAATGGTAAGACGCGTCTACGCGCGTCTGGAGTTCTTGCGGCGCGAATTGGCGTTTAGCGCGGCGCGGTAGACGCGAATTCGCCTAATTCGCGCGTCTAGTTCGCGCGAATGGCGCGAATTGTGCTTATTGTGCATCACGCGTTTGACGCGAATTCGCGTCTGCCGCCCGAGTTGAAAAATCTGAACTTCTGCGTCAATTCGCGCCGCGTTAACCAATCAGGAGCCTGCTTGATGCTGTGGCGGCAGGCCCGCCCGGAGTCACTCATTCAAATATGAAACATGAATACTAAATGCCTAGTGCGGTTCTAATGCACAACAAAGCAAGTGTTTTATCACATATATGACACATATTCATTTTGTATTGAATGCTATTTAATCCATATCTAAATCTTAATTATATGAAACATTATTATAGTGTAGTGTGTCTACACTATAATAACAGAACAAAAATAACTATAATAGTGTGTATACTTTAGTGTGTCTGGACAGTGTTGTGTGAGGAAAATAAAGAAATCACAGGACAGGTTAAATACTTTTGGAGGCTGGCTCCATTTATCATCAAAACAAAAATAAATAACAGATTTTACAGTAATAACCTGAACAAAAAAATGGCACAGACCTATAGAATTATTATACATCAAAAGAGGAATGACATAAACGAGTAGTTCACTTTTAAAATGAAAATTCTGTCATCATATACTGCTCCAACGCACAGAGGGAAGTTCCACCGCTCCTGAAATCCCCTCGCTCCGATGCGGGAAAGCAGGTCATCGAACTGGGCGCGGGACAGGCGGAAGTACCGCTGAAAGCGGCCGTCATCCAGGCGCAGCTCCTGGAGCAAGTGATGAAACTCGCCGAACTGGGTTCGTCTCCGAAGGGTCTGGTGGACCCAAATACGGCGAAGATGATCCCTACGCCGCTGTTCTGCTCTCCAGAGCAAATACAGAGCGGTGACTCTCTCGATAAATGACCGATAAACAACAGAATCTTGTAAAAAGATGGCCGCCAACGGGGTTTGAAACTTTCGCCTCTGACGCGCGTGACGCGCGTAAATTTCGCTTCAAACTATTGTTTTTACGCGCGTCGATTTCGCTCTTGACGCGCGAATGAACACAAAGTGGTCACGCGAATAACTAGACGCGGCAGGCGCGAATTTAGACGCATATTCGCGTTTGGTGTGAACGCAGCATTAGAAAATATATTCCATTTTTGTTATTAAATACATGAAGTGCATTAAACATTATATTACCTAAAGGTTTTCCAAACTGGTGTTTGTGAAGGAACTGCAGGGAGTTTATGAGTTTAAGGAAAAACTGATACTTGATTAAATCATAAAAATGTTAAAGTTAATATAAATCGATTTAAAATTAATCAACATAAAAAACTTACTAAAAAAATAAAATGTTTTATTTTTTTAAGCGCATTTCATGTGGCCATAACCAATGATCATGCAAATGTGATACCTAATTATTAAAATATTTATTTTAAAATCTCAGTACATACATTAGGTGAAAGAGGATCCGATGAGAAAAAAGTTAGAGAATTTTTGTATTTTAATGTGTTTGAAAGACAAAAGCCTTACAAAGATTTCGGAATGAATTCATTTAATATATTTCTGTGGGGCATAAGATCAGGGTGATTCTGTCCTGATATTAAAATCAAATTCTTGAAAAGAAAACTTTCATAATTTAAACTAAAAAAAAAAAGGTTAATGAATAATATTAATAAAACTTTTTTTCTGCAGAAAAAAATCTAAAAACATAATAATGACTTGAATAAATAGTCTGTGATGAAATGTTTTCATTTTCTGAATTAATTTATTTTAATACACACTGCCGCTCAAAAGTTTGGGATCAGTAAGTTGTTTGTAATGTTTTTTAAAGAAGTCTCTTATGCTCATCAAGGCTGCATTTATTTGATCAAAACTACAGGAAACAAACAGTAATATTGCAAAATGTTATTACAATATAAAATAATGTTTTTATTTTATTTTAATATAATTAAAAATATAATTTATTCCTGTGATGCAAAGCTGAATTTTCATCTGCTGTTCAACTCCAGTCTTAAAGGAGTAGTTTACTTTCAGAACAAAAATGTACAGATAATGTATTCACCCCCTTGTCATCCAAGATGTTCATGTCTTTCTTTCTTCAGTCGTAAAGAAATTATGTTTTTTGAGGAAAACATTTCAGGATTTCTCTCCATATAATGGACTTCTATGGTGCCCCCGAGTTTGAACTTGCAAAATGCAGTTTAAATGCAGCTCTAAATGGCTCTAAACGATCCCAGCCGAGAAAGAAGGGTTTTATCTAGCGAAATGATCGGTTATTTTCTAAAAACATTTACAATTTATATACGTTTTAATCTCTACACAGAGTACGCACAGAGCTAGATTAGACATGCATTTAAGGTTAAAAAGTATATAAACTGTATTTTTTTTTTTTTTTTTTTTTAAGGAAATAACCGACCATTTTGCTAGATAAGACTCTTTTTTCCTCGACTGTGATCGTTTAGAGCCATTTGAAGTTGCATTTTAAAAGTTCAAACTTGGGGGCACCATAGAAGTCCATTATATGGAGAGAAATCCTGAAATGTTTTCCTCAAAAAACATAACTTTCTTACGACTGAAGAAAGAAAGACATGAACATCTTGGATGACAAGGGGGTGAGTACATTATCTGTACATTTTTGTTCTGAAAGTGAACTACTCCTTTAAGTGTCACATGATCCTTCAGAAATCATTTTAATGTGCTGATTTATTATTTGAATTATCAATATTGGAAACAGTTGTGCTGCCAAATATTTTTGTGGAACCTGTGATTCTTTTTCCAGGATTCTTTGCTGAATAACTAATTAAAAAGAACAGCATTTATTCAAAATAGAAATCTTTTCTAACAATGTAAATCTATGCTATTACATTTGTATTAATTTAACACATCCTTGGTGAATAAAAGTATTAATGTCTTTCAAAAAAAGAAAGAATAAAAAGGAATGACTCCAAACTGTTGAACAGTAGTGTTTATTGTTAGAAAGCCTTTCTATTTTAAATAAATGCTTATATTAATAATTTATTGCTTTTGTGTGAATCATTGTAATTCATATAAAAGTAACTGTAGTCTGATTCCATATGTAATTACAGATACTTAATTTTTGGAATCTCATTATGTAATCTAGATTACATGTAATCAGTTTGGAACACCAAAACTGTGAGATGTTGAAAAACTCCCATCTCGTTTTCTTCCCCAACTTTAAATTTGTCCTACATCGCTGCAGAAGTACCGACCCAGCGTTTACAAAGTGAACATACAAAGAAGATCAAACACCCTTTACAAAAAAAAAAAGGTAAAACAGCGTTGTAGGGTGATTTTGAAGTTGAAGACGACAACAAGATGGAAGTTTTTCGACATACCCTAACTGTATTGACCCAGATTACAAAGACTACGCATGCGCATTGCGGAGACGAGACAAGATGAGCATTTGAGGTTAAAAAGTATATAAATTGTCAATTTGTTTCGAAAATAACCGATCGTTTCACTGAATAAGACACTTCTTCCTCGGCTGGGATCAATTAGAGCCATTTGAAGCTGCGTTTAAACTGCATTTTGGAAGCGCAAACTTGGCACCATACATAACTATTATATGGAGAGAAATCCTGAAATGTTTTCCTCAAAAAAACATAATTTCTTTATGACTGAAGAAAGTAAGACATGAAAATCTTGGATAACAAGGGGGTGAGTACATTATCTGTAAATTATTGTTCTGGAAGCGAACTAATCCTTCAAAAAGATAAATAGGGCATTTTTAATTTCACGTTGACTATTTTCATGTTTATTGTCTTAACTGCAGTCGCTCCACAAGAAAGCAGGAGTGTATTTTCATGTGCACATGCCAGAATCCCTTGGAGACCTTTCAGACCTGGCGAGTTTTCATGTTGTACTTCTCTGTACCAAACAAACAAAGCACTTCCCAACGAGTGGGAAAACTGACAAGCACTTGGCCGGGACAAACAGCACATTGCTGTGGAGTACGTCCCTCTACGCTAACCCAACCCTGAGCGCAAGGAGAAAAAGACCACAGCCAGCGACGTCCCACATCCACACACATCTGGAAGGGAGGCCGTCTCGGCTCGCCAAGTTCGAAAAACCCCTTCACCCCGTTCCTAATGGGCGACCTCGCTTCCATGGCAAACGATTTCAACACACCTTCAATATCTGAACCGTTTTAGAGGAGCTAAAAAGCAATAAAGCGCAGACGCTTCGGCCTCCATAGTCTAAGCTGGCAATCACCGCAAGGATTTGCGCAGCGGAGCGGCCAAGGAAAATGTCTGTCGACGGGTTTATTTGGAGAAAGCAACTCTAGTCAGGGTTCAGCCGTGCTCTTAAACACGCACAAATAAGACGGACTGTACATCCGCTGAGGCGGTGAGATCACTTTCTTACAGCTCAATTACAGAGGGCAGAGGTTAACTAGTGCCCAGTGGTCATTAAAGGGGGGTCTGTTATTTCAGTGAAATGTTTCAGGGTGCTATTCCCCATTTCCTCTCACCTGCTCACCCTGGACTGTCTCTCTCGACCCCATTTCAACACCCTGGCAAACCACAGGACCGGGCTAAGCATCCAGGAACACTTTAGGCTGCCATACATGGACACAAAAATACACGTTTTTACATTCCCTCTCTGCACTCAACACATCCGCACTCTTTTTCTTATTCCAAAAACACCCACGCACTTTCTCCCTCTTAAGAGTTTAAGCAAACTTAGTCTTTCCCAAATCCAGCTGACAGGTTTCTATAAGCCTCCACCAGGAAACCGACAACACACACTTACGCAAACACAAAGTATAAAATCGTGGCTAAATATCCCAGAATCCCAAGTGAACTAGAGTGTAATAAACGTTTAGAAACGGACTGGTGGAAAAAATGCACAATGTGAAAGCGATAGAGCACCTCGGTTTAATATTAGATTTGACATGTTTTTCTTTTTCAAATGATTTATGGCAAAACTAGCCAAGTGTAGAGTGAAATATGAGGCTCGTGTGTTCGGAGAAAGTGTCATTGGAGTCACAGAGACAAGCGCAACTGCAAAGCTTCAGGATTCAGGATGAAACTCGGATAGAAAGGTAATCAAAAACAGCAATGGAAAACAGACCGGACCCAAATGGACACGAGATCAAAGAGAGAAAAAACAGGAAGAGAGAGAAAACTGTAGCCAGAGTGCATAACTAATAAATAAGTCGGCTTTTGTCCTATTAGTTTATTTGGAATACAATAAAAATGCATTTCATAGATGATAATGACTTGAATACATCTCTTCTATGATTAGAATGTTTTCAGTTTCTGAATTCGTTCATTTTAATGTATTTCTGAGGGGGGCATAAGGTAAAAATTTTAATCATTCTTGAAAAGAATAGTTTTATTATTTAAACCCTTAGGAAAAAATGGTTAATGCATAATAAAAATAATAATAATAAAAAGGTCCAAGCTAATTGCAGAAAATAAATCTAAATACATAATAATGAGTTGAATACATATCGTCTATGATGATAATGTTTTCAATTTCTGAATTAATTCATTTTAATATATTTCAGGGTGGCATAAGGTAAAAATGACAAGGTAATGAATACTAATAATAAAAAAGGTCCAACCCAACCTGCAGGGGTGAAAATTGTATCATTTAAACCCTTAAATGAAAAATAAAAAAGTTAATACACAATAAGCTGAGAATACATAATAATGATCAAAATACATCTCGTTTATTATGTCTAAATGTCAAAAATTAATGAATAATAATAATAAAAATGTCCAACCAATATGCAGAAAAAAAATCTAAATGCATAATAAAATCTAATTCTTGAAAAGAACATTTTATCATTTAAACCCTCAAATGAAAAATAAAAAAGTTAATGAATAATAATAATAATAATTAAAAAGGTCCAACCAACTTGCATTAATAAAAATTAAAATAAAATCCTGACTTGAATACATCTTGTCTATGATGAGAATGTTTTCAATTTCTAAATTAATTCATTTGAATATATTTCTTGAAAAGAAAACTTTTATCATTTAAATCCTCAACAACAACAACAAAAGTTAATACATAATAATAATAATAAAAAAGGTTCAACCAACTTGCAGAAAATTAGTCAAAATACATAATAATTAGGGATGTGACGAGATCTTGTGGCAAAAATGTCAGGGTGATACTGTCCTGATAATAAAATCAAATTCTTGAAAAAAAAAAAAAAAAAAAAAACTTTAATCTATTTGAACTCTCTTTCTCTCTCTCAAAAAAATGTATAATAATAATAATAATAATAATAATAATAATAATAATAAAGGTCCAACCAACTTGCAGGAAAAAATCAAAACACATAATATTTAAACCAAATTCCCTCAACCCTCAAACGAAAAATAAATAAGTTAATGCATAATAATAAAATTTTAAAAGGTCCAACTAACTTGCAAGAAAAATAGATAAATAAAATAAAATATTGACTCTATGATGAGAATGTTTGCAATTTCTAAATTAATTAATTTTAATATATTTCTGGGGGACATACAGTAAAAAGTGTCAGAGTGATACTGTCCTGATATTAAAATCAAATTCTTAAAAATTAATTTATCAAATAAAAAAAATAAAAATAATAATAAATAAATAAATAAAAAGTTAATGCATTACACAAAAAATTAAATAAAAAATACAACCAATTTACATTAAAAAAATCTGAATATAACCAATATAATACATACATACACACACACACACATATATATATATACATATATATATATATATATATACATATATATATATATATATATATATATATATATATATATATATATATATATATATATACAATTTAAATGGTTAGTACTGGTTGCCCAGTATCAACCAGTACTTACAAACTCCCCATAAACTAAAAACTAATTCATGATATTTGTTAAAATACAGAAACTTTTTAATAATAAAAAAAGAATAATATAGAGCTTTCTTGAAAATATATGAACAAAAAAATAAATCAATGTATACAAAGAATAAGTTTCTAAGACATAAGCCCATGCATTCCAAAGATTTTTAGCATCGTTGACCCAATAACAGTTGTCTTAACACCTGCTCTCATAGGTTGATGTACCCTAACTAGTGTTGAAAGGAAAATTGCCCACCTTCCCTACAAAAACAAAAACTGAGAGGGCCTCTACAAACTCTGCCAATATCCTAGAGAGTGTTAGCTTATGCCACGCTGCTGAAGGAACCGAGTGTCTGTGCCTGACTTTACCACTTGCCGTCTGGGCATGACCTTGCATGTCTCCATGCTTGCTTCCAGATGGTTCCATCCAACCAATGGAAATAATGTCAGCCGTGCTGAAAACGTGGGGACTGTGCTAAACATGGCTGTTGAAGCCTACGACTCAGCTCGCAGACCTAGCCTGTGCGGAGGAATGCAATTTGAGGATGAAGAGAAAAACAGTGTCAGCTGTAGCCCCAGGGACAATAGAAAGGCTGATTAAAGAGCACATCAGTGCTTTGATACAGCTCACATCCAGATTAGAAACCGTCGCATTGTTTGATCACAATGTTTCTCTCGCAAGCTCGGCTTGAAATAAAAAGAAATACTGCTGCTTTGTTTTTTTGGGCCAAATTCGGATCTGTTTGTACAGAAAATAACAAATAAGGACACTTTTGAGAGACGTTGGACCTTTGGACTCTTTTTGACGGGAGTGATTAATCTGGTTCTATAATGAGGAAGAAATGAAGTCATTTTCGAAATGAAGACTAGCGGTGACACCAGCATCATAGCAACCTTTGCTTGTGACCAAATACGGGTGTTTCTTCAAATTTGGGGGGACTTTTATGTAGTTTCCACCACAACAAACTATTTTGCCCTTAATAGTTGTTTTCCAAAGAGACAAAAGTCAACAACAGGCTAGAGATTTGAAATGTGTAGTGTGAAGAATATCAGCACAACTTGTGAGCAGAATATTTTTATGGTGTCATTTCGAATGAAGATAAAATTAAAACTAATATAAATGTAGCTTTTTCAACACAAACACACAAAAAAAGTTTTTGAACAGTAAGATTTTTACATTTTTAAAGAAGACTCTTCTGCTCACAAAGCCTGAATTTACAAGTACAGCAAAAACAGTAAAATTTTGAAATATTTTCATTA